>NC_081572.1:42856171-43000892 GCF_022355385.1 Mustela nigripes
TTATTTGACAGACAGAGATCACAAGTAGGCAGAGAGGCAGGCAGAGAAAGAGGAGAAAGCAGGCTCCCTGCTTGAGCAGAGAGCACGATGTGGGGCTCGATCCCAGGACTCTGAGATCATGACCTGAGCCGAAGGCAGAGGCTTTAACCCACTGAGCCACCCAGGCGCCCCTGAACATCGGTTTTTAAAGATTTCATAGTTTGGGCTAATTATATTAAATGATTACTTTTAAGACTTTCCCAATAAATGGCATTTGGGTAAAATAAGAGATAATTAATAAAATATCTTTTTTATTATGTGGAATTGGTATTAGTTTTAATAATATGCTGTTTACTCTATTCTACTCAATTCTCTACTATAAACCACAATTGAACCCTCAAACTGAAAAGATGAGTTCAGGCATGCTCAGTGAAATGATGCTAACTCAGTGCTGGTTTATTCTTTGGTAAGTGATAGGGAACGCCAGAATAATCTGTAGTAGACAAGCACACAAAAAATCAACATCTTATATACCATCTAGCAACAAGGGGTATTCAACTGGACTTAAAAGAAGTTTCTTTGCTTTGAGTCAGACTAAAGCAATTAGATTTAGAAATAGCCTGGGAAACATATCGAATGTAAGAAATTACAACAGGCAAGTAAAGTTTGATTTTTAAAAAAGGGTACTACCAGGTTTTTCTTCATTCCTTCTTTGTATAAATGATCCTTTTCTTGTAAACAGAAGAAGCCTACAAAAACCCTCTGCTACTCATATTAATAATTTACTGTCAACAATTTTAAAAACAGTGGTCTTAATGGTTCTTAATGGCTTGACAATTCAGGACTGTTAATGAGAGTAAACCTGCATTGCCTCATTATGTAATATTTGGAACAACAATTATCCCAGTAGATGCCAAGTCAATACATAAAGCTTGAAATTAACCCAACGATCTTTACATCTGGCCTAGTAAAAAATTCAGAATCCTTTGGAATCCTCTTTTCATTCTAATGGGAATAAGGTTATGATGTCTCTGGTAATCATTCAGCTAAAATTTTTTCTGTGTTTCTTTCTCTTAGCCCTATGCAAAAGATGACACTTCACTCTCAGATCTTCCCCAATAGATAGTGAGAAATAAAGTTTCAAGTCAAATTTTCATGCTAACGAAGACAGGAAAAAATACTGTCAATAAATTGAGCCTCAGTTACGATGAAAAGGAATGATTTTTATAAAAACGTATAGTTTGCAAGAGTGGTATACAGCAACAAACACCTGATAAGTTATCATTAAGGAGCATTCCTTCTAGCCAGGTTCTCCACTTTGAGCATGCTTACTGTATACTTCCTCTGCATCATACAGAATGGCTCATGTGATTGAGTTTGGAGGACACAAGTTTGGTAGCATTTAAATGACCATCCTGAACTTACCAGAACTGTTTCTTGGGGAAAAGAGTTGATTTATAAAGCCATTTAAATGAGATAACAAAAATATTTATATACTTCTTAAATATCTCTCATAATCTTTTTCTTTTAACAGCAGCAAGTATTGGTACCCTTTTAACAATATGCCCACCACTCTGTGAGTAGTCCTTGTATATAAAGGATTGGGTAAGTCATTCACTATACCTTTTGTATTTAGGAAGTGAAATATTGACCAATCTAGAAGAATTTAAATATCTATCCAAATGAATGACAAATCTAAGTACAAAACTGAAGGCTGAAATGTTCAGTTGATATTTTCATAAAAGGTAATGAAAATTTACTTTTTTATTAATCAAGATAGTTACTCAAGATTTGAGTAAAAATTGGACCAGTATTGGCATACCTGCACTTTCTTAAAGCAATCTACCATTATATGTATGTATGTATGGACGAATAATTGACATACAACATTATCTTTGTGTCATGTGTACAACATAATGCAATTAACCATTTTATTTATTTATTTATTAAGATTTTATTTATTTATCAGAGGGAGAGAGAGTGAGCACAGGCAGACAGAATGGCAGGCAGAGGCAGAGGGAGAAGCTGGCTCCCCCGCTGAGCAAGGAGCCCCATGTGGGACTCGATCCCAGGACCCTGGGATCATGACCTGAGCCGAAGGCAGCTGCTTAACCAACTGAGCCACCCAGGCGTCCCGCAATTAACCATTTTAAATCTGAGTCAGTGACTGGATTCTTAAAATAACCCCTTTTTAAGAAACCAATTAATCTTCCTGGAAAACCAAGGTAAGCTAATCTGACAAGACTAAGAATTAGAGAAAAAAACATTAACTACAGAAATGCTATAGAATACAATGAACAAACATACCTCCGGGGCTGTGACCGGCATTCCTCCTCCCCACTGTCTGCCTCCTGCATAGAAAGGAAAATGATAAAAAAAAAATAATTTAAAACCTGAGGTCTCATATAGTGTCAACAAAGCAATTTTACTAAGCTTTTAAAAAGATTTTATTTATTTGACAGAGAAACAGCAAGAGGGAACATGGGCACGGGGAATGGAGAGAGAAAAGCAGACTCCCTGCTGAGCAGGAAGCCTGATGAAGGGCTCTGATCCCAGGACCCTGGGATCCTGATCTGAGCCGAAGGCAGATGCTTAACTGACTGAGTCACATAGGTGCCCCTCATCTTGTGCACTTGAACAAATTCTCTCTATAAAGAGCAACTTCAACCAACAGGGAAGGTTGATATGTATCAGTAGAATTTATTTCTGGAGGAAACTTCAACAATAGCCAACAAATTTCATTGATAACTAACTGCTAATAGTTAAAATAATTACCTCTGAAAACCAACTAAAAATGTTATGCCACTGTTATGCTACTTCAGATTCAAAATGAGTGGGCATTCTGATTGCCACCAATAAATCTCACCAAGATGTTGTATTAATAATTCTGGTCCCCAAAGAACCTAAACAATGAACCACTTCACAAAGCACTCATGATCAAATCACAAATAATATCGTCCTCAACACAAAGGCTACTAGTTATTGAGTGTTTATAATGTGCCAGGCTCCTTGCTCAACACTTCAAGTACATTGTTCTACTTATTACTTATAAGTTCAGAAGGTTGAGGGATGCCTGGGTGGCTGAGCTGGTTAAGCATTTGACTCTTGGTTTCCGCTCGAGTGATGATTTTGGGGTCGTGAGATTGAGCCCAGCCCAGTGGGCTGCAAGCTTAGTGTACAGTCTGCTTGGGATTCTCTCTTTCCTCCCTCTGCCCATTCTTGTGTGCTCTCTAAAATAAACAGATAAATAAATAAATAAATAAAATCTTAAAAAATAATTCAGAAGGCTGATAGTACTTTATTTCTCACTGATTCTCTCTCACACACACATACACAGAACTAAGCATAAATATCTTCAATCAATAAAAAAGCACTGGATCATAGTTTAATTGCAATATCTCTTTTTTCTTAGTGGCACATAAGATAATTTAGGGTGTTATAACATGGCAATTTAGATTCAATGAAATATGGATTTTACAGATGAAATTCACAGAGGATCGAAGTAAGTTTCCCAGGAAAACTCATATGGTGAAGCTAGAATTAAAACTGATAAAATACTGCCTCCCAGCACATGGAAGAAGCCTATCATTTACTCCTTCCTGTCCTAGGTTAGGTCTTAAAAGTTATTACACAGATTTTCATGTACACAAAAATACTGACATACAGGAAAAGTGAGAAAAGGTGTGAGAATTAATAATACTAAGGTGCTAAGTTTTTCCTTAAGTTTGTTCCCTGATATTTTATATTTGCTTTTGGTCACTTTGCTCTGTTGGGCGAACATAAAACTGGAGGACAAAAATAATTTCAAACAGTATGCGTACTATCTGCCACTGAGCCACCTACATTTTTTAGTTTATTGAACCAAAACCATTTACCTCTATATCATTCTGTCTCCCATTCCTGGTCAGCTACTATGACTTTAAACTCTACAACTTTTATTCTCCTTTTATTTTTGTTATTGATTTCAGGCATGCCTATTATTTTCCATAAAGGGAAGAACGCAGCAAAGATTCTACCCACAGAGAGAAGACAGGTGGAATGTCATAGTGCGCTACACTATTTGCCTGTAGGGGAGATTTTAGGTTCAGAAGTACCCCCTTTAGAGATTGAAAAGAAAGGTGTTAAAAGGAAAAGAACTGATTGTCTCTAGAGTGGGAACCTGGAAAGTTTGCAAGAAAGAAAATGAACAGATTCAGATAAACAAATGTGAATGTTAGATTTTGAGGCCCAGAGGAACTATAATATAGAGGAATGATTGCTTCGAATGTCATTTAACAAGTAGTGCTTCATTATTGCTATCACTGGTTAATTGAACTCAACTTCTGATGTATTCTAGTATCTTTTAATTGTATGAAAAACTATATAAAGGTTATATTTAAGATAAATTTAAGTTAAGAGGTACAATAATACAATAATACAGTATCTGTGAACACTGAACAGATAGATTAGTACTGAAAAGCTAGATTAGTACTGGGGCACCTGGGTAGCTCAGTTGGTGAAGCATCTGACTCTTGGCTTTGGCTCAGTCATGATCTCAGGGTTGTGAGATCAAGCCCCGTGTTGGGCTCTGCTCAGCGTGGAGTCTGCTTGAGATTCTTTCCCCCTCATACTCCTTCCCCCTCTGCGCCTCACCCTGCTCGCATTCTTGCTCTAAAATAAAGAAATAAAGTCTTAAAACAAACAAACAAACACGTAAAATAAAAAGAGCCAGACTAGTACTGAAACCTTTGCACCTGTGTGCTTATTACCCATCTCCCATTCTTATCCTTCTCCCAAGATGTGACTACTATTTTGAATTTTAAGTTTATAATTTTCTTGTTCTCACTCTACTATAAAAAAATTTCAAACATAAAAAGGTTGAAAAACCATATAGTGAATCTGTATATTCACCATATGTATTCTACCATTAATATTTATATACTTACTGTATTGCATATTAATTTATGTTTGCTTTTCCATCAATCCATCATATTTTTGATGCTTTTTAAACTACGTTACAGGGGCGCCTGGGTGGCTCAGTGGGTTAAGCCGCTGCCTTCGGCTCAGGTCATGATCTCAGGATCCTGGGATCAAGTCCCTCGTCAGGATCTCCGCTCAGTGGGGAGCCTACTTCCTCCTCTCTCTCTCTCTGCCTGCCTCTCTGCCTACTTGTGATCTCTCTGTCAAATAAATAAATAAAATCTTAAAAAAAAATTTAAACTACATTACAGTCATCAGCACACATGCCATTAAGTGTGTATAATTAATTAGAATTCAGTATTACAGTTTTTCCTTCTTATAGTAAAATTTACATACAGTGAAATGCACAAATCTTAAGTGCACCATTCAGTGAGTTTTGAAAATGTATATATCTGTGTAACTAAAACTTCTATCAAGAAGCAAAACATTTCTATCACTTCAGAAATTTTTCGTGTACCTCTTCTCAGTCAATATCTGGCACCACCCACTCCCTAGAGGCAACCATTGTTCTGATGTTTCTATCACAACTTTTCCCCCCAAGTTAGCACATAGCATATGATTCCACTGTTCATATAAATGGAATCATATGGTATGTACTCTTGTGCGAGGCTTCTTTTACTCAGCATTATGTTTTGAGATTCACTCATGTTGTTGCATTTAACAGGAGCTCATTCCTTTTTATTCCTGAGGATTCCATTGTATGAATACACCACAGTTTGTTTATTCATCTCCTACTGATACACAGGCTTGGGGTGTTTAATTTTTGTCTATTATGAATAAAGCTGTTATATGGGCAATGCTTCATTTAAAAAAAAAAGATTATTTATTTTAAAGGGAGAGAGTGCACAGGAGCAGGGGGGAGGGGCAGAGGAAGAGGGAAAGAATCTCAAGTAGACCCCCCTGCTGAGAGCAGAGTCTGATGCAGAGTCTTGATACCAGGACCTAACATAATGACCTGAGCCAGAACCAAAAGCTCGAGACTTAACTGACTGAGCCACCAAGGAGCCCTCTTTTGTGTGTTTTTGGTGGAAATGTTTTTGTTTCTTTTGGGGTAATGGGATAGATGCAGGAAAAGTTTCATAGGAAATTGCCAGGCCTTTTTCCAAAGCACTTGTAACACTTTATACTTATCAACAGTTTAATTAGCAATTTTCTTCTCCAATGGTTATTGTTTTCCATGTCCTCAGAAACTTTCGCTTACCCTTTAGTCACAAAAATACTGTATTTTTAAAATGTTGTCCAAGGTGTTTTCTTCTTCTTCTTTTAAAGATTTTATTTATCTGAGATACAGAAAGAGAGTGAGAGCGCATGCATGAATGGGGGCAGGAGCAGAGAGAGAGAGGAAGAGAAGCATAATCCCTAGAGAGCACTGAGCCAGAATTGGGGCTCAATCCCAAGATGCTGAGATCATGACCTGAGCCAAAACCAAGAGTCAGGTGCTCAACTGACTGAGCCACCCAGGCACCCCTACTCTACCATATTTTTGTTAAACTTTTTTTGAAGATTTTATTTATTTATTTGACAGAGAGAGATCACAAGTAGGCACAGAGGCAGGCAGAGAGAGAGGGGAAGCAAGCTCCCCGCCGAGCAGAGAGCCCAGTGTGGGACTCGATCCCAGGGTCCTGAGATCATGACCCCAGCTGAAGGCAGAGACTCAACCCACTGAGCCACCCAGGTGCCCCTCTACCATATTTTTAAATAAAAGCTTTATGGTTTTATATATCCTTAAAAAATATTTGTGTATGGTGTGAGTAGGAGGTTCGTTTTTTTTCCACGTGGATGTCTAGTTTTAAGGACCATTTGTTGAAGACTTTCTTTTCCCCATTGGGTTACTTGGCTCCTTTGTAAAAAATCAAATGATTGTATAGGTGAGGTCTACTTCTGGGTTCTTTATTCTGTTCCATTGATCTATTTGTCAGTCTCTATGCCAGGACTACACTATCTTGATTACTGTACTTTATAGTAAGTTTTGAAGGAACTGTAAATCCTCTAACTTGATTCTTCTTTTTCAAGATTGCTTTATCTTCTAGTAAGACTTTCTGTCTTTAAACCTACTTTATCTGATATTAATATAGTTACTACAGACACGTATGCAGCTTACAAGACATATTTTTCAATCTCTTTATATGTTAAAGACTGTCTCTTATAAACAAAATACAGATGCATCTTGGTAAGCCTGGGTGGCACAGTTGGTTGAGTGTACGACTCGGTTTCAGCTCAGGTCATGGTCTTGGGATTGTGAGATCCAGCCCTACACTGGGTTCTGTATTCAGTGCAGAGTCTCCTTGAGATTCTCTCTCCCTCTGTGCCTCTCCACTCTCCCACGCTCTCTCTCTCTCTCTGACATAAATAAATATATCTTTAAAAAAATAAAGTTGCATCTTGCTTTATCTACTGTGACAATTGTTGCCTTTTAATTGTAATGTTTAGTTCATAAACATTTAATGTAATTTGAAACAGTTAGATTTGGGTCTATAATGTCACTATTTATTTTCTTTTTGTCACCTCTATTTTTACTCCCCGTTCCTCCTTTTCTGTATTCTTTTGTATTATTTGAATATTTTTTAGAATTTCATTTTTATTTACTGGTTCTACCGCTTTTCATTATTTTTAAATTCCATTGTCTTTTTAATTACATCTATATTCTTAAACAATACATCATTTAGTTTTTGTAAGGGCCTATTTAGCCAGAGAAGTTCCATCCTGACCCTGCACGCCCACTCCCCCTTCAGGGAACTTACTTAAAAACAAGTCCCGGAAACCAGTCCCAGGTAACAAAGCAAATACAAGGGTGGGTCAGGCCAGGTGGAGGCATTCAATCAGTGGGGGCGCATACTGTCTTCAAGCTACCAAGGAGTATGGGCCCCGTTCTTTGGGTGCTTTTTGGGTGCCCAGTCTGACCAAGGCGATAGGCTTGTTCAAATATCTACTATAGGGTAAACTGTAATTCAATTCATCACTTACGTGTGACCTAGCAGGGCTGTGCAGCTTTCTCTGTGTTACAATCTCATTGGCCACCTGTGCGTGGCCAGGCCCAACCACATGGCCTTTGCCCTTAAAAGCTAGTCTGTAAGGCAGAGGGTCATTGCCTCTTTGCAAGAGACGTCCCTGGCTGGTCAGTCTGATTCTCGATGCTTGGTGCAAAATAAAGCTTTGCTTGACCTTCGCTTTGTATCAGTCTTGCTCCTTTGACCATGGACCCAACAGCTTTGATTGTTTTAAGAGCTTTAAAAATTGTACCATATGTATGTAGTCTTCCCAATATGGTTTTTTTTTTTTTTTAAGATTTTATTTATTTGACAGAGATCACAAGTAGGCAGAGAGGCAGGAAGAGAGAAGGGGGGAAGCAGGCTCTCCTCTGAGCAGAGAGGCCAATGTGAAGCTTGATCCCAGGTCCCTGGGATCATGACCTGAGCTGAAGGTAGAGGCTTTAACCCACTGAGCCACCCAGGTGCCCCACAATATGCTTTTTTAATAGTAAGTATTACGCAAACAAGATTCATCAACTTATCACATCCATTTAATGAGGTAAAAGACTACATCATATGAATATATCAAAGTTTATTGGGGTGCCTGGGTGGCTCAGTGCATTAAAGCCTCTGCCTTCAGCTCAGATCATGATCCCAGGGTCCTGGGATCAAGCCCCGCATTGGGCTCTCTGCTCAGCAGGGAGCCTGCTTCCTCCTCTTTCTCTGCCGGTCTCTCTGCCTACTTGTGATCTCTGTCTGACAAATAAATAAATAAAATCTTTTTAAAAAAAAAAAGTTTTATTCATTCTACTTATATAGATTGTTCCTGATTTTTGGTGATATCAACCATACCACTATAAATATTCTTGTATGTATCTTTTGGTCTACATCTATAAGAGTGTCATCACAGGATATATACCAAGCAGTGGAACTGCAGGGTCACGAATAAAGTTTAACATTTACAAGATAATGCCAAATTATTTTCCAAGGAGGCTGTGCTGATTTATATGCCCACCAGGAAAAAGTGTTTCTTTCAATTGATCTAAATTCTAGCCAACATTTGGAATCATCATATTTTTATTTTTAGCAATGGTCTCAATTTACTTTGCCTTGATTACTAATAAGGTTGAGCAACCTTTTATGTTTATGGCCTATTACTAACTTCATGCCCTTCTCCTTGTATCTAAAAGGAACAGACCAAAAGGGGGATAATTCAAATTATTTTCAGCTCTTTGGTGGATTTTTCTTTTCTTTTTAATTAATTAATTAATTTAGTGAGATAGAAAATGTGTTGGGGGGGCAAAGGGAGAGGGACAGAGAGAATCCAAAGCAGACTCCCTGGTGAGCATAGAGCCTGACATGAGGCTCAATCCCACAACCCTGAGATCATCATCTGAGCCAAAATCAAGAGTTTGATGCTTAACCAACTGAGACACCCAGGTGTCATGGATTTTTATACCTTTGAGAATTGTGATGAGAGTATATGGAGAAGTAAAAAGCAAAAACAACCTTGATGTTTCCTTAGTGGGCACAGACAGCCAATCAGTTATATCTACAGAGGCATATGCACCTTAATTAGACTTGTTCAAGGACACAATGGTGGTAGGGTTAGGATTTGAATTCAGGTCTATCTTTCTGTTATAACTAGCTTCCTCTAAACTAAGATACCTATATCCAAAGATAGCAGGTAGGGAAGTGGCCACAAAAGAAAGCCATTTCTTTTTTTCATGGCTTATAAAACAAAATAAAATAAAATAACACCCTTTGTCATCTTTCCTCTATGACTTCTACACTTTAAAATAATGCCAAAGGAATTGTACTCACAAAAAAAGCAAGTCAGAGTAGTGTTTCTAATACAAGATCCTCAACTTTGTCTTCCTTTCTTAGATTAATATTACAATAGTAAGGGTAATGAACCATTTGTTTTTCACTGTTATTACTTGGAAAAAGAAAAAAAACCAACTTAGTGTGTGTGTGTGTGTGTGTGTGTGTGTGTGTATGGCCTATAAATATATATATATATTTATAGGCCTTAGAGTAAAATGGATTTAAAAGGAATGAAGAAAATGCTCAATTATGTTTCTTTCAGTAGAATTTATTGCCACAAAAGCAAAAATAAAACACTGCTTATTCAATAAGTCATGCAGTTATCTTGAATAGTGGCACTTAAAAGGTAGCTAACGGTAGAATGCTTACTATTCTATTCTAACAAGTTCATATGACAGATATAACAAACTACCTGTCAAATAACTTCACACACTGTCAAGAAAAAGAAAAAAAGCCAAATAGTCAACCTGCTCAGAACATTAGAAAAACCAGGAGAAAAGTATAGAGATAGCTTTTAGTTTCTTCTTAGTGAACAGAATCATTTCTAATGTGTAAGGAAGAGATCTAATTAATTAAATGACTAAATACATGTTTGTTGCTCTTTTTATATTGCACAGTCCTATTGTTAAATAATTAGTTCTTGATGCTCTTTTTTTTTTTTTTTTAAAGATTTTACTTATTTGACAGAGATCACAAGTAGGCAGAGAGGCAGGTAGAGAGAGGGAGCGGGGGACGCAGGCTCCCTGCCAAGCAGAGAGCCCAATGTGGGGCTTGATCCCAGGATCCTGAGATCACAACCTGAGCCTAAGGCAGAGGCTTAACCCACTGAGCCACTCAGGTACCCAGTACTTGATGCTCTCAAGAAAAATTCAACTTATAAGCAATATGGTATGAGATTGTAAATGTGCATTCAATCTTAGGTATTCAGGAACCATTAAGTATGAACTGAAAGATTAATGCATTCTTATGAATCTACTACCTCAGCATAAAAATAGGTTGCTAAGAAAAAGATGTTTGGAAAAATATAAGCACCCAAGTGATATTCGCTGATGAGTAGGTTGGTGAGAGGTAAGTACTGCTAGCCTTGAAAAACACTGCACTAGATAGGTGTTAAGTGCCTTCCCAAACCTTATTGTTGAAGATGTTTTTACACTTTCCATATTTTCCAATCCAAGTGGACTCATTCATTATACTTCAAAAGTACCTATTAACTTCCTTTGTCCACATGGTTTTATGAACATGGAAGGCCCCTCTCCCCTCCCACATCCCTCCCCAGTTTTTTTCTTTCTTTTTTTTTTTAAAGATTTTATTTATTTATCAGAGAGAGAGGGGGGAGAGAGCGAGCACAGGCATACAGAATGGCAGGCAGAGGCAGAGGGAGAAGCAGGCTCCCCGCCGAGCAAGGAGCCCGATGTGGGACTCCGATCCCAGGACGCCGGGACCACGACCTGAGCCGAAGGCAGCTGCTCAACCAACTGAGCCACCCAGGCGCCCCCCCTCCCCAGTTTTGAAAGATGGTTTCAAATGCCTGAAGTTCACGACATTTTTTTAAATCACCTGAGGGCTGTCTGTCTCCCTCCAAACTTGAGTTACAGTGCATCTTTCTTTCTTATTTTTTTAAAGATTTTATTTATTTATTTGACAGAGAGATCACAAGTAGGCAGAGAGGCAGACAGAGAAAGGGGGAAGCAAGCTCCCTGCCAAGCAGAGAGCCCAATGTGGGACTTGATCCCAGGACCATGAGATCATGACCTGAGCTGAAGGCAGAGGCTTAACCCACTGAGCCACCCAGACGCCCCTATATTTATTTATTTTGAAAACCTTTATCTTAAATGTTGGGAAAAACATTAAAATGCCTGTGGTACACATAGCTACGACTCCCTCAATGTAACAGTGCTAGGTACCAGGGAGATCAGTGATGATGGGAACTCAGCTCTCCAAAAGCATCTGTTGTCCCTCTTCCTAAACTGTAAGGCCTATAAGGGGAGCACTATGTTTCTATAGTGACAGTCAAGCTCAGGAGATATTAGATGCATTAATAAATATTGTCAAAGGTATCATAACCTTGGTATCATAACTAGGTATCACAACCTAGTGAGTGGCAGAATTAGGAATAAACCTTAGGCTAATTTCAATATATCAATAAACCTTAGGCTAATTCAATATATGCCTCATCTCCATTAAATTATTGGCCATATCCCCTTGGTCTGTCAGTCCAATATGATTTCTTAAAATGGGGTGGAGAGTGAGCAGCATCCACCGTAAGGTAATAAGACTATGCCTCTCTGCCATCTTTTGGGTCTCCATAATTTAATGTTTTTTTCATGACTATTACTCATTTGAGCTGCCCTGGGGTAAATGCTATGCAGGTGTGATTAGAGACTTTTCAGCTGAAGAAACTACCTCATGAAAGTGTGATAATTTGTTCAAAGTAACCTAAGAGTAAGCAGCAGAGTCAAGATTCTGTCCGATAAGGTCAAATGTATCTTCTGCTAGAACAAGCTGCTTCTCTTGTTATCAAATGAATACTCTGGGCGCACTGATAGGGGCCTGATCCTAAGACCTTGTCTTTAAGTTTTCTTCCTGTCCAAATCCTGTTCCCTCCTACTCAAATGAAAATCCACATCTCACTCACCACCATTGGTCCATTTCCTTCTTTGTAGCCTGAGCCCTCCATATGGACACATGGTCTTATGTTCAGCCAGGATACAGCGGTACAACTGTATTGTTTATTTTTTTTTAAAGATTTTATTTATTTATTTGAGAGAGAGACAGTGAGAGAGAGCATGAGCGAGGAGAAGGTCAGAGGGAGAAGCAGACTTCCCATGGAGCTGGGAGCCTGATGTGGGACTCGATCCCGGGACTCGGGATCATGACCTGAGCTGAAGGAAGTCGTCCAACCAACTGAGCCACCCAGGCATCCCAACTGTATTGTTTAAATGTTGAAATACTTCTATATGAGATGATAAGTAGTTGCTTTCTACCGCCTCTCAGAATGTTTCAAGATCCAATAACAAACTCGATGGTGGCTGGCACAGCAGAGGAATTCGAGGTCTTCCTCCTGCCTATTCTGATTGGTTTATAAACGTACCATACTAGTTGCTAAATATTTTGAATATCATCTCACCTACAGCAAATCTTTTCTGTGCTATAAGCTTTGATTTAAAACTCCTAGCTCTGTCTTAGATTCACCCTGGAAATAATGCCTGCATGCCCCTTTCACCTATATCATCTCTTGTGTGTGTGTGTATTTGTGTGTGTGCATCCTGCTAGCCACATTTTAATTGCTTAGACTGCCTTCTGGTTTTAATTTCAGTCCTCTGAGACATATAATTACCATGCCTCCCCAAGGAATTTAAAAATAGAAAAGGCCCTGATAAGATCTGGGGGAGGCGAAGTAAAATCTGATTATTAAAGTTTCTCTTAATATTACACATTTGAATTGTTTATGGATATAAAGAATTAGAATGCAATTAACCAAAGTTACAACCTGAAACACTATTCAGAGATAAGACCACAAAAGACTAAAAGCCAAAGAAATCTTGAGAAAGAAGAACAAAGCTGGAGGTATCACAATCCCAGAGTTCAAACTATACTACAAATCTATAGTAACCAAAACAGTAAGGCAGTGGCATTAAAAACAGAAACATAGATCACTGGAATAGAACTGAGAGCCCAGAAATAAACCTACTCTTAAAATGTCAGTGTGCTCTTACAACAAAGGAGGCAACAATATACAATACAATATCGAAGTTTCTTCAATAAATGTCGTTGGGAAAACTGAACAACTACATGTAAAAAATTGAAACCAGGCTTATCTTGCACTATACAGAAAAATAAATCCAAAATGGATTAAAGACCTAAATGTGAGACCTGAAACCATAAAACTCTTAAAACAGAGAGTAGTAATCTTTTGGACATCAACCTTAGCAATATTTTTTTGGATATGTCACCCAAGGCCAGGGAAACAAACAAGAATACACAATTGCAACTACATAAGACAAAAAGCTATTGCAGAGCAAAGAAAATCATCAACAAAATGAAAAGGTAACCTGTCAAATGGAAGAAGATATTTGCAAATGACATAACCAATAAGAGGTTAATACCAAGATATATAAATAACTCACAGAACTCAACACCCCAAAATAATACAATTAAAAACTGGGCAGAGGACCTAAATAGACATTTTTCCAAAAAAGATTTACAAATGGCCAACAGATACATGAAAACTTGCTCAACATCACTGATCTTCAGGGAAATGCAAATCAAAGCCACAATGAGATCATAACCCCACACCAGTCAGAATGGCTAGTATCAAAACGATAAGAAATAAATGTTAGCAAGAATTTGTAGAAAAGGGAATCCTCCTCGTGCACTGTTGGTAGGAATGTCAAGTAATGCAACCACTCTGAAAAAACAGTATTGAGGTTCCTCAAAAAACTACAAATAGAAGTCCTATATGATCCAGTAATCCCACTTCTGGGCATTTTTCCAAAGAAAATAAAAGTGGTAATTTGAAAAGATAAATACAGACTTCTGTTTATTGCAGTGTTATTTATAATGGCCAAGATATGTAAGTAACCTAAGTGTCTATCAGTAGACAAACAGATGAAGAAAATGTGATACAGATGTCAAATGGAATACTACTGAGCTGTTTAAAAAAAAAAAAAAGGAGATCTTGCCATTTGCAACAACAGGGATGGACCTAGAGGGTATTTTGCTGAATAAAATAAGTCAGCTAGAGATAACAAAACAGACAAATAAGATAACAAAACAGACAAATGAGCGACAACAACAACAAAGAGAAACAAACTTATAAATACAGAGAAAAAACTAGAAGTTGCCAGAGGGAAAGGGGTGGGGTGATAGGTGAAATAGGTGAAGGGGATTAAGAAGTACAAACTTCTAGTTATAAAATAAATAAGTAGTGGGGAAGAAAAGTACAAATAACATTGTAATAACTTCGTATGGTGACAGATGGCAATTACAGTTATCTGGTGAGCATTTCATAATGTATATAACTGGAGAATCATTAGTTATACACCTGAAAGCAATATAATATGCCAACTATACTTTAAAAAGCAAGCCAGCCAGCCAGCCAGCCAAAGAACACATGCAGAAGGGTAATGAGCACTGATTGTCTACCAGATATTACTGAGCTAACAGCATAATTTTTTCAAGTTTTCCAAAGTCATTTTCAAACCAAGGAGTTGATAAACCAAATCCTGATACAGTCAGGGCTCTGATCAAAAAGAAATTAGAATATTTAAGACACAGATGTACTGCTAAGGCTAGTTTGGTTAGTGGGAAATGCACTGCCATTTTGTTTGTACTCATATTAAATCTAGACAATTAGCTATTCAGTCATTAACAAGGGAAAAGACAGAGTCAGGATATGGGATATCTTTGGCAAATAAATAATCAACATATTCACTAAAAGCTGCTAGAGTCCACAGGGGACAAAAAGAAATGTGAGACAGTACCAGAGTCAAGGAGTTAATCTGGCTATTATATTTGATAAGTGTATACAACAAGTACAATGTAAATGCATGGCACAGGAAGTACATTTCAGAATTTCAGAAGAGAGATCTCACGGTGGGTACAGTGTTCACAGGAACTGAGCTAGGAGTCCAATCTTGACAGAAGCATAAGATCTGAAGAGGCACAGAGACGAACAGGGCATTTGAGACATGAGCAAAAGGAAGGAAAACAGAACTACATTTAGCACTATTGGGAGTGGTGGTGAGCAGACCAGCTGAGTAGAAACCCAGGGCTTGCCTTGATGTGAGTTGCAAAAGGCAGAGATCTAGGCCTGATCCCATGGGGATGCTATGGAAGGTATTTATCAGCGTTTTAGAAAGTGGAACAAAATTATAAATATTTTGCTTTGGTGGTAATAAAAATTCTTTAAGGAAGTAGAGGTCAAAGCCAATCAAGAGAAATGAGGTACTACTCTTCCTAAAGCCAGAAGACATTGCTCAGTATAACCACAGATCTCCACTAGAGGGCAGACAAGTCAAGGCTTATTCTGTGGTTGAACCAGAGACACTGCATCCACAGAAAATACTGAGAAAACATCCTGTGTTGTTTAAAGACCATTTTTAGTGCTTTCAAACCTGAACAGAACCTTTAGCTAGTATATGAATCTTTCACAGAATAGCCTTCTTTGGTATAAAATGCTTCTTCTTCTTTTTTTTTTTTTTTAAAGATTTATTTATTTATTTGACAGAGATCACAAGTAGGCAGAGAGGCAGGCACAGAAAGAGGAGGAAGCAGGCTCCCCGCTGAGCAGAGAGCCCGATGTGGGGCTCGATCCCAAGACCCTGGGATCATGACCCGAGCCGAAAGCAGAGGCTTTAACCCACTGAGCCACCCAGGTGCCCCTGGTATAAAATGCTTCTTAATTGCAAAATGGTTCAAGAGAAGTTATACATTAGGAACCTGGCTTAGCTGTCAGGGACATGTGCTTATTCATCACAAACATAGCTGGGATGCCAACAGCAGCACTCATCACTGGCTAGCTTACCTCAAGCTTCCCCTCCCATCTCAGGCACATCCTAACCACCACTCATCCAATGACTAACAATGTATATATCAGCTGGACCATGATTTCAATCTAGGTTCTCCTTTTGGTCAACTTAAGATGGGCTTGGTCTTAAGGACTCATCCCTTTAAAGTCAGAGTGAGGTGAGTTAACCAGACAGAGGTTCTTATATGTACATTTGACTTATTAGGCTGAAGGGTTGTCATATGGGGGTGTTGGTGGGAGTCCTCAGGTCTCACTAACATAGTATCAATATTAACTTCCAAATAAAAGGGTTGAGAATGCCATCAAACTTTTTAGATGCTAAGATCGATTTTACAAAGTACCTGAACATTTCTTCTGTTTTGATCTCTTGCAAAATGTCTGTCATTAAAGATTCAAGGGCAGTAGTAGGTTGACTTTCTGTCATTAGCTGGAAGTAGTTTTCTTTCACTCTTCATCAATGCTAGTATCACAAGTATTTTCTTTTTCCTTGGAAAATGATAGCAGTTAGTGTCTTGAAAATTATAACATTTGGTTTCAGATATTAGGTATTTCAGCTGCAGGTAAATTTTGCTATCATAAAATTCTGGTAGTATCTTCAACAAGCCAGGCCACTGTGTATGTTAGACTTTGTATACTGTTCTCTCTGCCTATAATTCCCTTCATTCTCCTCGTCCCTTGCTTACTTCTACTCAAGTACAGTGGAACAAATCCTTCAACAAAGATGTCCCATTTTCCATGTTGTAGATTCACTCTCCAAACATTATTTACTATGTATAATTCGAATACAATAATGTAGTAAAAATTCTTAGCACAAGAATATTCATAGCCGTACCTGTTGCATATTTTCACAGAGTCAATCATTTCAGAGGCTTGCATAACAATTCTGATAGAAACAAGAATGAATGGGGCAATGTTCTCAATAACAGGAATTAGTGACCTAATGATCATTCCCTTCTTTTAGAATGCATTCCACTTATTTTATTTTCTGGGAGTGGTAATACCTATCTCTAATCCTTACAGAAAATAAAAGGATAAAAGGGCTCATTAAACTGTGAGCTTTTTGAAGACAGGGACCATGTTTTTTCTTTATATCTAAATACCTGGCACATAGTCATGTTTTTGTTGTTGTTGTAAATCTTTATTGAAATATAATTCACATACCATACAATTCACCTATTTATTTTTTAGTATCTTCACATGGTTGAGTATGTTCTTAAGTATGTGGTCACACATTTTAAAACCATGCCATATATTCAAATATAAAAGGATATTCACAGAGAGGAAAGTAATAAAAATTTTTAAAAAGTTTAACAAACTGAGAAAAATAGTTTCACCGTATATTTAAAAAATGGATTAATAGTTTCAAAAAACAAAGAATTCCAAAGAATCAACAAAAAAGAGCAAAAATCCCCACAGAAAATTGGGCAAAGAGAATTCACAAGAGATACAAATGGGCTGAAAAGGAAGTAAAAATATGGTTAGCTTGAAATTAAAAAAAATACAAAAATTCAAATAAAGATGTTGTACTGTATTTTCTCTACTAAATTATTTAAGATAAAACTAATAAAGTGCAATATTAACAAGAGGTCATGAAAATGGGCAGGGTTTTTTTTGGCACTTTGTATCAAGAGCTTTAAAATTGTTCCTATTTTTGACCTTATAGTTTCATGTCTAGAAATGTATTCTACCAAAAACAAAAATAAAACAGAAATATCCCCAAAGATTTATACAAGGATACCGAATGCAGAGTATTCATAATAGCAAACAAGTTGTAAGCCACCTTAAATGTACAAAGACAGGAGAAGTTGGGTAAATTAAGAAATTACCAAACAAAAGAATTTTATTAAGACCTAAATTTATACTGTTTACTTAAAATGAGAACATGTGAGAATTACTGGGAAAAAAAAAAAAGCAGATTTCTAATGGGATGTGCATTATATGTGGTAACTTTCTTCTTTATAATCATTTATATTTTCTAAACTTTCTACAATGATCATGTATTATAATCAGAAAAAAACTTTAAAAATGTGGAGTAAGGGCATGGGAGAAATGTACAGATTCTTTTTCTTTTCTTAATTAGATGTCTTCTGATATATTAGGTGGAAGATTACACATATCATCAAACCAATGTTTTAAAAGAGACATAATTAATAAGTTGGAAGATCAACCAGTAAAAGTCTCTATTGGCAGGTAAACGACATGCTCTTTTCTTCCTCTTTGAACAGCAGCTTCTCCTGCTATAGTCATGTGAACTCAGCTCGAGTTCACAACTCTTCCTATTCAATGTTCTTTTTCTCTAGAGCCATGCTTTTTAAACTGGGATACAAGTATTCCAGGGTCATGCCTCAGTGTGGTAGGAATTAACTGAAATCAAAGGATGAATATAAATCACATTCTCAGGGCATCAGTTTTGCTTGATTGGAAGTAATATTTTTAAATCTTTTTTCTTTTTAAGCGTGGGGGGAAGAGAGAGAATCTTAATCAGGCTCTACACCCAGAGCAGAGTCTACCCGTGGGGCTCAATCCCACAACCCTGAGATCATGACCTGAGCCAAAATCAAGAGTACGATGCTTAACCAACTGAGCCACCCAGGGAACCCAATGGTAATTAACATTTTTGTAGCAACAGAGATACAGATATATAAGCAAGAAATCTGAAGTAAACTGAAAATTCAAATAAATCTCGGACATATAATAGACTCCTTTAAACTCTGTATACCCAGACTGTCAAGAGATTTCCTATTCACTCTCTTCTGCTGTTGAGAAACTTATGGTGGAAAGATTTGAGAGGACTGCTCAAGATACAGAGGACTGCTGTGTGCAACTTTATTTACTTATGTGTGTATGTATGTATGTGTGCATACATGCATGTATGTATTTTACATAGGCCCTACATCCAATGTGGCATTTGAATTCACAGCCTTGAGATTAAGAGTCATATGTTCCACCAACTGAGCCAGCCAGGCACGCCTTGCTGTGTGTAACTTTAAAATAAAGCTTGTGTGGGACATCTGGGTGGCTCAGTAGGTTAAGCATCTGCCTTGGGCTCAGGTCATGATCCCAGGGTCTTGGGATGGAGTCCTGTGTGGGGCTCCTTGCTCAGCAGGAAGCCTGCTTCTCCCTCTGCCTGCCCTCCCCCTGCTTGTGCTCTCTCTCTCTCTCTCTCTCTAATAAATAAATCTTTAAAAATAAAATAAGGCTTGTGCCTAATATTGAGCAATTAACATATAAATTAAATTCTGGGGAGTATAGTCAGTTAATAAACATGAAGAGAAGATCAGATGCTAATGACTCCTTATTCTAATTCCTGATTCGACCTCTAAGACTACAGGGCAGGCCACTTAACTTTATTTGGTGTCCCAAAACAAAAGACTGAAAAAACGAAAGTGGTAAAAAAGCTGACTGAGTACTTAAACAAAAGCCTCCATGCTTACTTGAAGTGAAACAGAGGTACTAAAGTGAAGAAAAAAATATGAAGTTATAAATCCGAATGTGATCTAATTCCTAATATAAGTGAGGCCTACCTAGTGATTTTTGCTAATACAGTGAGTATCATAAGGAATCCAATTATTAATAGTCTTCTGCAGTTAAAACACCCCTGGCTTTATTTTATTAATGGAAATAAATGACAGAGGGAAAAAAATTGGCAAGTTATTGCAGGAAGCTTTTTTTTTTTTAAATTTTTAATTTTTTTAAAAAAGATTTTATTTATTTGACAGACAGATCATAAAAAGGCAGAGAGGCAGGCAGAGAGAGAGGAGGAAGCAGGCTCCCTGCTGAGCAGACAGCCTGTGATCCCAGGACCCTGGGATCATGACCTGAGCTGAAGGCAGAGGCTTTAACCCACTGAGCCACCCAGGTGCCCCTGCAGGAAGCTTTTAATTACACTCACAGTCCCCATTAACCTTGACAACCCACCAACTCGACTATAATAAGAACACCTCCCCCACTAATATAAGTCTAACTAGAACTGCATGATTACAAAACGTTGTTTAAGAGGAAGGTAGGATCTTATGAGAGAGAACTATTCAGTCATCTGAATTTCCCCTCTAATTTGTTAAACATCAGAATCATGTATTGTCAATTTTTAGATTATCTAGCCCACCTCAGAAGCTTCTTGGTTACTCATTCTTTTTTTTTTTTTTTAAGATTTTTTTTTAAAAAGATTAATTTATTTGTCAGAGAGAGAGAGAGCGTGAGAGCGAGCAGCACAGGCAGACAGAGTGGCAGGCAAAGTCAGAGGGAGAAGCAGGCTCCCTGCTGAGCAAGGAGCCCAATGTGGGACTCGATCCCACGACACTGGGATCATGACCTGAACCAAAGGCAGCTGCTTAACCAACTGAGCCATCCAGGCGTCCCTTGGTTACTCATTCTTATGTGTCTATTGTTTTTCATTAAATGTGTCTTTCATTTCATTAAAAATGTCTCCCCATTTTCCCTTCTAGCCTCATTTTTACTTCCCTAAGACTGCTATCTATCTTTCCCTTTCATTTTGCATAAACCTCAAAAAGTTTTCTCTTTGGTTCTTGAATTTTATACCTTGAGATAACTTTAGAAAATATTTATATTTAGAATACACACACACACACACACACACACACACACACACACACACATACACACACACACACACACATATATACTCTGGGAAAATATTATTGATGCATCTCTCCCACCATCCCCTCACCAGTTAACAGTCTAAGACTGAAGAAACTTAAGCTATAACCAACTTTTCAATATAATCCTTTCCTTCTTCCATCTACAGGGAGTTAGGGATAAACCTCATCAGTGATGTTTTGGCTCAATAGAATTCTGACAATCGAAGACAAGTAACTATAGGAAGTCTGTGATGATATAGTCAAATCATCAACAAATTATCAACAAATTACCCTGTTATCTATTAGTAATGTATTCTTCAATCTAGATTTTCCCCTCAGAACTGAATAGAAGTGGGGAGGAAACAGGAGATTAAAAAGGCAAACCATAAAAGGCAAGATGGGCATACCGGATAGGAATCTCCTTCCCTTATTTACAGATTCTAGTAGAAAAAAGCTTAACTGAAAACATCTATCCTCACTGTCATTATATATTTCTTCTTGAGAAACAAGTACAGCCCCAACAGGGATTTAGCTATATTTGAAAATTCAAGAAACCAGTAAAAAGCACCAGCAATGCCATAAGAATACAACTCATGGAAGCAAAAGCAGTTTTAAAAAGACAGTCCCCAGAGAGTATCCTGGTCAGTAAACACTCTGAAGCAACCACCAAGAAATATTTATTACTTCCCTAATTTCCTGGAAACATAATTTTCCTGATAAACAACGCCTTGAACATCCCATGAAAAAGATACCTAAGACTACTGAGTAAGGTCTGGTAAGATGAAATATTGCAAGCTACTATTTCATATAACTTAGAGTCAACCAAAACTATGCAATAAAATATGGAATAAAATAGTAGCTATAAAGTATACTGCAGATTAAAAAAAAATTCTCAAGCTATCAAAGTAAATTGAGATGGCAGACAGAAATGCATTCATGCTGGGGTGCCTGGGTGGCTTCAACAGTTGAACATTAGACTCCTACTTTCATTCAGCTCAGGTCATGAGCTCATGGGTTGTGAGATGAGCCCTAAGTTGGGCTCCACATTTGGTGGGAAGTCTGCTTGAAAATGCTTTCCCTCTGCCCAGCCCTCATCCCCCATTCACATGTGCACACTCTCTCTCTCTCTCTAAAAAATAAATAAATCTTAAAAAAAAAAGTGTCCATGCTATATATTCTGTAAGATTTAAGAGACCAACCATAAGAAAAACTAGGTCTTGAAGAAAATCAATAGTGGCCTACAGTTTTATCTATGTATATGATATGAACACATGTACATAGTCATCACCAATCTCAAATAAGTGCTTCCACAGACTGCACCATGAAACTGAATTTTTATAAAGTGATCATTTTCAATTTTACAGATTTTTTAAAATTTATTTTTAAAGATTTTATTTATTCATTTGACAGACAGAGATCACAAGTAGGCAGAGAGAGGGGGAAGCAGGCTCCCTGTTAAGCAGAGAGCCCGATGTGGGGCTCTATCCCAAGACCCTGAGATCATGACCTGAGCCGAAGGCAGAGGCTAAATGCACTGAGCCACCCACGTGTTCCAATTTTCATAGTTTTGAGGAGACACATAATTGAATACTCAGTATGCACAATCTAATGGCAAGTAAACAGTTATTAATAGTTACCTGTGACAATTATGAAAGCTATGTAATATATTCAGATCTGATCCTCAGCCTGCAGAACAACTGCACTGCATAGGTAACTTAATAAGTAATCAATGGTGGGTTCATAAATAGTTACTTCTTAGCCTGCATAAGTCAAGGGTTTAACACAATTTCACATAAGTAAAATATTAAACATATTTCCACTTCTTAAACTATTCTATTTTATGTGAACTAGTCCCATGACATTTTCATATCAGGGGATTGGTTAGGCAAACTAATTCAAAAGTTATGGTTCTTTTCCTTATATTGATTAAAATAAATACCAATGCCAATAACAGTTACACTTATAATGTAGAGAGGCCAAGGTTATAAATATTCAACTTTTTTTCCCATACTTCAAAAAGCTTGTGTGAGAAAAGCAAAATCTGTTTCTATATACTCTTGACATTCTTAGATTCTTCTTTTTTTTTATTAAATTTTTTATTTTTTATAAACATATTTTTATCCCCAGGGGTACAGGTCTGTGAATCACCAGGTTTACACACTTCATAGCACTCACCAAAGCACATACCCTCCCCAATGTCCATAATCGTACCCCCTTCTCCCAAACCCCCTCCCCCCAGCAACCCTCAGTTCGTTTTGTGAGATTAAGACTCACTTATGGTTTGTCTTCTAAATGAATCCACCACAGAAATACAGGACATGATGCTTCAGACATACATGCCCCTTTTATTTAAGAACTGTCTCATAAGTCACTCTAGTCTCCAAGTACAGGGCTAGATGTTGGGGATAAAACAGATACAGTCCCTGCTTCAGTCTGATAATCAATCTAATAATCAGAAGCAAATAAGAAAAATAAACTGTAACTACAAGTAGTTGGGAAACAAAATAATATTAATGGTGTTCATCATGCATACATACTGACTGCACATCGTAGGTCCCAGCTTTTATGCTGTTTGCAGTAAAAATCCTAACTCCTTTCTAACACTTATTCCTCAAGGCTTCTTCCATTCCTCGTCATTCATTTACAGAATATAACAAATTTAAGTAAAACATTTCCATCGAATTTCTGGTATGAGTGCTGTCATGGAGACTACCTCACAGGCTATTAATGTAGCCTTTGGATTTTAAATCATAAAGAAGCCTATGGAAAACTAGCTAGAAAATTTTTTTAAAATTACAACAGATATGAAATTCAGATTAGACTGAATTCAGCCCATTGTCCCCTCTCTCTTCCAACTGGTCCTTGGACTATGCAGCAGTTTCTGCCTCTGCTATTGGGGGAACCATCAACTATAAGAACTCCAAGCACTTTCATTTTTCTCTTCTCCTATATCATCTACAAGCGTCTGAAAGAGTCCATTCAGAATTCAAACCACTTCAATGTACCCTAGGAATATGCTTTAGTCAAAAACACATTTTGCTTTGCCCTTCTTACATCAAGTACTACGTTCTTGCTTTTTAGGAAGAAAAATCATACAAAATCCTAAAGTCTCTGATCTCCTTTGATTGGGTATTAGCTCTCCTTTCCTAAAGTCCTATTCTTTCTTCTTGCATTTATCTTCTTTCTTCAATTATAATTATATATATTCACAACTTATCCTTATTAATTAAGAGTAAAGGACCTAATACATACTCTAAATATTTACTGAATAAAATATGAAAGCAAATTATGAAAAAAAAAAGCTTCTAGGTAAGGAAAGGGAAAATGAATAAAATGGACTTCACAAAAATGAAAAAACAATGGAAGGATAACATTCTGGTCTATTACATAGCAATAAGGACATAAAGCAAATAATTAGCCAACCAAGGCAATAAAAACCCAAGAATACCTAAATGTGTTATACCTAATAAACTTTGGAATTCAGGGTGATAAGAAACTGGAAACAAGAGCTAAATAATAACCTGGGTCAAATTTGTAGCTAAGTAAATGGAAAGATCACAGATAGAACCAGAATCACCAATGCCCTTTCTCATTCAATGCATCTTGTCCTCTGAATTCAAAGATGCTGCTACCTCAAATACATTATTTACCATATACCATTATTTACCACATTTCCCCATGTGCACAATCAAGGAGAGGTAAGAAAAGGAAAAAAACCTATTATTATTATTATTATTATTATTATTTTGGAGGGGGAAGAGCAGGGGAAGAGGGAAAGAGACAGTCTTAAGCAGGCACCATGCCTAGCGGGGAGCCTGACACAGGGCTTGATCTCACAACTCTAGGATCATGACCTGAGCAGAAATCAAGTGTTCGCCGCTTAACCATTGAGCCACCAAGATACCCTGAAAGGGAAAAAAAATGTATTTTCATTTTACAGGTAGAAAAATAACTCAATGTGCTCTGCCTGTGAGAATATTTTATTCTTCACACAAGATGGAGAGTCCAACACAGATACTGAAGTTTACAATAAATAAATTAATATGTGTGCATGTGTGTGTATATAATTTTTTTCTTAATAGCAAAATATTCCCCAATATTTTGGTGAAAAAATTTTATACAACTGCCTTTAAAGTCTAGGACTGGGGCTTGTTTTTTTTTTTTTAGTGTTCCAAGATTCATTGTTTATGCACCACACCCAGTGCTCCATGCAATATGTGCCCTCCTTAATACCCACCACCAGCATGTTTTATGTAGCATGAACAAAAGGCATTGCCTCAAAAAGGCATGACTCAAAATGTTCATGTTTACAGAGCTCATCGCTACCTACATTATACATTTTGCAATTACTGTAGCTTCCCTGATGGTTATTACCAAGGCCTCTGTTAATTTCAAGGGTTTCATACTGATCCTACAAGGCTGCAAATCAAGCTTTTGTTCAATCTGTCCTTAAACCATTTCCTCCTACTTGTCTGGTTTCTCTATTTTCAGAGAGCAAGGCCTGGTTAAGGGATATACCCTACTGTTCAGGTCACATAAGAGAAGTTGTCATGGGCAAGGCTAGAGTGCTTACATAGTGTCTGAGTTTTAAACATCTGTCATTATAGACTTTGTCCTGCCATATAATATGAAACAAGGCAACTATAATTTGGTCAGAGGTCACAGCCTTAAAAGCAGATTTAACTCCTGTATGGTAAACTAGGAAACACTGCTGTTTACTTCTAACCTGTAATGTTAATAACGAACTAGAATAACTATGTATACTAAATATTTTAATAACCTCATTCTGTGGACATTAGTGTTTTTAGATGTTGTACTAAAATATTTCTTCACCTGAAATATTTAGAAAATTTTAACATAGAAAAATGTATTTCATACAAATGTCAAATCAAATGGGCTGTAATAACACATAGCATCAAAGTCTTAGTGGCTCAAAATAGTAACAGTTTCTCATTTATACTACATGTCCATCTTAGATTAGTGGAGATTTTACTCCATGTTATCTTCACTCACCAAGGACATGACTGGTCACTATGGCAGGGAGAATGGAATATAAAGAATCATGCATCAGCTCTTAAGACTTAAAGCCTTCCACTCAGAAGTGGCAAAAGTCACAAATTTCATTTGCCAAAGTAGTTATGTGAGCATTCCCAACTCCCAAGGGAAGTATAATCAATCCCACCATTATCTAGAATAAGGAGAACCAGAAATATGAGCAAACACAAATGACTATCATAATAGGTAAGATACTGTATTATACAAGATGCTTTTGGTTACAAGCAATCTGTAGATTATAGATAAGAAAAATGTAGTAGTTAGGTAGTGGTGCACATAACTGGTAAATCTAAGGAGAGTGGGAGATTCAGAAATGCAATGGTGTCATTAGGTCTTTATCTTCCCCTCTCTCTTTTTGGACTCTGTTTCCTTCTTAATCTTAGGCAGACTGTCTCCACGTGGTCGTTAAGATGACCACCAACCACACCAAGCATATTATCATCCTCTTAATCAGAGAGTCCAGAAAAAAAAAAAAACTTAATCCTTTTGCTGCAAGCATTTGTATCTATCTCTTAACATGACCCTGATTGGCCCCGCTTGGTTCACATGCTACTCTGGATCCACCATGGAATCTAGGCAAAGTGGGTACCTTGACCAGCCTGACATGGGTCTAGGGACATATGGCTGTCCTAGTGGTAGAAAAGCAGGGCCAAGGGGGTTGTTAGCACCATGGAATCATACAGAGTAGAACAGACAAGCTCCCAAAAGAAAAGCAGACCATATCAAATAAGCAGCAGCTATCTCGTGAGAGAACTCTGTTATTTCATTTCCTTCATCATTCCCCTAAACCGTGATGACATACGTGAGATTAAATTCTATATACTCACGTGGTTTTGGCTTTCATACTATAAATTATTGCTGATGTTAAGCCATATCCATTGCAAAAACATACCAGGAAACACATACTGGTAAATCCTGGGACAAAATTTCTTTAGGTTATTTTGCATAAGGCTTCTTTGAGTGTATGTAAATCCAAGCAATTAACAAGAAAATTTCCTCTTATTCAACGAATGCAATGGATGATTTTTGAGATACCCAAATGAATAACACGACATGATTACTACGTTTACAAGTTAAAGGGTGAAAGAAGGGAACTGACTTCCCAAGGTGACAGATAACCTAGTCGTACTAGGATTTGAGCTCAGCATTTCTCTTGGCAGAGGCAGAAGGGGAAATGGTCAGGAATTAGACTATAAGCTTTATAGGGCAGTGCTTTTTGGTTTGGTTCACAGATAGATCTAGAGTATCCAGAACAATATGTGGCATATACTAAGTGGTTGATAAGAAGAAGTGTGAGGATTAAGTTCCTTTTCTTATTTTAAGTAATAGTCAATAGAAATAAAATAAACTTAGTTTTCTCATTATTATTCTTCTAAAAGCTGGGTAAGCAAATTTCTATAGAAATCAAATGCTCAGCTTCCAGGAAGTTCCAGGTAATACACATTTGCAACTTCCTCAATGTAGCTTCTTGAAGTTGAGACAGACAAACTCCAAACAAGGACAAGGAAAACAAAACAAAACAGAATGAAAGAGAAATTTTTAAAAAATCAACATTGTTACAGCATCTGTATATGAATATTTTTCTAAATCAACATAAGCCCACACTGTTTTAGGTTTTAGCAGTAATGCTATATAATGCATTGTTTAATAATTTTAAAGAAGGTAGTTACATATGGTAAAACCTCTGGTTATCTTCCTGCAATAGCTGGTAAAGCCCTGTTTTTGGCCAGTCCCTTCTCACTCAACACCCTCTTCACTGCCAGAACGATATAGATGGTGCTTTTGGGTCTGTCTTTATGACTCAACAGAGGAACAGGAAAAGAAAAAAAAAAAAAAAGAAAAACAACTATGCAGGTAGAGCCACCACATTGGACAAGAGAAGAAATAAGAAACAAAGCTCACTTTCATTTTTAAAATGGTATTATTCACCATCTGTGAACCATCTCGCCACAGGAAGTCTTTGACAAATTCAGTAAGTAAACTTGATTGCAGTGAACTCTCATTGACTGCATAAGAAATGTTCAATTTTTTCTTTTGTAGCACTTGGCAACAAAACTCCCTTCAAAAATCTTGCCCTACCATGTTCTCAAGCTATTTAGACATATTACAAATTTAGGCAAATTTAGACATAAAACAAAGACTTTCTGGGCAGTGTCTGGATTCACTGTAAACTTTTAGAATAGATTCCCATCTACCCCAAACTCCCCAGGATTCTTAGGAAAAATGACATGCTTTAGCCACTCTCCCTAGTTTCACAAAATGAATCATAGGCAGAAATGTATAATTTTAGAGAACAGGCTAAATATAGCAAAAGTCAGGCAGTGAGAATGGCAAACTTCAAAGTGAAAGAGAAAACACATTTTCTGTGTACTAACTTCTTAGAAAATATTAAATTGGAAGATCCCAGTTTCCAGGCCAAAATTACACCTCACTGAATAAAGAAATCAATGGCATTTAATTCTTTTGTGGTGCTGGAACAATCTATTTTGGAAAAGTAGTTTTGGGGGAGACATTATTAACAATCTCACATACTGTCAACAATTAACCTTGATCAACCTAAAGCTTTGCTCAGCAGTCTAATTACACATACTGGTTACCTAGCATTGTGGGAAACAAAGAATACAGATGTTTCCAAGCAACTAACTACATTCTGTTGAGTTTCCTGTGTCAGACCCTATCACTGGTATTTGTGGAAAAGCCAGCTTCAAAGCAAAACCATAGCTAGGATTAAAGCAAACAACCATTCCTCAGCCTCCGTTTCCATCATCTTCAAATGACATTTGTAAAAGTAAACCATAAGCATGATGTTTCCTTACCAGTTGACTAGGCCAGATTCCTACAGTCCAATGGTGATGAATAGGCAAGTCCACATGTGACTTTTGGATGGAAAGCTACTTCATGGACCACCAAGAGTGGGTGTTTCTCAGAGGAACAGATGAACCTTTTTGCGAGACTGCTAAATTATAACAGTGGCTAACATTTATTATAGGTTTACAATATGCCAGGCCTTAATCTAAGTGTTAGCAGACATTATCTCATTTAATCTTTACAATAACCCCACAAGGCAGGCATACTATTTATTATCTCCATTCTTCGGATAAGAAAATTGAGACTTAGAGATGGAAAACAACTTATCCAGGGTCAGACACTCTTCACCACTACACCATACTGACTTTTTATCAACTTTCTTCTTATTAAGAGTTCCATCCCCCAACAGACGAGTTAATCAAATCAAATCACAGAAAAACAAAAAGCCATAGACAGCTGGGACTTTGTTTTTCTGTACATTCTCAAGAGTACAGCCAGGCAGATCTTTTTAAAATGTTAACTGGTTCATTCCCCAGCTGAACTTTCCAATGGCTTCCTACTGTCCAGGGAATAAATACCGAGATCCTTAATTTAGCTAACAAGAGTCTTTACCAGCTGGCCTTTGCTGACTTCACTAGCATCATCTTGTATTATTTCCTCCCTTATCTTCTGTGTTCCAACTTTGCTGGCCTTCTTTTGGTTCCTCGAATATACCATAGGTTTCCTCATCTGTTAAGTACTTCCTTCCCCACCCAACTCTGACTTTGACTCATCTTTTAGAGCACAACTCAAAACACTAGTTCCCCGAGGAAGCCCTCTTTTGACCACTAACCCTTAAGGAGGTCAGGTCCCAGCCTGCTAGAGTCTCACAGTATGGTGTATTTTCCTCTTTTCAGAATCCATCACAATTATAATTTAAAAATTCAGTGCCTAATTAGCTGTTTAATTCCACTTTTTCTACTAGAATGTAAGTTTCAAAGGGAAGAACCATGTTTGTCTTAAGCATCACTATAGCCCCACAACCAGCACACTGTCTAGCATATAGGAAGTATTCTGTACATATTTATTGGCTGAAAGAATAATGGGAGAAAGGTAACCATATACACAAGAAATGGAAACTAAGGTCATGCCCTAAGGTACAGGGGTCAGGCAAAGAAGTGTGACTATAGTTAGCGAAGGAAGTACCAAGGCCAGTTCTGCTCCACTTTTGGTATTGTGCCTAGCGCTGTTCCAGGTTAAGCCAGTTTAAATAGTTCAAGGCAGAGCCACAGGACCAGACCAGTGGAAATGAAGAAGGAAATGAATGAAGAAGAAAATGAAGCAGTAGTGCTTTAAAATATACTTAATGAGAGATGGAGTTGATCATAAGACCTGGACCTAACTCACATGGTAGAATTTAAATTATTATGACACAGCAACATCATATTTGATTATGTGGCTTTTAATTGGTATTTCCTTATTATATGTAGCTCATAACAGGAAGGGCCATAAATTCTGAGTTCCAGAATTGCTTAATATAGTCCTGACTGCTCTGTAGTTCACTTTTAAGACATCTAAAAATGGCCCTGGTGGAGGTCTGTTAGTGTTAAAGAAGATCTTTGAGAAGGGGGAAAAAAAAAAGTTATGTACCAAAAGTTGAAAAGACACCCCCACCCCCCATGAAAATCACTGAGCACTTTCACTGATATCAACTGTACACTAATCAGTTCCAAGGCTCCTCACATTTAGCTTGGGGAGATTCAGGCTTAAATGGAGCAGAAAGGTAAAAGGTGCATATGATAAAGAGTCTTTTTATCCCACATATTAATTTAGGGCAAACAGAGTATTTCCTATCCTCTCATCTTTAAGACTACAAGTAAAAGACTCTAGAGACCCTAGCTTAGCTAGGTACTGGATTAATTGACTTTTAAAAATCTAAATTTTAAAAAACCCACTGTCTTTAAAATATGGATAAGACAACTGTGATATTCCCAAAGCCCTCCATTTCCTAACCATTTGAATGAAACTCCTTATATTTAAGGCTTTTTCTGTGTGTTTAATTCCTCTTTTTGGTATTTATTTATACAGCTTTTGTACAGTTACAGAGTATACATGTAAATTTTGTTAATTTTTATTTTAAAAGATTGTTTTAAGTAATCTCTACCCCCAAAATGGGGTTTGAACTTATAACCCTGAGATCAAGTCACATGATTCATCGACTGAGTCAAATTTTGAATTTTGTTCATTTTTAAACTTGTCATATCAAGCAAAGGAAAGAATTTTTAAACTTGTCATATCAAGCAATGGAAAGAATTACTCTCTCCTTGGGCCACATTGTACCTAGCACACCCATCTCCATTATTCCACTTACACTACATTTTAATAATCTTATTTAAATTTTTTATTTTTTTATTTAAGCTTATTTATTTATTTATTTGACAGACAGAGATCACAAGTAGGCAGAGAGAGAGGAGGAAGCAGGCTCCCTGCTGAGCAGAGAGCCCGCTGAGGGGCTCGCTCCTAGGACCCTGGAATCATGACCTGAGCTGAAGACAGAGGCTTTAACCCATGGAGCCACCCAGGCACCCCAATAATCTTATTTAGATATGTCGCCTTTTCTAAGCTGTGGGCAATTTAAGGAAAGTGTCTTCTTTATTTTTTTTTTTTAAGATTTTATTTATTTACTTGACAGAGAGAAATACAGTGAGAGAGAGAACACAAGCAGAGGGAGTAGGAGAAGGAGAAGCAGGCTACCTGAGGAGCAGGGAGCCTGATGCGGGGCTTGATCCCAGAAACCTGGGATCATGAGCTGAGCTGAAGGCAAACACTTAATGAATGAGCCACCCAGGCACACCCCCTCTTCTTTCTTTTAAGATAATTGTGGAATGAATGAGTGGTGACTATAAAATTCTGTTCTACCCCTCTTTTTAATTATTTTGTATTTTTAATATTTTAAAGATTTTATTTATATGAGATAGAGAAAGGATGAGAGGGGGAAGGGTAAGAGGGTGAAGCAGACTCCCTGCTGGGCAGGGAGCCCAGTGAGGGACTCAATCCTGGGACTCCAGGATCATGACTTGAGCTGAAAGGCAGTCCCTTAACCAATTGAGCCACGCAGGTGCCTTATTTTAGTATTTTTTTTAAAGGAGGTAACACATGCATATGGTACACAATTCAAAAACGGGCAATATGATAAACATTAAATAAGTCTCCATCTCACATCTGTTCCCTGAGCCAACAAGTGCTTCTCCCTAAAGACAATTGCTCTTTCTAATTTTTATATATATTACCAGATACAATCAAGGCATATTTAAAGATCTAAATATATTCTTTTCCCTCTAATTCTTTTTTTCATACAAATGATACACACATACTGATTTGCATCATGGTTTTTTTTTTTTTTTTAAGATTTATTTATTTGAAAGAGAGATAGAGATGGGGAGGGGTATGGGGGAGGGAGAGAGAGCGAATCCTTAAGGAGACTCCCCACTGAGCGTGAAGCCTCACTCAGGGCTTGATCCCAGGACCCTGAGATCATGACCTGAGCAGAAATCAAGAGTCATGTGCTTGGTATTTTAACAACAGGAGATGATTCCACAGTAATTCATATGGAAACACCCTGATGGGACATCTAGGATATTCTGAATTTTTCACTATTACAAATGATTTTGTAATGAATATCCTTGAATATATTAAATTTCACATATATAGGAAAATTTCTGGAGGATAAATTCCTAATGAAATTTCTTGAGCAAATGCTATGGACATAACAATTTTGAAAGATATTTCCAAAACATCCCCCAAGGAGGTCATTCTAATTTACAGTCCACCAACAATATATAGCATTGCAGCTTCCCCTCTGTCCCTTCCAGTACAACACAAGATCACATTTTTTTGATCTTTGCCAATCTGATGGGTAAATAATGGTATTGGTTAAGAGGACTACGGAATGTTTTTGCAAATAGTGAAGAGCCACTTGTATATCTTTCTGTGAAAGTCTGTTAATTTCTTTTGCACATTGTTCTGTTAGGTTTCTGATCTTTAAAAAACACTGTAGAGAACATTATGTGTTATAGAAATTAGCTCTTTATCACATGTTTTGAAAAGCTTTTTCCAATGTGTTGTCTTATGACTTTGTTTATAGGATCTTTTAAAGTAAAATTTTTGGCTTTATGTATTTCAATTTATTAATGCTTTCTTTTATGGTCTCTGGGTTTTGTGTCTAAAGGCTTCAGAGTTAATAGTTTAAACCATAGTTTACTTAACCATTCCTTTTCTCCTATTATCAAATATATTCACTAAAATTTTAGTACTATTCTTTTAAAATAATTTCTTTAGAAGAAGTTTTCAAGAATTAGATTTCTATGTCAAAGAGTTTGGACATTATTATAACTTTTGACTGAACTGTTAGATGGCCAGGATTTATAATCTTCACCAATATAATCAGCAAGTTAAGATGTATACATGAATATCATGCACAGATCTTTTCCAAACATAAATTTATACTAGCACTATTCAAATCTACAGTTAGGCTCATAATCCAGGGTTTAAGAATTTGCATCACACTTCTACAGAATCTGACAAGCTTAAGAATCAGTTATTTCCTGGGAGGAAAAAGAGTAAGTGGACAAATTCTTCTGGAGCAAAGGGGGAATTAAGAGGACTCTGCTGGAAAATTCTGAGAAAGTAACTTGGCAAATTAAGCATCGCAGTAGAGTGAAAAGAAGACAGCAGCATTTAAATTCAAGGCTGTATTTCACTGTTTACTTCATTCCTTCCCTTCCCAAGAGCAGAATGTCCCTTCCTTCCAACATTTTTCCCAAGTATCTTGAGGTTCTAGCCACCATGTAACATTTCTCTGTCAGATTCTTTCTTTAGATGTCTTCTGCCTGGCTCCTGGATCAGCCCTTCAAGTTCTTTAAGTTCACATAAGGCCAGGAAATAAGATGTTGATCCAAAGTGGAAATTCCAGTTCCAGCCCATGCATGCCAAGAGAGCACTTCCTCATGCAAATGTACCTAGTACAGTTATAGCAGAGATTTCCAGATCTTTGGGGCTATGTCTCTCTCTCATTTGCTGAAATTCATATACTGCTTGCAATATTTTTACTACCCCTTCTCCCTGCTGCCTTCTAGTGCATTTTAGGAGGAAAGAATTATTATGATAATTTCATAATCATAAATTTTATGATGCTCCTGGAAATTTGGTACAGTGCCATGATAGGAAAGCTTGTCAAACCAAACAGGAGAGGCACAAGCCTGGGGTAGATTCCAAGCATGTATCTGACAGGCTGTATAGCTTGGTGAGCAGAGCCTTGGAAATCAGACTTGAACTTCACTACTTAATAGATGTGTGACACTAAGCAAATCCCTGAACTATTCTGAACTAAAATATCACCCTTAGAAAGGCCCTTCTTTTTTTTTTTTAATATTTTATTTATTTGATAGACAGAGATCACAAGCAGGCAGAGAGGCAGTCAGAGAGAGAGGAGGAAGCAGGCTCCCTGCTGAGCAGAGAGCCCAATGTGGGGCTTGATCCCAGGACCCCGGGATCATGACCCAAGCTGAAGGCAGAGGCTTTAATCCACTGAGCTACCCAGGCGCCCCTAGAGAGGCCCTTCTTGACCATCCTTTATCTAAATGGCTATTCTGCTTTGTTATTATTATTATTATTTCCCCATTTGTATTTTTCATTGCACTGTCACATTTTACAATTGCATACTTATTTTTTATTAAGTAAGTTCCCCATGTAAGTTCCATTAAGGATGGGGTTTGACTTGTTCACCACCGGATACTCATTGTCTAGCACGGTACCTGCCAAAGAGTAGACTCAAATAACTAGAATAAATGAGCTCAGTTTCATTATCCCTAAAACATTATTCACATCAGAAATGTAATATGAGATAATACATGTAGAAACATTTCCTACAGAATCAGGAACATGGTTAGGGTTCAACAAATGTTAGCCATTATTTTAGTTATAGTTCTCAGCATGGCCTTTGTAGCTCAATTTTCCTAACTGTAAAGTGAAAGGAAAAGTTACTAACCCTTCTCTACTGCCAAAGTATGCTATAAAATTACACAAAACAAACAAAAGGCATTAGGAGGAATTCAGAAGATAGGATCCATTAAGATTAAGAGTTTGTTAAATTTACAACTCTCCCATGACATTTGTTTTAATCAGGGCCACCCACTGCTCTCTCCAGGGTTAGCAGTTCTTGCCTAATAGTCTGAAATTGCAAATTCACTAGGACTTCACCCCAACCACCGAGTAAGAAGATATTTGGGAAAGCAAATTAGGGTTGAGAAGGACTGTGCTTGAGTACAACAGTGGCAGCACTCCAGAAATTCATAGACAGAATGAAGAATTAATCTGGCTATAAAATACTCCAGTGATATATATCCAATTGCTGGTGATACGTACTATCTAACCTGTTGAAACATAACTTGATTGTTACTAAGCTACCTCCTCTTTCCCTAAACTTCTGTCAACAGTGTGTCTTTACAATATCCTAAATTCAGTCTTCAGATGCCCCCAGATCTGTAATCTTATAATTCCTCCCTACAGAATTTCTAAGAACCATGATTCTCAACATTGGCTGCATGAAGTACCACCTATGAACCTCTGTAAAGAATAAAGATGTCCAAGACCCACTGAATGAGAAAGTTGCTAAGGTGAGATTTGAGTCTATGTTCAAAAAGCTCCACAGATTTGGTTGCAAAAACAAAGCTGAGAACCACTATTCCATTTGCCCCCAATCTCCTAGTACCAGAATAACAATAATTCCATTCAAGGACAAAGGCAATACAGCATAAGGATAAAAGCTCAGAGTGTCAGGCAGACTCAGCTGTCACTACCAGCATGGTCACATACCTCTGGCAAGGCTCTGTTTCTTCAGCTTTAAATGGGAAATACTAAAAGTATTTAACCTCAAAGACTTGGATCCAACACTAACTTGTATGAAAATCACCTACAATGTCTGGCAAATACTAAGTGCTAAATAGATTGCCTTGCTCACCTTTCAAAGGGTAAATTATTTCCAAACTACAATCTAAAAGAAGTCTGGGGGCGCCTGGGTAGCTCAGTCATTAAGCATCTGCCTTCGGCTGGGGTCATGATCCCAGGGTCCTGGGATGGAGCCCCGCATCAGGCTCCCTGCTCAGTGGGAAGTCTGCTTCTCCCTCTCTCTCTGCCTGCTCCTCTGCCTACTTGTCCTCTCTCTCAATCAAATAAATAAACAAAATCTTAAAAAAAAAAAAAAGTTTGTAGTTTGTATAATTTTATTAATTTAAAAAAACTTTAAGTCATGCCATCTTCTTATTTTCTTGCTTTCCTAAACCAAAATAAGGGACAAGTACACCTGAACAGATCCTGCCTCAGATTATGAAAGCCGGATAACTCAGTTCGTCGGAGCTTTTATTTGGTTCCTGATTTATTTATAAATCAGGACAACCTCTTGGTGTGTGCTTGCGATCGTTTCACTGCTACATTCTGTATCCCGGTGCCAGGTATCTCCAAAATATGTCTCGGGTCAAAAGAAGGACCAGAAGTTGAACCAATATAAATCTAGCACAGGGGAATGCATGCTGTGGCTGAAGCATCATTTTTAGATTCCACTACCCAAGGCATTAAATATCTGCAACTTGCAAATCCCTATGCTAGGCACTGTGGAGAATACAAGAATGTATAGGAAAACATTTCTGGCCCTTCACTGACCATTTTACAAATTTAAATAATAAATTTTATTTATTTTTAAAATATTTATTGGAGAGAGAGCGTGTGCACGCATGTGAGTGTGTGCAGTGGGGAGAGGCAGAGTCTTAATTAGAATCCATGCTGAGCATGGAGCCCAACGCTGGGTTTGATCTCATGATCCTGTGATCATGTCCTGAACTGAAACCAAGAGTCACAGGCTTAATTAACCACGTGTGCCACCCAGGCACCCCTAAAGAGTATATTTTAGAAGTGGCCGCAAGTTACTCATGCCACAAGGCAAATAAAGGATAAGATGTCCATTTTTTCCTTCTCCTCCCCTACAGCGTTGGACAATAAACATGGGACAACAGTGGCACTGTCCTGGCTCTATGAAAGAGCTGGTGACACCAGGAAATCCTACATCTGCCCCTGCTCTCTATGTAGCACAGAAAATATGCCAGGCCCTCTAGGTACCTTACATAAGTCATCTTATTTAATTCTAACAACTCTCTGAGACAGGTATTATGATTATCCCCATTTTACAGATTGGGAAGTGAGGCTTAGAGAAGTGACGTCACAAAGACAGGGAATAGTGGAGCTGGGACTCTGACCCGGGTTGTCTGAACCTTGAGCCTGAGCTCTTTATTACATGATGCTGAGCCCTGATTCTGGGGGCCAAGGAGGGTCATCTAAAGAGCACAGGCGCATGCTCACATCAAAATCATATGGTCAAGAATTCATGATAGTGGTTACCTTGTGGGTTGAGGGTGATGATGGCTGGGAAGGTGAATAGTGATTAAAAGGGAGAAAAGGGGTGTTGGCAGAAGGGGGAATTGGTGGAGGGGAGTGGTAATATTGTTTCTTGATCTAGGTATGGGTTACACAGTTTTTGGATGTATGTGAAAATTCTTTAAGATATACATAAAAGTGCAAGATAAATGCACTTCTCTATATGTATGTTTTACTTTAAAAAACACAATATACAAAGTCTAAAAGTGATCTTTAATATTTTGTGTTTATGCTAGCTCCCAGCATTACTGACACAGGAAGCATAAGTCTTCGTAACTTCATGGAAAACCTGGTCCTTAATTGATACACGTTCATTGAGGATTTGGATCATCAAATTTCAGTATCTCGCTCCTCTTTTAACATAAGCCTAGCCAAGGAATTTCACTGAATAAAAAAAGTTAAATGCATTGTAACTGAGTTATCAAATGCAAAGTCAACTCTTAGGATTCTGGTCGATGTCTTATTTTGTCCATTCTTCAAGGAAACATATTACAGACATTGCAGACTGGAGCTCTGCTTTAGGTGGTGTAAAAATTAGCATAGCTAGTTAAAACAGTCGTTCTTAATCCCTCACTCAATTAGAATAATCCTGAGACCACTTTAAAAAATAACTATACCTGGGTCCCACTCACAGAGATCCTGGTTTAACTGGACTGGGTGAGACTCTCATTAAATTATTTTAAAAGGTCACCAGGTGATTCTAATGTGCAGACACCATGAGAACTTGTGGGTTAAATGATAAGGGTAATTTGTAAAATAGCCTTTATATACCCAAGATTACTATAAATCTCATTTTTCCTCACATAAGTCGCTTCAAGAGGGTAAGATTTTTTAATTTTTTATTTTTAAAGATTTTATTTATTTATTTGACAGAGAGAGATCACAAGTAGGCAGAGAGGCAGGCAGAGAGGAAGCAGGCTCCCTGCTGAGCAGAGCCCAATTCCGGGCTCCATTCCAGGACCCTGGGATCATGACCTGAGCAGAAGGCAGAGGCATTAACCCACTGAGCCACCCAGGCGCCCCTGAGGGTAAGATTTCTTAAAAGAAAAGTTGAAAATTGTTTTTCAGTTGTTATTCTAAGATAAAACAGTTAAGCTATGCTTTCTGATTATATCTTACTCTGGAACGAAGAAAAATAAGTTTGACATCACAGGAGGTAGATCTCTGTGTCATTTCTTCAGTAATGGTGACCACAATTATAGAGGTCATTCCAAGTCATTCATTTACTCATACCCATGATAATCTCTTGTGAAGTCTTGTTCGAATTTCTTCTGCTTATGGTGTGACTCTCCTTTTCCAGAGAAAGCAGTGAGTTTTTTCGTTTTTTAATGATTAATTAAGCTATTCATGTGAGGTGGTAGTGGATATCTGTTTAAATGTGTACATCATTTTAATGTAATTGTTTTGTAGGTGGGTCACCTTTGGCAAATATTTCATTATAGTTTTATATTCTATACTTGTAAGCTGTTTCATGATCACTTGCTACATTGTCCTTTGTAATTTCATATTTTGTAGAAACTCATCCATTATAAACTTAGTTCATGAAAAATAGAAATATCTTATACTCCAATGCAGTGTTTACCTTCTTTTGGTCAGCTCTGAAATATCTATAATCTATACATCTATATCTAATCTGTTTTAAATATTACCTGCAGTTTTACTTGCAACCCCCCCCCCAAAAACCCCAAACCAAACCAAACACAATTTATTCATTTAAATCAGATTCCTTCCAAGGGAAAAATAACTATGTTTTTGCCACTGGCAACACTTTTATCCCACTCTCTGACCAGGTGCCCTAATCAGAAATTGCTCTGCTATGCAGCAGAGGTGATGCAGAAGAATTCAAATAAATCCTCAGCTCTGGTGGAACAGCTGTTTCCTGCTGGCTAACTGATCATTTGGAGCGCATAATAAAACTCACATCTTCTTAGCAACAAATTTTCATTTTTTCCCTTTTTATTTGTGTATGTTGTCCAGTGAAATGATATCTCTGCAAATGAGCCTGAAAAAAGGAAATAGAGTGCTAAGAGCTGAATGAAAGAAGGTAAATACAAATAATCAGAAATGACCAGATGCGCATACTGTCGGCCTCCATACCATCACCACCTTCTTGCTTGCTACTCTGGTTATCATTGTATCGGTAGGTTGATCCACAACACCCAGTTCAGTGTGTCTGTTCACAATCTTACAGAGTCTTACAGAAGTAGATTTAACGACAATAGCAGTTTTCCCTTTTAAATATAGTTTTACAGGGCACCTGGGTGGCTCAGTGGTTTAAAGCCTCTGCCTTTGGCTCTGGTCATGGTCCTGGGATCGAGCCCCACATTGGGCTCTCTGCTCAGCCACGGAGCCTGTTTCCTCCTCTCTCTCTGCCTGCCTCTCTGCATACTTGTGATCTCTGTCAAATAAATTTTAAAAATCTTAAAAAAAAATAAATACAGTCTTACTTTCTGAGCTAATAAATCATTGTTTTGATCATCCCATATACCACATTCCAAGACTTAAAATATACAAGAAAAACAAGCTGCTTCAGAAAAATTCTAAAGATTAAAGTCCCTTCTATTTTGAACCCACAGATAGGCTGGCTACTCAAAAGCAGGCTTTGAATTAGGGCTTGCTTATCTTAACACTAATAACTTTTTACAATTCTTAAATCCTTTCTCTTAAACTAAGTGAGGTTAAACATTCTCTCTCCAAAGCCATTCTCCCACTCCGCAAAATGACTACACCTGAAAACTTCCATAGAAGTTACCATCTAGAAGGATACTGCTATGTTCTGAGATACCTGTCCTGCCCTAGAAAAGAATCTAGTTAAAAATGTAAAGGGGGTGCCTGCGTGGCTCAGTGGGTTAAAGCCTCTGCCTCTGGCTCAGGTCATGGTCTCGGGGTCCTGGGATTGAGCCCCGCATCTGGCTCTCTGCTGGGCGGGGAGCCTGCTCACCACCACCACCCCCCCACCCCCCGCCCCCGTCCCGCTCCCCCACCCCCCCCGCTGCTCTGCCTACTTTTGATCTGTCAGATAAATTTAGAAAAACTTTAAAAAAATATAAAGAGCACTGGGTGTTATACGCAACTAATGAATCACTGAACCCTACATCAAAAACTGATGATGTACTATTTTCTGGCTAAATGAAATTAGTAAAAAAATTAAAAATGTAAAGTATGCTAAACCAAATAATTCTTACATTTTAGGTTTTCCTTTCTGTCTGCTTTCTCCATATTTGATCCAAGGGTAGGCTTTTCTTTTTTTCTTTCTTAATAACAAAAGGGTAACACTCCTTCCTTTCACTGGGCTAATCAAACAAAATATTTTGATTGCATGGAAGAAAAATGCATTCCTTGCAAGGATTTAATATCCAAGCAAAGGAATGAAACAGACCACAAAAATAGTATGACCACCTACATGTGTCCCTTCTGTTTGGTAGGGTGGGAGTGGGGTCAGATAAGCAGGGAAAGGAGAGAAAGAAATTGCTTAATTTACAGGAAATAAACTAATGTAACAAGAATTTCCTGACCTCTAGGCTGGGGAAGATATAACCTTGTAATAGTAACGAATCCACTTGTTTCTAGTTGAACCCCCACAAACATGATAATTGGAATTCCAGCTCACACAGAGCTTTTTCTCCTTTAAGGCAGGACAGCAACAGGTATGGGGATGGGTAGTGGAAAGGATGCTCAGGATTGCCAGTGGCTACTGCAGCTACCAGTACCCCAACCTGCTTTAGTCACTGCCTACATTCTTTCCTATCTGAAGCCAAAGTGAAACTCCTGCAGCTAGGGCCAGTACCTTCTTCCTCTGTGAACTTTGCCAGTCATCCTACTCTGGGGCAGACCAGTCCCTTTTCTCATTATGGAGGCATTCAATAACCCTGTGCACAGCAAAGGGAACAAGAAACTGCTTCTATCCTTTATCTGGTTTCCATGGAAGATGAAGAGGACCAGAGAAGAGGCAGAAGCCTTTCTACACTCCGCCCATCTCTTCCAAGAAAGCCCCAGGAGATCTAAGGGAGTTAGCTCTCTTCCAGAGAGAGCTACCCCTTCTTTGCCTCTAGCCAAGTTTCCTTCCACTCATCCACATATTTCTTTTCTTCTCCCCAGGTATGGCAGATAAATTATTTTCTCCTCTCCTTTTCATGGCTCTCCATGAATATTCATAAAATGAACTTGTTTAAGCATAGAGTATACAATTCTCCTAAGGGTAAATTACCAGAAAATTCAGCTTTATTGAGGTATAACTGACAAATGAAATTGTTAAGTGTACATCATGGTGATTTGACATACATATACATTATAAAAACATTCCCCCCATCTGGTTACTTAATATATTCATTACTTCTCATATTTATCTTCTTTGTGGATGAGAACATTTAAGTTCTTTTTTTTAGCAATATCAATTATAAAATGCAATGTTATCAACTATAGCCACCATGTTTTATGTTATATCTTCAGACTTCATTCATCCTATAGCTGAAAGTTTGCTGTTAGGGTAGATTCTATACTTTATACCTAATTTCCATAGCCCTGGGACCAGCAATTGGTACATGACCGTCAATCAATGCTTGGATAACAAATGAATGAATGAATGAGTGAATTAATAAATATAGCCAACCAAAGTTCATAATTATTCTATTCTCAGATTGAAGAGAAAATTCTTCAGTGACTGACTTTGTGTCCTACTCTTTTTTACAGTAGTGAACTTCTATTATCAAATAGTTATCAAGATCCATCCCCTTCCTCAAACAGTTATCATACCACTTCCTTTGAAGAAAATTCAAACTGGGATTTCTATTAGCTTACTCTCCAAACAATTTTGTTTTCAAGTTTAAGCCTTCTTGCTGGGAAGGAGCTCTTCAAACTCTTTTAAGGTGAGGGTGGGGATAGGGGAGCTCAGGGGAAAAAACATATAGGAAGTACTCCTCAAGCAACAAAACAGGAGGAGAATCCAATACTTTTAAAAGCCAGCCAGTACATGTAACCATTTTTGTCTTATGAAGAAGAAAAGATAACATATCTGACTTAAATGAATAAAAGCTCTGGCAATAAAATAAAGCAATCCAGAATAATCTGCAAATGCATATACCCTACTAATTGTTTCTCAGAAACCATTAAAACTAGAGTCATCTTTTCTCCCCGTGTATACAACTTTGTAAAAATATTCTTTATATAGATTGTCATGCACTGGCCTCTTTAGGACAAAATCAGTCAAAAAATAAGCCAGTCTAATTCAGAAGATGCTAATGCACACTGAACAAAATAATAAATCTCGAGGAAACTATATAAAGAGGCTTTGTATGTATTTCATCAATGATGATGCTGTCTGCTGATAATGAGATCACTGATGGGTGGCAGCAGAGACCTGACGTCAGCGCTGCTCCTGCTTATCACACAATATCGGGAAGAATCTAACCTTTTCACCTTCAGTCTGTCACCTGCAAAATGTTGATAATAAATGAGTGTTCATGTGAATTCCTCAGTTAATGTTTTCAAGCACTAGGGAAGGAGCATGGCTCCAGCTATTAGTGAGTGAGTCACAATAATGAACTTCCTGCCATTCCATATTCATGGACAATGCTGAATGGAGTGCAACGAGGCAAGTCAATGTAATAGTTGAATGAGGTCCTGAAACAGTGATCACTTTCTTTGTGCAATGAAGGTGAAGTAAAGAAGACAGCTTACGAGTTGGCAGTACTATAGTGATATACTTAAGAGGCACAGCTTACTTACAGAGACAGAGTTTCAACTGGTGAAACTTTAACAATATTTACAGAGTGCCTACTATGTACAGTAAACATCCCGAAATAGAATCCAAATTTTATCATCAAGGTTTGCAGAACCTAGTTTTAGCCATGGCTAGAGCAAACACAGTTATCCTGTTGGAAAAGATATTTAAAATTTTTAAAAGTCAATTTAAGGGCATCTGGGTGGCTCAGTTTGTTAAGCGTCTGTCTTCAGCTCAGGTCATGATCCCAGGGTCCTGGGAACCCCACATTCAGCTACCTGCTCAGAGGGAAGCTTGCTTCTCTCTCTCCCTCTGTTTGCCCCCCTCATGCTCTCTCTCTCTGCCTCTCTCAAATAAATAAATAAATAAATAAATAAATAAATAAATAAATAAAATCTTTTTTTTAAAAAAAGTCAGTTTAAGTCCTTCTCTGACTTCAGCTTGACTGCATGGGCAATTTGCAATAGTTAAAAAATCATGTTGGGGATCAGGTAAGATAAACAAATTTATAACATAGTTATAACATAGTAGTTAGATAGCTCCACATTTGAAATGACCCAGTAATTATAACATTATTTAGCTTAAAATATCAACTGCCAGGATGTGTTAGGTCTATGTACATGGGAAATAAACTGCAATACCAAGCAGTTGCTATGAGGAAAGGGAAACTACTGACAATTAAAAAATGTAAAAACCCACAAAACAATCATTTTTTATTGAGGGAGAATGCACTCTAAAGTTCCAGGAGACAACATTTCTCTATTTCATAGGTACCTCTTGAGTGGAGATTATTATGCATACATATATGTCCTATTATTTATAAAGACGTTCGTTCCAAGTCACTTATATTTGCTTTCACAGACTATGTATTTGGCTGAGTGATGCCAAATAGATGAAATAATAGGCACTATCTCAGTTGCATTTAAGAGCCAAATTTACCCAAAAAGCTCACTTGAAATACCAAAGGCTGTATAAAAACATATACCTACGTACATTGGAACCACTAAAGATATCTGATTCTTCACATTCACAGCAAAGTAACACTGCTGATTCACTGTCTTCCAAATGAGAACTCTGTAATAAAACAACATCATTTCAGAGATCCAAATGAATGGGGGCCATGAGCATGAGGGAAAAGCCAGCAAAAATCACTGAGTTATGTTAGCTCAGAGGTGAGAAGTTGCAATTCCGATTAGTGACGGCTATGTTGGAGAGAATACAGCCAACAAGTTGATTGGTTAGGTGACTGGAAAATTGATTGAGAAATGTTTGATTAGTTGAAGCATTTTCCATGATTTCCAATTTGGGCAATGGGGTGTCCCTTTTCTGTAAAGATGGTGCTACTAACCCTTTATAGTGTGTACTTTGTATACTTCTCAGAATGGGGTAGGTTTGCACTCATTTATCCTCAGATCCAAAGGTACATATTTGATTTGATTGTTTAGTCAGGCTTTAGAATATAACATAGGACACGACTGGGGTATCTAACCACTAGCCTCATTAGCCCTCTGCTAACAAGTGTTTATAAGAACAGCCAAAAGATATGCCCTGCCCAAGTCCCCCTGACAGATGCCAGAAAACAATTTAAAACCTTTCTTCCACTATCCAATCTCTTTTTCAAAATCTGTCTAGAAGACTGATAAGGAAAAGGAGACAAAGAAGTGAAACAATTAGCTGGTAACACAAGAGTATTTTTCCCTTATGACTAAAACCACCACAAAAGAGAAGAAAAAAGCTCTAACTCTGACCCATTAAGTCCCATCCAAATGTCTGTTATTTGAGTAACAGCTGCTGGAAACTGAGCTGTCCCTGCATAGAGATGTAGATGTTTATGTCATCAAAACTTCTCACTATCATATTATCCAGCAATCCCATTTCTGGGTATAAATCCAAAAGAACTGAAATCAGGATCTAGAAGAAACGTTTGTCCTCTCATGTTTGTTGCAGCATTATTTACAAGAGCCGAGATAAAGGAATCAACCCAGATGTCCAACAACAAACAAAGGTTAAAGAAAAAGTGATATATAAATACAATGGAATATTATTCAGCCTGAAAAAGGAAGTCCTAAGTGAAATAAGCCAGTCACAGAAGGATGAATACTACATGATTCCACTTATTTGAGGTGTCCAAAATAATCAAACTCACAGTAGCAGAGAGTAGAAAGGTAGTTGTCCAGGCGGGGGTAGGGGCGGCCGCTAAGGGAGATTTTTGTTTAATGGATATAAAGTTTCAGTATTGTAAGATGAAAAAGTTATGGAGCTCCGCTGTGCCACACAGTGTCTACTGTTAACAATACTCTATTGTGCATTTAAAATTTGTTAGGAGGGCAGATCTCATGTTAAATGTTCTTACCACAAAACAAATAGACAACAACAACAACAAAAATGCAAAGAGGCACAAGGAAATTTCTGGAGGTTCAAAATGAACTAAACATAGGTTTAGTGATGGTTATAATGATGGTTTTTCACAGGTGTGTGCATATGTCCAAACTCATCAAACTGTATATATAAACTATGTGCAGTTTTTTCTTTATGAATTATATCTCAATAAAGCTCTTAATGACAAAAAAACTTCTCACTACTACTGGCTGAAACTTAATCATATATATCTACTCTGGCTATCCTAGTTGACTCCTACTTTGATTTTCCAAAGCTGAAACTATGTCTCAACCCATTGAATACCTGCAGAGATTAAGAGTTTTAGAGTGCAAATAAATGAAAGTAAAGCTCAGAGTTACTATTCTTGATAACTGCCTTCTCCTGGTTTATTTCCTTCTCCTTTCCTACCCTGATCCTTTGCCTACTTTGGTTTTTCCTTCTTACAACCAACTCTCATCTTCTATTATCCCTCCCTCTTCCTCTTTTAGAAAATAAACAGAAAAACCAAATATTTAAAATCACTTTTTAAATCCTGCATATGCAAAACCTCTTTATTTCTTATACCCTTGCATTTTGGAGAGGAGAGAAAATAAGAACGTCTTTTTAAAAACATTTATTTGGGACGCCTGGGTGACTCAGTTGGTTAAGCTGCTGCCTTAGGCTCAGGTCATGATCCCAGCATTCTGGAATCGAGTCCCACACATCAGGCTTCTTGCTCAGCGGGAATCTGCTTCTCCATCTGCCTCTGCCTGCCACTCTGCCTGTGCTCACTCTGACATAAATAAATAAAATCTTAAAAAAAATAAACGATTTATTTATTTTAGTGTGGGGATGGGAGAGAATCTCAAGCTGACTCCCCACTGAGCATGAAGCCCAGTGTGCAATTTCATGACCCTGTGATCATGACTTGAGCCAAAATCAAGGGTCAGACCCTTAGCCAACTGAGACACACATACCTGGGAAAAAACATTTACTTTCCATTTATGTTTTTTAAAAGTATTCAAAATTTAAAAAGTATTCAAAAGTATACAAAATAGATGAAGACTTAGTTCTAAAAGTCATATCAGAAAGGCTAAAGGCATAATAAAAAAATAAATTAAATATCTGAAGGAATTAATAAGGCAGAGATAAAAACTGCTTTCAATTCTCCCAAATTCTCATATCACAACAGATGATAACATAGGTAATATTAAGCATATTAAAAGTGGCTTGTCACTGCCACAGTGTATGCAATTAATCCAAATTATACTAGTTAAGATTTTAAAATTTTCATTCCAGTAAATATTTCAGCATGTTTACCTGAGTTCTTTTAAAATAGCTTCTAAAAAGGAGGTCCTGTAATGACTTGCACTCCTAAAGTTATTTTAAGATTTTATTGCATACTTATTAATTGCAGTTTAATTCATTAAGATATAAGGTATCAATTTACGTGTGCTCATAGCATTAAAAATAATTGGTTCATGGAACAAGTATTTACTTGCAAACAACATATTTAGTTCCAAATTAAATTCTAATCCAAAGGAAGACAAAAGATATTTCAAGTTCTTTTTTCTGCTTTCTGGGGTACTTGGTAATTCCGGTTCCTGAATTGTTCCTGGGTTCTGCGGCGTGAACTGTCCTGCTTATACCTATGAAGAACTTATTCCAAGAATGAATGAATATGTAGGAATTCTATTAATATAACTTAGCACATTATGTCAAATGAGAAAAACTCTAAGATTATCTAAATGGATGCTAAAAAGTATTTGATCAAATTAATGTTTTTAGTAAAGTAGGAATATATGATGCTTCTTTTATTCACTCCTTAGGTGGGCTTTAATATATACGTAGTACTCAAGCTGGTAGGCCCTCACCTCAACTTGGCCTTAACTGAATTTCATATTGAACTAAACCTCCCAGTATTTCTTCTAGCCTGAGGATCCCACTTTGTAATGCAGATACCAATTCTCTTTTCTTTTGCTTCTTTCCCTCCTTCCCCCCCTTCTTAAATGTCCCTTTAGCCATTTCAGTAGGAATTTTGAAGAGGATAATGTCAAAGTCATATTTTTGCTTTAGAAGTGCTAAATCCAAATCTTAACTAAATTAAGTTCATATCCTGGTTCTGCCACCTACCAGCCATGTGATATTGAACATATTACTTAATCTCTCTAAGCTGAATTTCCTGACCCATAAATATAGGCATAATAATGGCATCTATCTAATAGGGTCAATGGAAAGATTACATTCGAGATAATCTGGGAAAAGCACTTAGCATAACTTGCCTACTGACATTACTACTGCTGCTGCTGCTGTTCTTAGTAATATGATAGTAATAATAATCTCTCAACTAGATGGAAAAGGCTTATAAATTTGCATTAAATTCTCTTTCAAAGAAACTTCTGCTATCTAGGGAAATTTTGCTTCTATAAAATTGTGTTTCACTTCTAGAGACAACTTTGTATTCCCTATATAACCCTGAAGTACTGAGCTCACGATGAGTCATTTGTTAAAATTTATCGTACCCTTAATATGAATTAAGCAATTTTCTGGGTGCTGAATTAGCTACAGTAAAACTCTAAACAAAAAGGGTAAGAAAACCGAACAGGTCCAGAACTGTTTTTGTTTTTTTATGGATGCAAAAGCCACAAAAATAAGGATACAGCTCTGTGGAAATAGGCTCCTTTGGCTAAGTATTGCTTGGAGAAAAACAGGGGCTAAGATTGCTGCTAAGGAAAACACATCCATATATAAAAGAAGTCTCAATCCAGAACAGCTTCTAAGCAACAATTATAGTAATAAAATGTTGCAATCTTTATATGGTATGTATGATGCAAGGACTCATGTGCTAAGAAGGATGTTTTGAAGAGTGTTAAAATCTAACTTGTGCAGTTACCTAACAATTTGCAAGTAGAAGTCTTAAGAAATAACCTTGCAAGTGTCAAAACCTGTTGCTACTGACTGTAAAGTGTCTTTTATTCTTGTTATAGTTTATATGATTTTAAGAAGCAGAAAACACTGTTACATGTCTTTTTTTTTTTTAAATTTTTTAAATTTTTTAAATAAACATATGTGATTAGTCCCAGGGGTACAGGTCTGTGAATCGCCAGGTTTACACAATTCACAGCACTTACCATATCACATACCCTCCCCAATGTCCATAACCCTACCACCCTCTCCCTCCCCTCTTCCCCCCACCACCCTCAATTTGTTTTGTGACATTAAGAGTCTCTTACGGTTTGTGTCCCTCCTGATCCCATCTTGATTCATTTATTCTTTTCCTACCCCCCAAATTCCCCCATGTTGCATCTCCCTATTTTTTCATTTATATTTTCTCTCCCAACTTTTTTTTTGGGGGGGGGGGTGGTTTCTAAGTGAACACACTTCAGCTGTTCTTAAAACAAAACAAAACAAAACTAGAGATTTTGACAATAAACTAATAGACACTAAACCAAAAAATATGTGTGTACCTTAAAGCCTAGTGAACACTCTGGGACTAAGAGCTTTTAACCCCATAAAGGCCAAGGCAAGAAGCAGGTCTTACTTATCCTGACACTTACATGTACCTGGATTGACAAAGTGATTTCATAGCCTAATGATGACCTAAGTGAAATAACCTTCTCTGCAGTCCCTAACCCCAATTACACATTTAAAACCCTTTTTCCTCCCTTCCTTCCTTCCATTACATCCCCATGACTGACTTACTTTTACAACTGGAAGTTTTTGCTTTTTGACTCCCTTTACCCATTTTACCCATGCTTTCCTCTACCTCTGGCAGCCTCCAATCTGTTCTCTGTGTCTATGAGCTTGACCATGATTTCAATACATAATATATGCATGTGGCAAACAAAATTCAGAAGGTGTCAAGGAGTATTTAAGTTTTCCTCCCATCCCTGCCCTCCCACCTCCTGATTCTCCACAACCCCATTCCCAGAAATGATCACTATGTGAGTTTCTTGGGTATATTTTCAGAGATATTATATGTATATACAATGATATATACCTATCCTTTCTCTCAATATATACAATGAACACACACTACACTTATTTTTCTGTCATTGCCTTTTAAAACTATCTTTGTTTCAGTATTTTAAAATAATATAATACAAAATTTACCACCTTAACCATTTTCAAGTATAGAGTTCATTTGTATTAAGTATATTCACATTGTTGTTCAATCACCAGAACTTTTTCATCTTGCAAAACTAAAACTCCATGTCCATTAATTTTATGAGTTTGATTATGAGTTTGATTTTATGAGTTTGATTTTATGAGTTTGATTACCCTAAATACTTCATATAAGTGATATTACACAGTATTTGTCTTTTTGTGACTGGTTTATTTCAATTAGCATGTCTTCAAGTTTCAGACATATCATAGTATGTGTCAGAATTCTTTCCCTTTTAAGGTTGAATAATATTCCATTGTATACAGACATACCACGTTTTGTTTATCTATTCATTGGTCAATAGATATTTATTTTAATATTTTTGATTACTGTTATTCCAATCACTCTCCTATTAGCAGACTCAAATTACTTATAATTGTATTCATTTTCTAACTTGCTGTAACAAAATACCACAAACTTGAGGACTTAACACAAATTTATTATCTTTATAGTCTAGAGGTCAGGGGTCCTAAAATCAAAGTGGTGGCAGACCCGTGTTCTTTCTGGGGGATCTAGGTGAGTTTGACAGTTTCCTTCGCCCCACACTAATCCCTAGAATTTCATAATGTGAATGTATCTCGAGATATGGTCTTTAGAGAGGAGATTAAATTAAAATAACGTTTATTGGGGTAGGTCCTAATTCCTAATACAATATGACTGGTATCCTTATAAGAGGAGATCAGGGCACAGACACACAGAGAGGAAAGACCATATAAAGACAGAGATAAGACAGACATCTACAAGCCAAGGAGAGATCTCAGAAAAAAAAAAAAGTCAACCCTGCCAACACCTTAAATTCTGACTTCTAGCTTCCAGAACTATGAGAAAATTAACTTCTGTGGTTTAAGCCACTAGTCTATGGTACTTGTTTTGGCAGCCCTGACAAACTACTAATATAGGGAGAATCTGTTTCCCTGCCTTTTCCAGCAACTAGAGACCACCTGCATTCCTTGGCTTGTGACTCCCTTCCTCCATTTTAAAGTCAGTAAAGATGGGTTGAGTCTTTCTCATATTTTATCAATCCAATCTCTTCTTTGTCTCCCTCTTCTACTTTCAAAAGCCCTGGTAATTACACTGTCACCCATTCCAACAATCCAGAATAATCTGCCTATTTTAAAGCTATCTTACTGGAAACCTTAATTCCATCTGCAACATTAATCCCCCCTCTTATCATGTAACATAATATATTTCCAGGTTCATATCTGATTAAGATGAGGACTCTATGGGACATAATTCTGCCTACCACAGAATCTTCTTTTCTGTAAATTTTACTGGGGAAAACAATTGTTCTATAGATCCCAATATTCATACCAATATAGTGAGAAGCACAAACACTACAAGCTATATACTTTCCACAGAAAGAGGATCCTAAAAACTTGGTAGCAGCAGTACAATGTTTGAAGTTGCTTTTTCTGGATGATTATTTGGATTTGATTCAACCACAGTTTCTCACACAAGTCTCTTTGTCATAAATGGTACCGATCCACAAGATAATAGGCTAGTATTAAGGATAGCAATAAGGATAGCCACTGAAGGACAGCAATAATTAGACTGAGTCACCTAGAAAGCTTTAATCAGGATGAATTGGTGGTTCCTTCTTCTCAGCATCCACAGTTCCTTGTATGTATATTTTCTAACCCTTATCTCACTCTATCGTAATTATTTCTATATACATTTCCCTCCCTCGAGACTGTGAGTTTCTCAACTTGTATCTCTAGGGCCTGGCACACACTAAGCATTCAGTAAATGTTCAGTGAATGAGTAACTTACTACTAGTTGGTGCAATTCTTCCCTATAGTCAATAACAATTACATAAATTGAAGATGAGTTATAATCTTTGTGTATAGCTCTGGTTAACAGACCAATAGTCTTCTCCAAACACATGATGTCTGTCTTTGAATTAGTCACAGTAGCAACAGCTCCTACTGAAGGGCCAACTGTTACACGAGACACCGTCTGCCTTAGGCTCCAAGTCAGCATGGAGGCTTTAAGCCAAAAGGGCATCTTTATTTCTTAGAGCTACTTAGAAAGCTGGCTTGTCAGTGGCTGACTCGGTCCAGGTACTCATACCGCAGTACTCTCTAACTTTGGCTTGCAATTTAGCCCATCTCACCTGCAGGGGTATTGTTGCTTTTCACGCTCTGCAGGTACCACATAGTTATTTTATAGTAAGCATCACAGGCATGTTTCTACACTCACTGCTTCCTTTCAGAAGGAATAGGATTTCTCAGTGTAAATCTTATCCATCCTTCAAATACCACTCAAATTCCAGAATTTCAGGAAGCTTCAAAATGATGACTTCAGCCTTCATCTCCCTTTCCTCTGAGCCTTAATGGCCTTGGCAGGGCTGGCAAACTATATGGCCTCTTTTCATATGGCCAGCAAACTAAGTATGATTTTCACATTTTTAAAGGGTTGTTTTTTAAAAGAAAGAAGATGTAACAGAGACGATTTGTGGCCAGCAAAACCTAAAATATTTACTATCAGGTTTTTAACAGAAGAAGGTTGCCAATGCTTGCCTTAGAGCACACAATTCTGCCTAATGAGAAATTGCCTAGAATTGTCTCTAATCTTTAAGGATCATAGTCTTAGCTCCCTTTGGTAGACTCTTCCTGTTGCCTACCAACAGTCATCTCTCAACTCTCTCATCTACCTACCAGTCCCACCACTGAAACTGAAAAGCCACATGTCTGCCTTTTTAGCCTTCCTGCAGGCCAGCACACAGTCATATATCCTAATCCTGGTTAACAGGACCTAAGGGCAAGTCTGCTCCAGGGAAAGATTTTCTGCCCTGATAAAGGGGAATTGAGAAAAACAACAACAAAACCCCTGCTCTTTCTCTGCCTTTGGCTATAGTGGTGCAAAGGTATGAGGTCTACAGCTATGACAGCCATTTTATGACCTTGAGAGGAGAGGCTCAAAAACAAAAAGCAACATGCTAAGTATGGCAGAGCAGAAAAGATAAATCCAGAATCTTGAGAACTGCATTGAACCACTGCCTTACTTCTCTGGGCTCCTTTTTTTTTTTTTTTTTAAATTCATGAGCAATAGAGAGAGAGGCAGAAGCAGAGGGAGAAGCAGGCCCACCAAGCAGCAGGGAGCCCGATGCGGAACTCGATCCCAGGACCCCAAGATCATGACCTGAGCAAAAGGCATATGTCCAACCATCTGAGCCACCCAGTTGGCCACATCTGGGCTTTTTATGTTTAAAAGATCACAGTTTATCCCATTTTTAACATAGTAGTTTGGTACTTTCAATGGAAAGGAAAAGGACCCTTACTCTCTAAGTAGATTTTATATAGTTAGAGAACAGGGTCCATATCTTGTCTATATTTCTATAGCATCTACAGGGCTGCAAATGTTGGGATCTGATTATTTAATAATGACTTTGGATAAAACTTATCACCCATGGAGTTAGAAAAGATTCTTGAGTGTATAAAGCAACAGAGGAGACCAGCTTCTATGAAAATAACCCATGGACAAATACAATAATCGGAGCATTTCACACGTTATCTCATTTAATACTAAAACAACCTAGTGAAGTTACACACTGTAAAATCATTCACTAACTGTAAGTGGCAAAACAAGGATTTTAACTGAGACCTCCTAGATACCAACATCCCTATTCTTTCACCTCCCCTCCTCTTCTAAGTCTTTCATCCCAAATAACAGTGATAAGATTTAGAAATTCTCCCCCAATTTTATTGAGATATAATTGATATATACCATTGTATTAAAGAATACAACATAATGACTTGATATAATCTCGCTTTGGAGATTTTACTTCATAATTCTTTGAATATTCACTTATGATAGTATCTCAGAGCCTATACAAATGCTACATTACTTGTAATAGCAAATTCACACCCTCACACAGAGATCATTTGAATACATTTTTTTAAAAGCCCACCAAACCCTGTCATCTCCTTGAGGTTTGGGTTTTTTTTCCCCCCTTCTCTTTTTTTGATACAACCATCTGTCTACAAAGGCATGTTTCTGAAATAGGAGAAAAATCCCTAAGCAGTGATTCTTAAAAATGTGGTCCCCATACTACCAGCAACAGCATCATCTGGGAACTTACTAGCAATGCAAATACTAAGGCTCCACCCTGGATCTACCAAATCAGAAAATTGGGGATGGGGGTATGGCCCAGAAATGTGTTTTTAGCAAGCTCAACAGGTGATTCTGATAAACACTGAGGCTTGAGATACACTGGTCTGAAGTATTTGCATCTATAGATAACACTTAAATCATGGCTTTAGAACCAGAATGGTGAGATCTTATCAGTCCTTGACTAGCTTTCTATAGCAAAACCAACAAAAGGAAAGTGGTGAATTGCCAGTGAGATGTAAAAGTAGTCATTCATACACATGGATTATTCAGTTTACATAAAGAGGCATTACCTGTTTTTAATGAATGCCTACATAGGTAACTAAGATACTAATGTGGATTCTGAAAAGTAATCATCCACAGAAGAAAAAAAAATTAATAAACAAGTAACAAGCAAGGTCATAAACACATGAAGAAGCAAAGAAGCCAGTGGTAGGTGTTCAACCCTCACTGAACTCTCCCCAAAAGAGAGAATAAAATAGCAGCAGCAACTCAGAACTTCTAGATCTGGAATCTTGAAATACAAAAGAAAACTTTGGAGATTTCTGTCTCTAGTTGCTAATTAAGTGGCTCAAAACTGATAAGCAATCCATAGAGAGATTATCTGTTTGTCTCATTTTAGGCAAACCAAATAATCTATTATTTTCCATTTGGGGTCAGGCTCCTGCTATTAACAAGTTAGATGCTTACTTCCCTCCTGTTCTGTGTAGGAGTTAAAAAAAATACAAAAAAACAACTGTTCTGTCAACTTCAAGAGCTTACAGCAGGCTAGCTAAACAAGGAGATACAGAAAGTTTAATGTTTGTTGAAAGCATACAATTCTGGTTGACCCCCATTTATGTAGTAAATCATCTACATGTTATCTTTATGGTCATTAAAATCTTAGACTTCTAATTCTTCTAGTTTCCTTTCTCAGACTAATGTATGAGAGCTAACTGTGGCCACCAATCAGCTCCAAACCCTGCCACACAAACACCTTTAAAAAAATGTTTTTTGTGTAGCTTTGTTTGGAAGCTGGGCTCTGAAGTGAACTGGGGTTTAGAGATACTAATGTGTATACCATGTAATATGACCACTGTATGCTTCTGTAGAATATGCAAAGAACTGAAGCTGTTATTCCTTCTGTTATTCCTTCAGGGAATGCAGGTTTGAAGGGCAAAGAGAAGGCTATTTAGAGAAACTGGAGGAATTCAGAAAACAAGAATTTGAAGACAAGAAGACACTGAGTAAGAAAGAAGAGAAAAGCCTCTCTTGGACAATTGTCTGGGTATGTGTGCCAGGAAAGAAAGACAAGTGCAGAAAGATTGCTGTTACTGAGATAGAGTCCTGAGGCATTACCAAAGTCAGGTTTCAGATGATTGTGAAAAGAAGTTTTTACTTAGAACCACAGATTAGACCTATTTCTCAGTAGTTAAAGAGCTTGATTCCTTCTTTAATAAGAGAACTGAAAGACTGAGCTCTACGATCACAGGAGCAGCTCAGGTTGATTTGGAAGGAGGGCTGGAGACACTTAAAATTAAGGACTAACAAGCTGAGTGGGGCATAAAGTGAGTGATGATTTTGTACTTGTAATTAATTTCCTATTTTGACTACACGATCTCTTCATACTGCAGAAAGGCCATTTTTGCTTTCTGATTTAATTGCCCGGACTATAACGAGAGAAGCTGCCCAGTAGGAGCTAAAAGGTTGTAAACCTGAGGAATAATCTTTCCAGAAAATTCACTCCCTATTCTCTGGAGAAATAGTTATACCAACTGTTAAAACTATCTGAGGGCAATATCATCTGAACACCTCTCTGGAGATCTCCTTCCCTGATTCCACTTTCAACATGTACTAAAAATCAGTCAGTTTTGGGTCTGGTGGGGGTAGGGCTTCCTCCTCAAAATCCTTTAATTCATAAAACTGTTAAAGGTGAGAAAAGTCCAATTACAGAATCTACCCAAGTCTGACTTCTTTTCCGCAGTCACCCACAATTCAGGGGCTGACATGATGGTGAGATTGCTAAACTCCTTGGGGAAACATTCATGCTGGTAGGAGACAGGGTAAACACATAAAATTCAATTTCCACCAGAGAATTTTAAGAAGGATCCCCATCAAATATTGGTCATGGGTCAATGGTATTCCCAACTGAAAAGAGCGAGGATACTAGAGACCCAAAAGAAGAGAGGATCAAGGAGGATGCAGAGTCCTGGAACTTGCAAGGGAAGAGCCACTCTGTCAGGCCAGGGTCAGTAGAGACCCTTGTGAACAAACTGATGACTGTCACAGAGCGGAGTTATTCTGAAAAAAACAAAAACAAAAACAAAAAACAAAAAAAAAAAACTTGCAGAGAATGATAAATTGCTTTTTTTTTTTTTAAAGATTTTTATTTATTTATTTGACAGAGAGAAATCACAAGTAGATGGAGAGGCAGGCAGAGAGAGAGAGAGAGGGAAGCAGGCTCCCTGCCAAGCAGAGAGCCCGATGCGGGACTCGATCCCAGGACCCTGAGATCATGACCTGAGCCGAAGGCAGCGGCTCAATCCACTGAGCCACCCAGGCGCCCCGATAAATTGCTTTTGACAGTGGCTTTTTCTCTAGAACAACAGCAAAATGCAGGAAGTTCCTCTGCAGAAATCAAAATCCATGTCAGTCTCTTCCTAAAACACAGGACCAGTAGAAATCAGAGCTGTTTTCATAAGCAGCAGGGCTAGACACTAAAGCACTGGAGTTTATGGTTGCTACTGTCCTGACCCTAGAGAAAAACCTGGAGTTTACACATGGATTTCTTGCATACAAGGCAGCACAAAGATACATTTCAGGCCCAGGCAATGCCCCTGAGGAAGTAGTGACAAGTGCCATGTCCTACAGAAATCAGTCAGCTTCTGAGAGGCAAAGCTGTCTGAGCCTGAGCAGAACTGTCAGAAATTGTATGTTCTAGCAGAAAATCCCCTTCCATGAGGATAATTTCTCTGAAAGAAAATGCTCATCACATATGGAGATAAATCTTAGATCTTTCTCATGTAAACATATCCTCTGAAGTGGATGGTCTCTGTTTCTCATAAGCAAGAAAAGTCTTTCCAAATATACTAGTTTCTTCTAACTGGGGTAAAAGAAGAAAACAAAACCTGAAAATCCATTGCTTGGGAGTTGTACTAGCTCATTCTGTTATTCTCACTATTCCCGCTGTCTAGATGGAGAACAAATATTGGTATGAGAATGACATTGGTATTCTTTGTTGGTAATTAGGCCATGTGCATCTCAGGAAATTATCATTTAAAATACAATAATGTAGGGCACACCTGATGGCTCAGCTGGTTAGGCATCCAACTCTAGATTTTGGCTCAGGTCCTGATCTGAGGGTCATGTGGTCAAGCCCTGCATGGGGTTTGCACTAGGCATAGAGCCTGCTTAGAATTCTCTCTCCTCCTCTCCCCTGTGCTCCCCCACCCTCCACCACCATGCACAGAAATACAAAACAAAACAAAAACCAAACAAATAATTTAGTCTCATCCCTTTGCCACATCAAGATAATTCCATTAGGAAGGGGACCAACCTGTCGGGAAGTGCAACAGAACCCTGCACCCTCCAGACACTTTAAATCTGGAACCTACTGTCTATGAGTTCAGATCACTGTCATTGGCTCATGTAGATTTGTCAAAGGAAGGTGGTTAGAAAGATTCAAAGTAAAAATCACCCTACTGTAATAGCCACAATTCCACTGGGAGTTAGAAAACCTCCACTATTGGGGCACTTGGGTGGCTCAGTGGGTTAAGCTGCTGCCTTCGGCTCAGGTCATGATCTCAGGGTCCTGGGATCAAGCCCCACATCGGGCTTTCTGCTCAGCGGGGAGCCTGTTTCCTCCTCTCTCTCTCTGCCTGCCTCTCTGCCTGCTTGTCATCTCTCTCTGTCAAATAAATAAATAAAATCTCTAAAAAAAAAAAAAAATTTAAAAAAGAAAAAAACCTCCACTATCGAAACCCAACATTTAAGACCCACACTGAGTAGAAATCAAGCTACACACGGCCACAGAATAAAACTTCCTCTGATGAAAAGTGTCTAGTTTCTGAAGCAATGTCTTTTCTTCATTAATCCTCAACTAATTGCAAACTAAGATGAATGGGTAGACCCTTCTTGTGTTCTGAAGCTCTAAATTGTTTGCTTGAAGGATAAGGAACAGTTTCATATTTTGACCAAAAGATCACTTGCAGTTAAGCCACATAAAAGTACTCTCTCCAAAGACTGCTCATAATTGACACCTAGTCAAGTAACCACTAAGTATGCCCAGTTTCCTCAATTCCAAATAATCAAATGAAGATACTTTCTAATCTTCTTACTGAAACAATTTTTCAGGTTTCTGTGTATGTTTTATTTAGCATTAGTGTTTGACAAATGTCCTTAGCTAGTTATTTCCTATTTACTTCTAAATCTATAATAGGCCTCATAATTTTGTTTTTTAAAATATTTTATTTATTTATTTGACAAAAAGAGAGAGAGCACGCGAGCACAAGGAGAGTGGCAGGCAGGAGAGGCAGGCTCCTGGCTGAGCAGGTGGAGCCCAATGTGACTCAATCGCAGCACCTTGGGATCATGACCTAAGCCAAGGGCAGTTGCTTAACCAACTGAGCCACCCAGGCACCCTAATTTTGAGAATAAATAAAGAAACATTGTTCTTCCTTTATAGCACTACAGAATCTTAAAATTTCCTTTGAAATTTTGAAATTTTTGGTGTATTTGCGAGGAATGTATAGTTATATTCCCTGTCCCGCTTGGCCAGTGGGCAGCAGGGAATTTCAAAAAGCAGACACCATATTCAGGTTCTCCCAACAAGACCGTCAGCAACAAAGCACAGTGCTTCAAAGTCTCCCCTAAATGCAGTAATCAACCAGCATCCACTCATTTCTTCAAACTGCAGGCTAAGACCCATGAACAGCTTGTGAAATATCTAGTGGTTTGCAGCAACATAGCTTTTTTTTTTAACTGAATAGAAAGAAAAATATCAGTACACTTCATAAAGGAAGAGGAAGAACTGTTTCACGAAACTTCTGTTCTAGATATGTATGTACCTAAACAAGCAACTATGCAAGCATAACAATCATCATATAAAACATATTTCTTACATGTGGACCTCCACCACAAGAACTTGAAACCTACTCCTCTACACCACAAATTTCAAGAGGAAAAAGATCAAGTGTATCTAATTCACTCATTACTATATATCCAGCAATTACACACAGTGCCTGGCACTTACAATAGGCACTCAAGAACTACTTGTTGGCTGACTATTCAATATGCATTCTTATATTATTAATACTGTGTTCCATAAATAAAAATCTGGATTGAATCCAAGTAATTAGAAAATATCTTTTATGAAGGCACTAAAAAAATGACATTTGGTTAGTAAATTTACTTCCTCTTTCACATACCCTCTAATTGATATGCTCAACAACTGGTAGATCCCAGCAGGAAATAAGAGGCAAGACCTTGGGAAACAACAAACTAAATGATCACACCCAGGATATATTAAATCAACAGAGGCCTATCATCTTATTATATATGTACATATTCTTTTTTTTTTTTTTTTTTTTTAAAGATTTTACTTACTTACTTGACAGAGATCGCAAGCAGGCAAAGAGGCAGGCAAAGAGAGAGGGGGAGGCAGTCTTCCTGCTGAGCAGAGAGCCCGATGCAGGGCTCGATCCCAGGATCCTGAGATCATGACCTGAGCTGATGGCAGATGCTTTAACGCACTGAGCCACCCAGGCACCCCTATATGTATATACTCTGACAAAATATGCACAGACCTCTAGAGTGGGAAAAGCACTTAATTTGGGATTGAAACATAGTGGCACAAAACACAAAGGCTAACTGGCCTTTGATGAATTGTTTCAACCTCACTGAGCCTAGTTTCCTCAACTGCCAAGACCAGTTGTGACAACTATAAATGGTTACTAAAAAAATTGGTGTAACTTGTAGAATACAGAGGAAAATCTTCATGGCAATGGGTTAAGCAAAGATTTTTTAATAGCACAAAAAAGCATGAACCATAAGAGAAAAAACCTGTAAGATAGAGTTCAACAAAATTAAAAACTTACTCTTTGAGAGACTCACTTAAGAATACAAAAAGTAGGGCACCTGGATGGCTCAATCAGTTTAGTGACTGCCTCCGACTCAGGTCATGATTCCAGGGTCCTGGGATCATGCCCCACATCAGGCTTCCTGCTCAGTGGAGAGTCTGCTTCTCCCTCTCCCCCTTGCTCACGCACTATCTCCCCCTATCTTTGTCTCAAATAAAAATAAATACATAAATAACTTTTTAAAAAGAATACACTAAGTAGGGGACTTGGGTGACTCAGTCAGTTAGCATCTGCCTTTAGCTCGGATCATGATCTCAGGGTCCTGGGATTAAGACCCATGTCGGTCTCCCTGCTCATCAGGGAGTCTGCTTCTTCTCCCTCTATGCATGCACGTGCTCTGTCTCTCTTCCCACCTCGCTCTTGCTCTCTCTCAAATAAATAAATAAATAAAATCTTAAGAAGACAAAAAGTAGCTACAGACTGGGAAGAAATATTTAGGAAATATGTCTGACAAAGTATTTGTATACAGAATATGTAAAGAATTCTTGCAACTAAGTAAGAAAAATAAAAAATGGACAAAAGATTTGAACAGACCCTTTACCAAGAAAAGATATAGTCAGCAAACAAGCACATGAAAAGATGCAGCTAGGTATACCGTATTGAAGGAAAAATGAAGAAATAAAGCACAGATTATATAACATTAAAAGATGAAAAGAATCTTTTCTGAATTTTTGCCCAGATTGTAAACTACTGATTTAGTCAAATCTTTGAGGACAAGGACATAGAATAGGAACCCCATAAATGTTTAAACCTGGTACATTGTGAGAGTTGAAAATCACGAAGTTATTTAAAATGACAAACATTAATGTTTTTAAAAATGCAGAGTAGTATTTAGGATGGTAGCAAGTTGAATAAATGAACTCCTCCTTAGAATTCTGTAATTGCCTTGAACTACCAATGGAAATAAGGAAATAATTTAAAATGCTAAATCAGAGTTATTGCCCATCACTGAAAACCAATTACTGAAAATAATCATTCAGCATTTCACTGCCATTTTTACTCACAGAAAGAAAAATGTTTTAAAATTCTCTCTGGTCAGCTAACTATATGATCTCTATTTCTATTCAGGTTTGGTTTTTAAGAGTGAACCCCTGGGGGCGCCTGGGTGGCTCAGTTGGTTGGGCGAATGCCTTCGGCTCAGATCATGATCCTAGAGTCTGAGGATTGAGTCCCCACATGGGGCTCCCTGCTCTGTGGGGAGTCTGCTTCTCTCTCTGACTCTCCCTCCTCTCATGCTCTCTCTCTCTCTCAAATAAATAAATAAATAAAATCTTAAAGAAAAAAATAAAAGAGTGAACCCCTGGGTCACATCCAAGCTTTATGTTTATTTAAAACTACTTTCCCTTTGCCCCAAAAGTATGTTCCTAGAAATTTATTGTAATTATGTGAAATGACATTTTTCTTATGTTATTTATTGCCGCATTTATTCTAATAACAAAAGTTTAGACACTGGTTAATTAATCACAGTACATTTATGCAATGAAGTCCTATCTAGGAAGGATAAAAACAAGGGAGTTTTCATGTATTAATATGGAATATTTCTAAGCTAGACTAAATGGAAAAAAATATTATGTGTAATGTAGTACTATTAATGTAAAAGAGGAGCCATACACACACACACTGCTTATCTATGCATAGAGTACGTCTAAAAAGAGTCACAGAAAACTAGTAATAGTAGTTAATTCGTTGTATGAAAATGGAGAATTGGATGGCTGGAAAACAGGAAGAGGGAGACTTTTCCACTGCATGCTCTTTACAACTTTCCTAATTTTGAATCTTATGAGTGTACAACCTCATTTAAGGAATTAAAATTTAAAAAAAAACTTAAAAATCAAATAATAACAATGAAAAAATTTTACTTAGCCTTTCAGCATAAGCAAACCACAGGAAAAAAAAATTTGATTAAGTGTTTGAGTGAGGATACTGACATGTCACAGAGGCACCTATCTGGGCCTGTATGGGCTCCTTTAATGACATGGAATACTGGTATCATAAACCCAAAATCTGTATGAGCCATCATTCAGACACTGATTTAGCAAATTCCTACTGGAATTACCACTGTCCGTTGGATAAAAATAATAGTTTTCCCTGAAAGTTTCTCTTCATTACCTGTAACTTTTATCTCAACACAAAAGGTCATCCCCAAAGGTCAAAACAGAATCTTCCAAGGGTAAACCCTAATTATATACAGGCTTCTAAACATGACAACAAAACAGACAACAACCAAAGCAGTATCAAGACTTTCTGAAGTTGTGAGACTCCCTTCAGCATTTCTAAAACTTCTCACACGAGAAAGAAGGGAAGCAAAATAAGGAATTTTAGGAATGAAACTCTGGCTAACAGGGTTATGGGGCATCTGAGAAGTCACGGGATAGGTCTGACTTTCTCAGAGGGGAGATGCTTTTTTTTTTTTTTTTAAATATTCCCAACATCTGTTATTAAAATTAGTTCTGCACAAATGTTTGCAGATGTAGAGCAGCTGGCAGTCTTGCCTGCATTTTGCCCATTGGTCTATCACAAGCAAGTCACTAAAGTAGGGCTATTGAATTTTCCATTTGTGTTCCAGTGTTTTCAGAGAACTGGCAAATTTATGTTCTGGAATACAAGATTCAGAATGTTAATGTTCTACTGAACACTGGGTAGAGCTTGAGATATTCTAGCAGAATTGAAAGTATACATCTATTCTCTCAAGATAATAAGATTTGAAAATATACTCTCCTGCAGCCTTTTGTAAGCAAAATTTTTTCAAACCAGTGTGGAATAAAGATATACTATTCTAGTTATACTACTGTGTCCTGATTCATTTGATTTTTTAAAAAGAAATCAGAGAATAAACATGTCTTACTCCATTAGTTTAAAAAATGTAAAACAGAAAAGGATACAATTTTCATCCTTCAGACTGGCAAAGACAAGAGGCTATAAATGTTTCCAAAGCTATTAAAGAAAAGAAAAAGAGGAATTTGCACTCCCAATGGCTGGCAGTGAAAAATGGTAAAATTTTTCTGAAAAGTAATATGACATAATATGACACCGTATCAAAAACTTTGAAAATGCTCATTATCTTGAACTCAGTAAATTCCAGAATTCATTGTTAAGAGACAATCAGAGATGTATATAAAGATTTATGTACAAAATATTCCCTACAGAATTATACATAATGAAACCCAAATGTCCAACAGGTAAATAGCTAAATTATAACACATTAAAATGAATATCTTAGTAAAACACAGGGAGTCTTATTTCAGCCAAATCCTTTAATAAGTCTAAACCATTTTTTAAAACAGAAAAACAGTGATGGAAAGCAGTGGTCTATTAGATATGCTTGCTTTTGGTTTTTAAAGTTATGGAAGGGTAAAATTATTTCTTTTGAATTGTGTAAATGTTGGTTTTAGACTAATTCCAGCTCTGATTCTTGAAAACTGAGAGTTATATCTTTAAGTTTGTTTTAACACTCACAATTAGAACTGGTGACTATTAGTATCCACACAGTATAACATTAGCACCAAGTCTTGGCTCCCGTCCAATAAGCAATACAATAGCAACAATAAAAATCAGTGTGCATTCTTATCCCTAGATCCTACGTGGAAAAAGAAAGGCTAAATCTCCCTCCTACCCAAAAAAATGCTTAATGATATTTACACAAGGTTAGGTGGGTACAGGACCAGATAAAAAAGAGGGGTGGGCTAGTGTTCGCTTAACAGAGTGAATGGAGCACAGGAGGGCTTACAGTGGCATGTAAAAATTTTTGGTGGCTTAAAAGGCATTTTGGGGCATAGAAAAGTGCAAGTAACAAGTTTCTGAAATACTTCATGTTGAAAGAATTTCAATAATTTTGGTGAGTTTCAGACCTATGGGGTTAAAAAAAAAAACAAGCAAGCAAGCCAACAGGCAAGCAAACAAAATATCCATACTTACTAATGGCTACCTAAAAAACCCCAAGAGAAATGAAATAGAGTAGAATGGCTTTTAACATAATCTTTAAACAGTCTAAAATGTGTAACTGGCTCAAAAACCTCTGAAGAAACATGTGCAACCAACACATAGAGATAAGAAATATATATATACATTTATTTATTTATTTACTAAGATTTTATTTATTTGTCAGAGAGAGAGAGATGGGCAGATGGAGATGCAGGGAGCCCGATGCAGGAGTCAATCCCAGGAGCCTGGGATCATGACCTGAGCTGAAGGCAGAGACAGAGACACCCAGGTATCCCAAGAAATATATTTAAAGAAAGAAGAACCAAAGTCACATATCCAGAAGAAAAGCTGCGCTTTTTCATCATTACCTACCCAGGCAAACATCAATCAACTTCTACAATTAGTATAAGACATGTGACTTAAATAGAGCAAATTTAAAACAGTTGGAAACTCCAACTCAAGTATTCTCTCCATCCCATGCCCTTTATGTTCTGGTTTTATAAGAGGTTATTAACAAAAACACAAATGGACTGATTTATAAACAAGCTTCTAGGAAAAGTTCTCCAGAGATTTCATACTTGGCCCAGTTTCTTCCACTTTCCACATCTATACTCCCTCTAAAGAGAAGTATTCAAAATAATGGCTGCTTTCCAGAAAAGTTTATGAATATACTAAAGAAAGATACTTAGTTAAAAGGAATTTTCAGATCAATACTTTTAACTAAAAAAAATTCATTGTTGGGTTTTATTCATTGGCTTCATGAATTATGAAAAGAGAACACAGAGATGCAGAATTTTCACTGTCAGACAATATGTAACTTGGCCAGATAATTAAGTTAACTAGAGTGTTGCAAACTCTCAAAAAATAAAGGACTTGGTCTTGAGCTTTCTTTTCTTTTTCTATAACTCTCCCCAACCAAGTGATCTCATTAGTCACAGGACTCTAAATATCAACTGTTCACTGAAGATTCCCAAATGCGTATTTCTAGCTCTAAACCTCTATTCCAAGGTCCAGACTCTTACATTCAATTATTTGTTATCTCTACTGGGGATCTCACTGTCATCTGTAAACTCCCCAGTCCAACTCCCACTCCCTCTCCCAAATCCACCCTGGACTAGAATACCTTACCTTGGATAATGGTGCAAACATACACCTCAGCTGCTACAAGCAGAAAGCTAGGGGGCACTTGGGGGACGCAGTCAGTTAAACCACTCTTGGTTTCAGCTCAGGTCGAAATTTGATCTCAGCATGGTGAGATGGGGCCCCACGTCTGGCTCCAAGTTTAGGGCAGAGCCTGCTTGAGCTTTTTCTCCCTCTGCCCCTCCTACTCATACACACGAGCTCTCTCAAATAAACAAACAAACAAACAAATAAATAAATAAATCTTAAAAAGAAAGAAAGATGGGAGTCATGTTTGATGTATTCTTTTGCCTCAGTCCTCTAGCCAACCTATCAGGAAGCTCTGCAGGTTCTACCTCAAATCTATCCACTGCTTGTCTCACCCGCCATGGCTTCCCTTACTGCTGATCTATTTCAACCTTATCTCTTACAATCTGTACTCTGTACAGGAACCAAAGCCATTTTTTTTAAAGATTTTATTTATTTGACAGAGAGATGACAAGTAGGCAGAGAGACAGGCAGAGAGGAGGAAGCAGGCTCCCCATGGAGCAGAGAACCCAATGCGGGGCTTGATCCCAGGACCCTGGGATCATGACCTGAGCCAAAGGCAGAGGCTTAACCCACTGAACCACCCAGGTGCCCCCCAAAGCCATTTTTTAAAAGCAGAAATATGGTCCCACCCTGATGAAAACCTTTCAATAGTTTCTCCATATTGCTCAGAAAAAAAGAAAAAAAAAAAACCCACAGAAAACAACCACCAAATTTCTATGTTCTATAAACTCTTACATAATCTGCCCCTTGCGTACTTCTCTAGTTTCCTCTTTCTGCCCCACTATATGTTGATCCAGCCACACTGGCCTTCCTGATTCTCAAATATGTCAAACTTTCTCTACCTCAGAACCTTTGAACATACCATTCTCTTTGTTTAGACCACCCTCTTCCTTGTTTTCCTATGGACTTCTACTCATTCTTCAACCTTACTAAGTTTGACTTCCTCAGGGAGGCCCTTCCTAACCTCCAATCTAAGCACTACTTTCTATTTGTTTCAGTCATAGAGTTACCAATTTGTAATTATACATTTGTGTACATGCTTAATTTTATCTTCACTACCATGTAGAAAAAGCTTCATGAGAGAAGGAACTATGTCTGCTTTATTTATTCGTCAATACATATTTATTGCCCTAGCAACAGGAAGTGACATATAGTAGATGCTCAATACATATTTTTAGAACAAACAAACAAGTAGAGGTTTTTTAAAAGGAGCTGGAGAAATACATGGAAACAAGGAAAAGATAAAAAAAATCAGGGCTGCAATACATCATACTACCTTACTCAGCATTCATTATTTCTTCCAGATTTCTACTATAGTAGATACTACATATTAAATGAATTACTAACCATAAGGATCAGAGAAGGCATAGGCAAGAAAAGATGAGATAAAATCTAGCTGTATCCTACTAAGTATATTGTATGATTATAACTAGCAAACAAATTAATGGTGAGGATACTCATGATCTCAATGATCTGAGTTACATAAATTATGATTAGGTAGAAAAACAAGTGCAAAGCAGCAAGTGAACAATTGAAAATGTCTGACTGGCTGATTTTCTGATGTTAATCATAGGAATTAAGATTTTCTATGGAAAAGGAAATGTGTACATTTGGCGTTACTTTTCATAGCTATACATATTGTACAAAGTGGTGGCTAAATTACATGAATGTCCCCTAAACTTCATGTCTACACATTTTATTTTTTCAAATCTGTGGGGTATCTTTTTTTTTTCATAAGTATCTAGTTTAAAAAAAAAAGTCTAAAAATTAAAATGATGACTATGCTTTCCAAACAAAAATAAATCAGAATGCACACTGATGAATATTTAAAACTAAGAGTATTAAAAATCCATAATTATTATCATTTCCATATTACAAATAAGGGTACAGGACTCAAGTAATTTACCCAAGATGAATATAAGAGTTAGGATCAATTTTCAAAATAGGCTTTTCTTACTGAGAGGTTCATGCTGCTCCCACTTTGCTACAATGCTTTCCACTGTTCATTTATGTCAATATTAATCGAGTATCTACTATGTGCTATTATAATTAAATGGATATTAGAAAGGAAATTAAAACTTGTCCTTAAAGCAAACAAATACTTCCAGAATTAAACTAAACCTAATGAGAAAGAGAGAGAGAGAAGGAGAGTGAGAGACACTACTTGAAACAAAGAGGATCAACTGTCATTTTCTTTGTTATAACCTGATCCAACAGCATGTGACATCCATTTGAGGCCTCTGGTTCATCAGAAAGTTATCAAAACAAGGTGCATTGTTTCCAAGTCCCAACCAAGGCCCATGAAAATAAAGCTGGTAAAAGCAATGCCATAAATATAATGTTGGATATTCCAAATTTTGACACCTAAAGATATTAGAGAATAGAATGTTAAAAAAATGACGGATATTTTCAAAAACTTAATGTTACAACATAATTTGTTCTTGAGACACTCAAATAAAAAAATAAAATGCAAACCAAGTACAAAGCCACAACTAATACACTTATGCACATATGGCTAGGATAAAAAGCCTGCTAGTCATTCATTCATCTATCCATCCATCTGTCCAATATCCACCTGACTAGCCGGCCATCACACATCACTGAGTGCTTGTTACAAAGGACACTCTGCGGGGTGCCTGGGTGGCTCAATCTGCCTTTGGCTCAGGTCATGATCCCAGGACCCTGGGATTGAGCCCCGCATCATTGCATCATCGGGCTCTCTGCTCAGAAGGGAGCCTGCTTCCCTTCCTTTCTCTGCCTGTTTCTCTACCTACTCGTGATCTCTGTCAAATAAATAAATAAAATCTTTAAAAAAACCAAACAAAGGACACTCTGCTGCATGGTATATAAGGATGAATTGAACATGGATTTCACTCTTAAGTAGCCTTCAGTTTAGTACTAGAAGGAACAAATAATTAGAAGGTACAAAGGAGAGGTTACTGCTCAAGGACTGGGGAGGGCTTTGTGGAGGAGAATTGCTGGAACCAGACCTGGACACACAAAAATATATATATGGAAATGAGAGGAGAGTGCGCTTGTCCATTCTGTCTGGGTGGAGGCAGCAGGCTAAATACTGTAGAGGGGTTAAATGGAATCCAGGCTTCATTCTGGAGTCCATAATACTGGTATTAACTCAGCCCACTTAATTCATAAATGCTGAGAGTTTCCCACTTGTAACTGTAAAATAGAGCTTGAATCACCTTCCTTCTGGAGTGGAATTTTGTGAGAAGTAATTAATATGTACAAAGGAGTAATATTCTCAAAGGAAGTTTCTTTTCCTGGATTTTAAAAGGCAGAAAATAAATTTACACATTACATTTTCTTTCCTAGTTTCTTTCCTAGTTTCTCCTTATTAAGTCCTGCATAAGCAAAAATTGCTCTGGTTAATCTAATGAATAAAACTAAGATAATTCCACAAAGTATCACAGAATTCTTTGCTTCCTCCAATCTAAGTCCTAACCTTACTAACCTAGAGAGAGATAAGACACAACAAATTCCTGGGAGGTGAAATAGTAAGACAGAAAATACACTCAGGTGAATTAGTTTGCTACCACCAGACTATAAGCTCCTTTTTTTTTCCTCCCCAGACTGTAAGCTTCTTAACATAAAAGAAAGTAATTCTCAGAAACTGGAAGGGTCATTAAGATGGATTTAGTTCAACTTACACAGGTTGGTCGTGAGGTTGAGAGAGTTGTAATGAACTGCTCAAGACTGCCCATCTACTTAATGGCAGACCTAGGACTTCATTTCTGGGTCCACCATTCTTTCCTTTAGCTGAGAGGCTCTCAGAAAGAATCCTGCCTACAGAAGTGTTCAGCATAGCCTTCATAGTATTTTATTAATCTGAATTTTAAATTCATTCATTCATTCATTCATTCAGAGACTACAAGTGAGAGCAGGGAAGGGTAGAGGGAGAAAGAGAGAATCTGAAGCCGGCTCCAAACTGAGAGTGGAGCTTGATGTGGGCCTCATCTCGTGACCCTGAGATCATGACCTCAGCCAAAATCAAGAGTGGGACGCCCAACCAAATGAGCCACCTAGGTGGCCTGAAACACTTTTTTTAGTTTAAAACTAGAAACTAGAATTAAATAATAACACTGCCAAAATGTCCGCACATGCGAAGTGCTAAAGATTTTCCAAACCTTAGTTATCATAGCTATAAAGTAAGTTTATTGTCAATTGGCAACCAAAAAATAGTAGGATCGTTTTAAAATGAAAAAGAGAAATAAAGTCCTTGTATTAAATGGAATTAGGAAATCATAAACCATCTACAGCTCTTATTTTCCCAATATCTTTGTTAATAACAAAATAGTTACGAAAAGTATACCAGGGAAATGAAATTAGAACTTGAAATTCCCTAAAAACTGAAAAAGGAACTCAAACTTTTAAAGGCTTCAATGAAAATATTAAACATTTCCACTTAGAAACAGATTATATAATTGGCTTAAGATGTGTAGAATGAACTTTGGTTATAGAACTCAGTAGCTGGGGGCTTTCAGGACATATAGAGCTTAATACACAGCTATCATCTTTGCCTGTCACCTGAATAGCTATACAATGCCAATTTTCTTAACTTTTCCTAAAATGAAAATATAGTTTTTAATTTTTGGAAAATGATGTTTGGAGCATACTCACTGCCACCACTGGTAGAAATATAAACAAAACAACCTTCCTAGAAAGCAATTTGGCCCACTTGCCAGAATCCTTTAAAAAGCTCACTGCCTTTTTCCCAGTAAATCCATTTAAAAAATATTTATTTATTTATTTATTTATTTATTTATTTATTTGACAGAGATCACAAGAAGGCAGAGAGGCAGGCAGAGAGACAGGAGGAAGCAGGCTCCCCATGGAGCAGAGAGCCCGATGTGGGGCTTGATCCCAGGACCCTGGGATCATGACCTGAGCTGAAGGCAGAGGCTTTACCCACTGTGCCACCCAGGCCCCCCGTCCCAGTAAATCCATTTGGATATGCCATGTTTCTTTCTCCTACTATCATTACCATCAAATGAATATAACAAATTTGAAATAATCAAGGATTTATCATCTGACCTTAAATGTCTAAAGAATGAATAAGATTGGACTTTTTTTCATTACATATTCAGCATATCTGAATACATGTAGATTTATCCCATTCTTCTTAAGTGCTGCATAGTGTTCAAGAGTTTACTTAAGCATTCGCCTATTAATGGATATTTAAGTTTTTTGGTTTTGTTTTGTGTTTTGTTGTTACCAACAACACTACAACAATCATTCTTGTGGCAGACACTTGTGTTACATTTAAGGAAGTTTTTCTAGACTAGATTCCAAGAAAGGGGACTGCTGAGTCATGAGCTACAGGTATTTTAAATTTTAATAGATTCTGCCAATTTGCCCTCCAAAGTACCTATACCAATTTAAATGTTCACAAACTGTTTACAAAAATGTCTTTCCCTATTTCCTCATCACACTAGATGTTTTTACATTAAGTATTTTTCCTAAGCCAAGAGTGAAAATTTTATCTTATTTTAAAATTTCTCTGATTACTAATGAAGTTGAATGTATTTTCTTATTGGTCGTTTTTATTTCTTCTATGCAATTATTTTTCCTATAAGGATTTTTAAATTACTTGTAGGAATTCTTTATATATCACGAATACAAAGCATCTGCTATATATGTACAAATACTTCTCAATTACTGCTTTTTTCTAATGTAATTATGCTATCTTTCATTATTTTAAAATTTACATTTTGATATAGTCAAATTTATTAGTTTTTTTTTTTAAGGTTTGTGTGTTTTTTATCTTAACATCTTTCCTTTCTCAACATCATAAACATACCTTCCTCTATCTTTCTTCTATTAACTTTATATATTTAAAAAATGTTTAGGCTATCATCCATCTGGAATTTATTTTTGAGACTGGGGTAATGTGGGGCTCTACTTTTTTACCTTTTAGAAAGCTTATTACCAACTCCAGTTGTACTTCTTCCTATCCCCACTGATGTGAAACATCATTTCTATCCAAATATATATGCAGATCTGTATCTGTTCCATTAATCTATACTGCTTTAGTAATCGTTTAAAATACATTTTGATATCTGCCAGCATACATCTTCTCTCACTCTTTTATTTAAAAATATTATGCTATTCTTGAGCATTTTCTCTTCCACGTGAATTTTAGAATCAGCTTATCAAGTTCCAAGAGAAAGCCTATTGGGATACTGACTGGGATCACACCGAATATAAATGAGGAACAGCCAACTGGTAGGTAGAGCATACAACTCTTGATCTCAGGGTCATGAGTTCAAGCCCCATGAAAGGCATACAAGTATACTTAAAAATAAATAAATAAAATTAAATTTGAAAAAGATATAAATTAATTTAGTTAGAAACAGCATCTTTGTAATATTACGTTTTCTTTTTAAGGAACATGAATAAACCTCTACTTGGGTTTTCTTTTATATCCTTCAATAGGTTTCACATAGGTCTTGCAGATTTCTTGTCAATGCTGCCATGCACAGTAGGCAAGAATGGCAGTTACTGTTATTATTAAGGGTTTATTGATTATAGTATACTGAAGAATAAACAAGGAAGCATATTTTAGAAGCCACTGCCAATTTCCCAGGCCAAAACTAATCTGGATCCTAAATTATCCTTCATCCCAAATCTCTCTTCCTATTCCTACCACTGTACGAAAAGGTCCGTTTTTTAAGAATTATTTTTAAAAACTCTAATTTTAGTCACTAATGTATTAACTCATTAGAGAATATATTTAGGCCTTTAACAATCTTTGGCCAGGTCCTTTATAAACACTAAGAGCATCTGAAAATGCTTACATTTCTAAGACATAGCATATAAATCACACTTCCTGTGCAGGGAAGGAGTTTCTACCCCATGGATCCAGAGGTCAATTAACAGAATTATCTCTCAACCTATTCCGCATGACTGCCTACAATTACCATAAAGACTAAGGAATAAAACCCAATTATAGTACTCCTTCAACTTCTATTCCATGGGTCTGAAAACACTTTACCAAGAGTATATAGTATCTCTGAATGCTAAAACTGAACAGGACCTTAGGGAATCATTCAACTTCTATTTCTCAGATGAGAAAACTAGGGCCAGGTAGATGAAGAGACTAGCCAGGGCCACAGAGTTACATGGTAGCAAAGCCAGATGAATGGTTCTCCTATAAGGCCAATGTTATTTCTTCCACATCATACAATTCGTGTTACTTTGAGGCCACTTGTTTTACTTGATAATATCCCTATGGATATTCCAATAATAATTTAAAGTAATAGTAGTATAAAATTAAATAGTAGTATAAAATTAAACTATAATCATAAAATACATTTACTAACATAAAGTCTTAGAACAAGAATGGAGACTTTTGTACATTTGGGATATTATCATTATGGGATTGTTTAATGAGGAATGATGGAGAATAAGCTTCAGCTTTACTAGAAAAACAAATACAAGGCATTTCTGGTGTATTTCCTAGATCCTCTTTCCTAGGCCCACCAAAAATGATATGGAATTCAAGACTGGAGTTTAAGACAAGAAAGATAAGGGAGACCAATCTTTTGTCATCAGCTGTTAAGGCTCTGAAGTCAGAATGCTTGGATTCTGACCCTGTTCTACCTGTTATGGGTGCCTCAGTTTCCTCATTTGTAAAATACGTGTGATAACAGTATCTATCCTCAGAAGGCTCTTTTTAAGGACAACTTACCTATAAAGAGCTCAGTGCCTGGTAAAGATTAAGTGCTCAGTAAATGTTCACTGTTCTTAATTCTTTATCTTTGGAGAGGAGAAACTTTCTGGTCATTATAGCACAGGGAATAAGACCTATTTTTAAATGGTTGTCTATAACATCCAGTGCTCATCCCATTACATGCCCTCCTTAATGCCCATCACCCAGTTACCCAATCACTCCACCCACCTCCACAACTGATTGGGTACATCATTATTAGTACATCATTAGTTTCAGATGTAGAGTACTATATGTTGGCTAATGGAATTTTAATAATAATAATAATAATAATAAACTAAAATAAATGGTCATCTATACTGGAGGTTAGAGGATTCTATTACTAAATAGTAATTTTAGGGAAAAAAAGAAGTCTTTTCAGCTTTATGATTTAACATGAAAAAAACATTTCCTTCCTTATCTTTCATTTTCAAAATTAGGATAATCCTACAAAACGCATAATAGCTTTATACGCTAGTATATGTGAAGTTAATGAAGAAAACTGTGATTACAGATTGCACGTGACTCCACCAAGGAAACTGATAGATAGCAGCAAGAAAAGCCTACCTCCTTGAAGCTCAAGGGTGGGAAGTGATCATGGTCCCATGGAATGATTAGAAAGGACTCTGGAGAAAACCAGACATTAAGTGTATTCCTCTCCCTCCAAAATCCAAGAAATAAGAGTTGGAGCTTTATACATCAGATGAGATTCAGTTCCAAGACAGAGACAACTTAGAAATTAGGCAACACTCTGGGGTGGTATATGAATGCAAAATCAAAATCTGGTAATTTTTACAAACCAAATATTTTAATAGTTTATATCTCTATAGTCTTAGCGACAATCTTAACCACATAAATAGTAGAGAAAGTGACTACAAAGAAAGAAAATTGAAATAATTCATATATACTCTTTCATAGGTAACTTCCATCCTTCTAACTTAAAAGAAAGAAAAGGTTTTTATTTTTAAGATTTTATTTATTTATTTGAGAGAGAGAGAGATCACAAGTAGGCAGAGAGGCAGGCAGAGAGAGAGGGGGAAGCAGGCTCCCCGCTGAGCAGAGAGCCTGATGCGGGGCTCAATCCCAGGACCCTGAGACCATGACCTGAGCCAAAGGCAGAGGCTTAACCCACTGAGCCACCCAGGCTTCCTGAAAAGTATTTTTTATATAAAAACTGAGTCTGGTTTTTTAACAAGAACAAAGAAATGGTGCTGAGACAAAAGGAAAGCCACATGCAAATGAATAAAGAAGTTATATATCATCAAAATTAAAAATTTTTGTGCTTCAAAGGATACCCTAAAGAACGTGAAAAAGTAACCCAGAAAATGGGAGGAAACATTTTCAAATCATGAATCTGATGAGAGATTTGTGTCCAGAATATATAAAGAACTCTTATAAGTCCAAAATGAAAAAAAACCCCAATCTTCAAATACTGAAGACATTTCTCCAGAGGATATACAAATGGCCAAGAAGCACATGAAAAGATTTTCGATATCATTAGCCATCAGAAAAATGCACACCAAACCCACTATAACACTCCATATTCAAAAAGATGGCTATAATTAAAGAGTCAGATAACAAGTACTGATGTGGACATGCAGTAATCAGAACCCTCTACACTTAAGTTCCTTTACAAGGAATGTAAGATGGTGCAACTACTTTGGGAAGCTGTCTGGCAGGTCCTCAATTAAACAGAGCTATCTAGCAATTCTACTCCTTAAGTAAATACCTAAGAGAAATGAAAATATATCTCCAAAATATAAATGTTTATAGCAGCATTATTCATAATAGTTGAAAGATGGAAACAAACTAAATGTCCCATCAGTGGAAGAAAGGATAAATAAAATGTGTTATATCCATACAATGAAATATTATTCTGCTATAAAAAGGAATGAAGTACTGATACCTGCTACAATATGGATGAATCTTGAAAATATTATGCTAAGTGAAAGAAACCAGTCAGAGAAACCAACATAGCATGGGATTTCATACACTTGAAAGTCCAGAATAGGGAAATCTATAGAGACAGAAAGTAGATTAGCAGTTACTTAAGGTTGGGGAAGGGGAAATAGAATGTGGTGACAAGTAAAGGGTATAAGATTTCTTTCTGAGGTGTTAAAATTGTTCAAAAATTAACTGTGGTGATAGGTGCACATATCTATGAATATGCCACAAACCACTGAATACTTTAACTGTGTTAACTGTAGAGTGTGAATTGTATTTCAACACATAAGTCTTAATAAAACTTTAAAGGATCATCCTACGAAAAACACCTGGACATGTACTCATCTGATTTAGGTTCTTTTTATTTTTTTTAATTTTTTCAATTTATTTATTTTCAGCATAACAGTATTCAGGTTCTAACCATGGATACTTTGGCCACATTCAATTTAAGAACCAGGCTGGGTCAGACTTAATCGTTCGATGGATCCCCCATACCAGCAGTTTTCATATGTTAGTGCCTACCGGAATCACCCAAGAGCTGACAACACACAGTCCTAAAACCCATTAAGATAAACACTTCCCTGCATTATGCTGATCTAATCTATAATTCTGCATAAATTCTAAAATGTTGAACAGGTATCCTAGCTATAGGGAAAAAAAAAATAGCCTCCAAACCTATGACTTGTGACAAAGGTTAACTACAGATTTTCTAGACTTCTCATTTGAATGAAAGGCATGTCCAGCTGTAGACAAAAGAACTATAAGTAGCCATAAAAGTGCAAAACAGGACTGCATTGTTATATAGTGACCCACTTAAATCAAAAGGCTTCAGAACTCAGACCATAAATACCAGGCAGTATTAACTGAAAAATATTTACTCTTGCACATTTTAATGGTTATAATTCAGTATTTTTTGTCCTGTTCATCTCATTAGTTATCTAGATTCTAGTTAAAAAAAAAAAAAAATCTTTAAACTGAAGAGATTTTGTATGAGCAATATATAGCTTGAAGATATCTACCAACAAGAAGCTTTTTCAAATGAGAAAAATGGCTTTTAAAATTTTAAAAAGTAGAGAAATAAAGAGATACTACGTATTTTCTTTCTTTTTTTTTTTTTAAGATTTATTTATTTATTTATTTGAGAGAGAGAGAGAGAATGAGAGAGAGCATAAGAAGGGGAGGGTCAGAGGGAGAAGCAGACTTCCTGCTAAGCAGAGAACCTAATGTGGGACTTGATCTTTAGGACTCCAGGATTACAATCGAGCCGAAGGCAGTCACTTAACCAGCTGAGCCACCCAGGCACCCCTAAACATTTTCAATAGTAAGTATATATTACATTTAAATAAAAACTGTTAGTTCTTATCTGGTATTTCTATCTATCTGTTAAATTTGAAATTTGAAAGCAATTCTACCCTAACACCTCACTTAAAAAAAAGACATGTCCCAAAGTTTATAAATAACAACCCCTGGGGGAAGAGAGTAGCATGCTTTTTATACCTTCAGTTTATTTACTCTTATATAACCCTGCAAAGCTTGATCTCCTGGTTTTCTTCTTCTTTTTAAGATTTTATTTACTTATTCATGGTGGGGGGGTGTGGGAGAAAGGCAGATGGAGAAGCAGGCTCCCTGGGATCATGGCATGAGCCAAAGGCAGACACTTAGCCAGTGGAGCCACCCAGGTGCCCGATTTTCTGGTTTTCTAGTTCAAAGAGGATATAAAGCGGCAAACTAATGGAAGTAAAAACTACTGTAGAGGAACGCGGAGTGACAGTAGGAAGTGACAGCTGACAATAAGGAAGAAGAGTCACTAAAACTATAAAAAGCAGACAGGAACACAAACACCAAGGGCACATTCCTACTTGGAAAAGAAGCCCCTAAGGGCATTACTGTATGAGAACTCAGTGTAATACTTCCACCTCTCCAAAGCTAATCTCTCCATCTGTCCTCTGAACTTCTCTCCTCCCATTTCCTCTGTAATCTTGCTCCATGAATCATCTGCTCTTCCCTACCATACCTGGAACCCTTTTCTTGCGGAAGGACTCCTTCCCCTCAGCAGAGGAATATTCTCAAATCTCTGACAAAAAAACCACAAAAGAGCCCTTCTTTCACCCACACTCTCCTCTAGTTACTTTCCTCTCCTTTCCTTCAGAGACAAGGTTTCGGAAAGAACATTCTCTGCTTGCTTCCTCCGCTTCCTCACCACTCATTTCTCTTCTAACCTGCTGCAACACAACGGTCTTCTGACCATCCACTCCATTATAGCTGCTCTCACATAGGTCACTAGGGCCCTATGTCCCAAAGTCAACTGACTGCCTACTCTTTTTCTGCTGTTGACCTCTATTAGACATATGATCCAACAGTGACCACTTCCTTCCTGAAACTCCCTCCTTGCTTACAGTCTGTGATGCCACACTAACTTGAATTCTTCAGTTTTGGGATGCAAATGGGATGTATGCAAATAAAAGTGGGGGGAAGGAGGCTCATGATCAATTGGGTTTGGAAAATGTGGTATTAAATTAAACAGATTTCCTAACTACAGGATTTCTCAGATTTCTCTTATCAATATTGGTGTTCACTATAACTCTTATAAGATGGAGTTCTGCACTGTTTCCCAAAGTTACTTGACTCTAGAGCACTCCCTCCCTTCCATATAACATCTTATATGACAAATTAATTGAGGAACATATTTGAGTAACATTACTCTTGATGTTCCTTTCCAGTCTTATCAGTAAGATTTTCTTCCTCCACTGTCCTCCACTTTTAGTGCTTCACTCATTTCATGCCTTAGTCACCTCCCAGTCCTCCACTTATCTCCACCTTATAAATTCATCCTAATCACTCAGTCACATCCTCATGGTTTTAACCTGGCATTAGAGTCAACAAGTGACTCTGCCACTTATTGCGTAACCTTGGATCTTGGTTTCCTAATCTATAAAAAGGGAATAATGATAACTCTCCATAAGGACTAAATGACATAATATACATCAAGTATTTACCACAGTTATTTATTTCAAAGTATTTACACATTTATATTTTTTAATTTTTTATTATTTTTTAAAAAAGATTTTATTTACTTATTTGACAGAGAGAGATCACAAGTAGACAGAGGGACAGGCGGTGGTGGGGGTGGTGGGGGAAGCAGGCTTCCTGCTGAGCAGAGAGCCCGATTGGGGCTCAATTCCAGGACCCTGAGATCATGACCTGAGTGGAAGGCAGAAGCTTAACCCACAGAGCCACCAAGGCACGCTGTTTTGTTTACACATTTAAACAAAAGTTCAATAAATGGTCACAATCATTTTCTCTGTTTCCAGCTCTAGAGCTCCTTGCTGAGCAGCAAATATATCTATCTACCTTAGGAATTTCCCTTGGTTATTTCATATATACCATCAATTCAAGATGTTCACCTCTAATCCTACCATCTAAATGGTCCCTCTACTCTCTAGCTTGGTGAACAATACTCTCCAACCAGCTACCCAAACCTGCAATACTGAAGCAATACTCATTCACATTCATCTCTCTGCCCACCAACTTTAATTATATCTGACTTCCCTCCAATACACTTTCAGATAGCTAACTTTCTAAAGTGCAAAATCTGATCACATTACTCCATTGCTTAAAATTCTTCAGTATTTCCTCATGATTTTCAGGGTAAAATTCAATCTCCTAACATATCATGTGAGGCTCCTTATGATCTGGTATCTTATATCTCATCTCCCTCCATGTTCCAACCTGACATACTCTCCACTCTAGTCAAATCAAATCACCTCTATTTCTACAAAAGGTGATAATGTCTTGCCTTTGCACATGCTATTCTTCTGTTCAAAAAGTCAGTTCAACCACACTCCTATCCACTTTACTGCTGGTTCCAAATGGTCTTTTTCATGAGCTTAATTATATGTTATTTCATTCCCAGCCTTTAAATTTTCCCTATAACAAATGTAAAACACAGCCTATAAATTTAAATATTCATTCTCAACCTCTTTAATACTATAAAATAGAAGCAATACATTCAACCTGGTTAGGTAAAATTATCAGCCCTGGAACAGTCTTATTTTAGTAATTAGGAAGTCTATAATTAAATAAAATTAACATTTCTTCACTGTCATATATATTTTTATATTCCATATACTAAGGGGGTCACAAAAATGAGCAAGAAAAGCTTCTGACCTCTGAGGTAGGCTGACCCTTAAACCAATAATCCCAATATAATGCCATATATATGTGCCATGTGTATGCATGTATGCAAAATTTCTAAGAGAAAACTAAGAACTAACTTAGGTGAGGTAGTGTCAAAATAATATAATGGAAACAAATTCCAAATAAACTATTTCAGTGAAAACTCACCCGATAATATCAAGGTAAATTCTAGTTCTATCATTAGGGTCACCACATGTCCTCATTTGCATATTCCAGTTAACATATATTACACAGTAAAATGATCATTAGCACTCCTTTCACTCTCATTATTTTCCTGGTTGAATAATAAACTATAAACTCACCTTATCTATCATCTTCTTCCTGTTTCCCTAAAAACAACCTCAATAATTTGTTCTTTTCATTCTGAAGGATGTATTTAACTTTGTTAGGGAAAAAAGTATCTAATTTTAACTACTCTATCTCTGAGATGGATCAGCTCAAAATATTTTTCAGTTTTAATACCTCATTCTCCCTCCCTCCCCCTCATATTTGCTGAAAAAGAAGACTGTCTTCTTTAGCCTAGAAATTAAAAAAGAAGAAAAAAAATAAATGGTAGAGGCATCTAGGAGAGGTTGGAAACAACAGACAAAAATCTATATTAATTTACATGGTGAATAGTTTTTGAAATTGTCTCTCAAGGTAAAAAGTAAAGAATTCAACTTAAACACATAAAATAATAAACTGGGGCGCCTGGGTGGCTCAGTGGGTTAAGGCCTCTGCCTTCGGCTCGGGTCATGATCCCAGGATCCTGGGATGGAGCCCCATATCAGGCTCTGTGCTCAGCAGGGAACCTGCTTCCCCCTCTCTCTCTCTGCCTGCCTCTCTGCCTACTTGTTCTCTCTCTCTCTCTGTCAAATAAATAAATAAACAAATCTTTAAAAATAAAATAAAATAATAAACTAATGAAAGTCTCTTTTTTTAACCAAGAAAACCAGAATGTCTATTTTTAAATGAAAGTTATTTCCAAACAGTCATTTCAGGAAGTCCTACAATATCCCACTGCTTGACACATTTTGGGAATATCTGCTTGGAAACAATGCTTAAGCCAGTTCCTGATTCACAAAAATTTATCTTATTATCTTGTGGACAAGCCCATTTTTCATTTCCTTCTTGTCTTCCTTCCTTCCTTTCTTTCATTAGAGAGGAAGAGACGGAAGGGGAGAGGAAGAGAGCGAGAATCTTAAGCAGGATCCATGTCGAGATCCATGCAAGCCCAATAGGGGTGGGAGGGTGAGGGGAAGCAGCTCAATTTCACAACTCTGAGATTGTGACCTGAGCAGAAATCAAAAGTCAAAGGCCCAAGAGGCTGAGCCACACAGGCGTCCCTTTTTCCTTTCTTTCTTTTACTGAAATTATTAATTTTTTGAATTAGGTACCATGGCTTCTCTTGGCCAAAACCCTTAAAGAAGTCAGACAAGCACAGATATGCTATATGCCCCAAGATATGCACCAAACATTGTCCCATGGTTCTGAAGGCAGGGACAGATTATTTTAGACATTCTTGTACCCCTAGGACCAGAAATATAAAAGACACTCAATTAAGATGTTTTGGTTTCGTTAATTAATAATCAATCATCAGATATGGAAACAAATTTTTCTGGCTATTGCCAAAGATCAAATTTACCTTCAAAGGAAAAATTGCTACCCTTAGAGATACTTAAAAGAACTTAGAGCAAAGCCAAAAAAAGGAGCTCCAAAAATGCTAAGTAAGTATTGTATCATTTACACAAGTGTGTTGTCTACATTCTTTAGGGACTAGACATCAGTGCTTCAAATATACAAGCTCTGTTATGTTTATCAACAGAACTAGTCTTATTACCCTGTATCCTAGAACTCCTTAACTAATTGAAATCTTCCAAATAAATAGAGAAAAAAACTGAGGTCCAAAACCAAATTTGCTATTTTTCATCAACATCTGCTCTTAAACATTTTCTTACTTTTAAAAACTCTCTAAGACTGCCAATCAAGCACAGTCAAAATGCATTAATCTTGCCAAAATCTTAATCATGTTTCAATCCTTTCCCAAAGTTTTTCATTAAGAGTTTCTCCAAACCTCTCTTAGTTTTAGGTTATTATTAAAAACTATATTGTTCTGTACTGTATAATGGCTTGAGTTTAAGTTTCAACATAACTTTTCTTACAGGAAATCAGAAAAATCTCTAAATCTCTGTAACTATGAAAATAAATGTCTATATATCTTTCCAGTTATCCATACTTGTTCCCTGTTTACTAGCAAACAGTATTTCCAGGTATCATGGGAATGTCTCTACCACTACAAAGATATAAAAATCAAGTTTCCATTAGACCTAGTTCCATAACCACAGTAAAATCTTGAAAAAAAAAAATAGAATAAGAATTGGTAGCTGAATTTAATTAACTATAAATGGATAAATCATCCAATCATAAACGAATGGGTCTCAAAGGACAGTAGGAGAAAAATAACCACAGATAAAAAGATTGAGAGATATTTAAAGTTTTAAAAGCATAAGCTAATTATAGCTCATATATTATGAATGTCACACTTTAAATTCCTATGATCACATAGCAGTGATACCTAACCATTCTTACGATTAAGAATTTGTAGAACCTGGACCCTGTATACACAGATTCCTAAGAATTCCCAAAAACAAATTAAATTCTATGGGAAAGTTGCCAGTATCTGTTATTACGAGCACTCATACTGAGCAAAGAAACACCACCCTGTTACTAACATACTACGCATCATTATATGAGTCACCTTAAAACAAGATTTTCCTCCTTTGTTTAAAAACAAGACAGCCCCATACCAAGCAACAAGTGATAAGATACAAGTTTAGACAACTTTACATTCAGTAGAAAACACTTGACAGCACTTGAAAAAAAGCATATTATTGCTCTTAGAGTTTTACTGTCTATCATTCCTTTTTTTTTTTTTTTTTAAGATTTATTTATTTGAGGGACAGAGAGCATGAGAGGGGTAGGCAGAGGGAGAGGGAGATTCACTCCAGCAGATTCCGAGCCAACCGCATGGACCCTGAGATCACCGCCTGAACCAAAGCCAAGAGTCAGATGCCTAACCACTGCACCACCCAGGCGCCCCTAACACTCTTATTCTTACTATATAATTTTGGATCCTCAAAAAAAAAACATTCAGAGGTTGCATTGCTGCTCACTGTAACCTACAAAATAAATACTTCCTTTCAGAGAAAGGGGGGATTCTGTTTGTCTTCCTATATGGCAATTTCTTAAACTATATTCATACCTTACCCTATATGATTCAATATATTTGACCAAGCAACTTAAGTCCCAAAGTATTTTAACCAACAAATATAAGTACGAAAAAGTACTTTTTGCCAGTGATATAAGATCTTGTTGGACATATGTGTCAACACTATAAAGCATATCACCAGTAACTAATTGTGGGTCAGTGAAAATGGCTAGCATCTTAAAGAACGATTCCTAGATGAATTTTACCATTAGGGTTTCCTAACATTTTGCATTCCACTTAATATCACTTTGTCTTTGGAAAACCTTTACATCATAAATTTGAAAGGAAGCAAAAAAATTTTGCATTAAAATAAAAATATTCTTCAAAGAAAAAAAAAATAGATGTATTTATTTGAGAGAGAGAAAGAGAGTGCACAAAAGCTGGGAGAGGGGAAGCCGATTCCTGACTGAATGGGGAGCCCAACAAAGGCTCAATCTCAGGATCCTGAGATCACAGTCCGAGCCAAAACCAAGAGTCAGATACTTAACTGACTGAGCCACCTAGGTGCCCCCAGATAAAAATATATATATATATTTTTTTAAGATTTGAGAGAGAGAGAGAGAGAGAGAATTCACAAGTAGGGGGAGGCAGAGAAAGAGGGAAAGAATCTCAAGCAGACTCCCCGCAGAGCACAGAGCCCAAAGAAGGGCTCAATCACAGGACCCTGAGATCATGACCTGAGCCAAAATCTAGAACTTGACACTTAACCGATTGAGCCACCCAGGCATCTGCAAAATCAAAATATTCTTTAAAAATGTTCTGTATAAATGAAATACTTCAAAATTTAAACAATAAAAGAAGAAATTAACATATTTTTTCAGGTCATGTTAATTTTGGCCTATATTTGGAGGCAGTTATATTAGAGTTTTCCCTTGAAATACAGCTGATAATCTTTGGCTTAAAACCTCAACAGTGACACTATTCCTTTGTCTAAGTTTTAGCTGGTGTAACAGGAAAAAAAATTATCATTGGTCCATGCTACACATCAGGAGCCTAGATGAGCCCTGGACAAATTCAGCTCTTCATCCTCATACGTCATATGCTGTACCGATGGTAAAATTAACAGCTACCACTTATTGAAGGCTTAAAAGGGTCAGGTTCTATGATGAGTATCCCATAAATAACTCTGGAGTTGCATCAAATGTACATTTTATTTATGCTAATTTGATTATATGTGTTTAGAAGAGAGTAAATGTGAATGAAAATGTAAGTTATGTTATTGTGCACATGATTTTACTTGCAATTATATTCAACAAAGTGTCACAAACAACATGTCACAAAGTGAGTATGATGTGGAAGAAACTGCATCTCCTCAGACAGTCTCAGTTACAAATTGGATGCCCCAAACCATATATATTGTCCTTCATGGGTGATTTAAGAGTTTTTTTCCAGAGATAATTTTGACTATAATTTAATTTTTGCCTTATATGCTAACTTAGAACCCTACTAAGTTAGGACCAAACTTTGTCTCATTTGGTGTCCATAAAGACTCTACGAAGTAGGTACAACTATTAACCCTATTTTATAAAAGACTTAACAGGTAGAGAGATCATGCAACTTGCTTTGCAGTGGTAAGTTTCCAACTTGGGTCTTTCTGAATCCAAAGTTTCCGCATTCAACTACTATGCTATATTGCAATATGCCCATTTTCCAGATGGGGCATGAGAGGCTCAGAAAGTTTAATCAAACTGGTCCAGTATCAGTCTACGAGTAAGTCTTTATACCAAAACATAAACTTGAGCTTTCTCATTTTAAGTCCAACATGCGCCTCTGCCTTCGGCTCAGGTCATGATCCCAGGGTCCTGGGATCGAGCCCCGCATCGGGCTGTCTGCTCCGCGGAGAGCCTGCTTCCTCCTCTCTCTCTCTCTCTCTGCCTGCCTCTCTGCTGTCTGTCAAATAAATAAATAAAATCTTTAAGTCCAACATGCTTTCCACATTACAAAAAAATTGTCTCTTTTCTACCAGGTTATCTTAGAAACTTAATAAAATAACTGTTAGAAGCCAGAAATGCATAGTAAATGGGGGAAAAATACTGTTATAAAGTGTTCACAAACTGGTGGCCCACAAAATAAATTGGGCCACAGATAAGCTCTGTTTAGTCATCAAGAAACATTCTTTTAAATCTTCATTAGTTGTTATGATAGACAAAGTCTGACAATAGGTATTGCAAAGATCTTTCTCCCTTGTTGCCACTCAATGATTAAGATGGAAAGTCATATACTGGCCTTCCTCGGATCTCTGGCACCAAGGGGTAATCAGGTAATCTAGGTCTGGCCAGAGACTAAAAGAAAATTCTTCTAGGAATGGGGGGTTTGTTTCCAGAAAAACTTATGTACTCCCAATCAAAGGTACTGCTAACTCCTCGCACTGTACCTTTTACTTCTTCTTGCATTGAACATGGATATACTAGCTGGATCTAACGAACATTTTTTTATAGAGAGACAAACATAAAAATGGGAATCATTACATTATTAATGGCAGAACACAAAGTTATAAAAGACTTAGATCCTCATGATATTGTTGAGCTACTGAGTTGGTTCTGGACCATGTGTCTTGGACTTCTGTTAGATAAACCAAAAATATTCTTATGGCTCAAACTTGGTCTTCTGTTACTTGCAGCCAAAATAATTTCTAGCCAATTCAATTGCCAACATTTATAAAAATCAGGAGATTTCATATAACAATCTGTATCACTAGTGTTTCTTGAACTGAACTAGAAGACTTTTCTGGAAACACTGGGTCTACACTCTCATTTGGTTACAACTGGCAGCCCCTAACCATGGAGTTCTCAGTCTCTACATTACCACAGGCCCCATGTAGCCAGCTACACTAATTTTGTTCATCTGCTTAATCCCACTGCCACATGTAAATGTGTGATCTTCTGCATTACATTTCAATGTATATCTAGCCTAGAACCCAGGTAGCCACTTGAATGCCTAGCATCCTAAAAAACCTCCAATCAATCACTACCAAAGACACAATACAGGGTTTTTAATATAGCAAAAACTCTCCTGAAGCTGTTCAAGAAATGAGTTATTCTAAACTTTATCCCTGAAGTCAAACTCTAGAAACTATTTAACAGTAAAATAAGAAGTTAGAGTAGTCAATTTTCCAGTTCTGAAATTCTGTGAAACCCTAGGAAGGATTATTTATGAATAAACCCTAAAATTTTGATAGTAATCGAAAGTCCAAGAAACCTCCTGCATTTCTTACATAGCAGTAGCAAGATCCCTAGAACAAGAAATCGGGAGTTGTGATTTTGTAGTCTTTTTTTTTTTAAAGATTTTATTTATTTGACAGAGAGAAATCACAAGTAGACAGAGAGGCAGGCAGAGAGAGAGAGAGGAGGAAGCAGGCTCCCCACGGAGCAGAGAGCCCGATGCAGGGCTCGATCCCAGGACCCTGGGATCATGACCTGAGCCGAAGGCAGAGGCTTTAACCCACTGAGCCACCCAGGCGCCCCGATTTTGTAGTCTTAATAGCAAGGTAAGCTTGCATCACTACTGCACATTACTGGGAAAAAACATTAGGGTTCCAATATCCAAAGCAATTAAGTCAGAATCTCACAAAAGTCTCAGAAGTAACAGGGGGGAATGATGATGTGGGACATTTCAAGATGGCTGTCATTTAGGAAACCTAAACAATGTAGTTTTCACTAGAAGCAGTTCCCAGAAATGATACACATTTCAACTGCCAAAAGACTATTTCTTATCAATTCTTTGGAAAATAATATAAACAAAGGCTGAATTCTTAAATATCAATAATTTGTGCCCACCAAGCATTAAATTTAGACATACCCTCAGTGCAAAATTCACTGTATCTTTATCTGAAAAGAATTTTAATAGTTCTAATGGTAATTATAGATAACCACAAACTACAGCTTTCACTATCTTCAAATGTACTTCATTATACATTATTACCATTAAAAGATGATTGTGTCCATTTGAATTCAGGGTATATAACTTCTCATAAAGTAACACAACTCAGAGTAGTGTATACTGGACACAACAGAGTAAAGATGAAAATATATCACCAAAAATAAACACACCTTGGAAACCAAACTATCATAATCTTTTTTTTTTTTTTTTTAAGATTTATTTATTTGAGAGAGAGAGTGCACACAGAGGGAGGGACAGAGGGAGATACAGAATCTCAAGCTGACTCCCAGCTGAGCATGGAGCTGGATGCACGGCTCGATCTTAAGACCTTGACATCATGACCTCAGCCAAAATCAAGAGACAGATGCTTAACCAACTCACCACCTACGGGCCCCCATCATAATCTTTTAAAATTAAGTATGTATGTAACACTGTGCAAAAAGCAAAGAATTAAATCTACTTAACAACAGTGACCACCAGCAGTTACAGAACATCCACTATGCTATAGTGCTAGATACTGTGCTAGGTAGTCATTTAGTTATTTCACAAAAGCCAACAAATTATTCTGTAAGATAAGGGAACTGAAACTTAGGTGATTTGCCTGAAGTTTACACTTCGTAAAATCTGGGATTTTAACTCCAGAATCTGTCTAGAACCTAAAACCAATTTAGTCACTATGCCATAATGCAGCCTACTTCCTTGAGAAAAAGTTTGCAAAACATAAAATCATTATAAAATTAGCCAGAGAGGGAAACTGTCCTTTTGGGTCCAGATTTAGCAGAAAAGTTTACTGAGTGAGGGCCAGTGTATAAAATAGTTTTTCTTCAGAGGAATATATAATCAAGAAAGGTTTAGCAGCATTAAAAAAAAAAAAAAGGCTCATTATTTCAATATCACTGTCACATTACCTAATAATCTTAAAGAAATTCTTCTCTCAACTTCCAAAATGGTATTTCAGAAAGTCAGTAATAAATCAAGTAAAGTAGGCAAAAAGCAAAATGAGGAAAGAGAACTTAGTAATTTTAGGGAAGGGTTAAGAAATAACTATCTTACAAGGCATTTTTCTCTACTATTGACCCATATATTTTCCAAGAACATTTTGTGTATTCAAATATTTTCAAAAAGCAACTGTCCATTTCAATAATTTTTCCTTCATCTTTGAATTTAGGAGCACATATGATCTAATTCTATATAGGCTTTCACTTTGGAGTTCACACAACTACTACAGAAGTTTTTTTTTTTTTTTTGAAGATTTTATATATTTATTTGACAGATAGACATCACAAGTAGGCAGAGAAGCAGGAAGAGAGAGAGCGAGAGAGGAGGAAGCAGGCTCCCTGTTGAGCAGAGACCCTGATGTGGGGCTCAATCCCAGAATCCTGGTAACATGACCTGAGCCAAAGGCAAGAGGCTTTAACCCACTGAGCCACCCAGGCGCCCCCTACAGAAGTTATTTCTAATTAGAGAATCACTATATGGTTATTTCAGAAATGTGAGCCACAAATAAAATACAGAATAAAAAAGTACAAAATCAAATGGGATATTTCAGTATATTAGAAGAATGAAGAAAGAATAAAACACAGGACCTCAATCATCTTATTTTCTAAATCACATGTTCAAGATAAGGCAACTTGTAAAAGAAAAATGCAACTTGTTTTAAAAAGGGTAGACTATACTAGTAGCTAAATGATATAAAGTCTTGTGCACAGTGGGACTTGATAAATGTTTGCAAATGAGTGCAATCCAATAAAACGGAAAAAAAAAATCTACTGAGAAAAAGAAAGAATAAGTCTGGAACCTGTTAAAACACAGTCTTCCTCTAAATGCCTTGAATCACCTGAAATGACAGCTGGAAACAAAGCAAAGACTAATGTGGTGAGCAACATTTCCATTTCTAACTTTCGGCTGGCTGACTGGCATTCTGAACAAGTTCATGCAGCACAGACGTCCAAATCTTCCTGTGTCTTAACTATAGAAACAACTATCACCTTCTATAAGACAATTTCAAAAACACAAGAAGACTTAGTGGTTTTAATAAAATTATTTTAATTTTAAAAATCTTCTGGGTTAAAGTTCTGTAAAGCAGTACTTAAACAGAAATCTAATATTTTATTTCTCCTAAAAGCTGAATATTTAATTTTCAAGATTCTATATCTTGCAAAAATGTTTTATAAGCAAGTGGAAGAGTTCCTAGATTTTTCAGCCACATCTTGCCTAACCAGACTTCCTTTACAGTCAGTACAGTTCCTTTGAAGTTTAATTGAAAACCACAGAATCAGCATAAAAATGCTTAGAGTAGAGAAAGTTGCAGCTTGTATATGACAGATCAAGAAGACGAATCAAAATATGTGCTCATAAAAAATTTAGGACAATTTTTTTCAGTACTCTCTCAAGGAAGAAATAGGTTGTTTGTATTTTCAAACAGACTTCAATAATAAAAACTATAATCAAAATGTAGCCAAGTCTGAACCAAAGATCTCTTGTTATATCATATGTGACTTCATTCAGTTGGTTTAGAATTGCATTTTCTAAAAGCTGCATTCAATTTCAACTGCCAACTGTTTGGTATAGCTGAATTAGACAGCTCATTCTTCTCACCTATTGTTTCTTTGTACAAAGATATATTTAAACCCATGAATACATTCAATGTCCTCAGATTCTCTATATTTAAAAAAAAATCTATAAATTTCTGTTCTACTTTGCCACATGATTTATATTCTCAATCACTAAAAACAGCAATGCATTCAGTCTATTATTTTACTATACAAACTCAGACGACCACTTGCAATTATCTGTCCTACCATATAGCAGAACATTCAATAGATTAATATGCTACTAAGCATAGCCTAGTGAATTGATAAGCTCTCAAGGGAAGGAGATTTTTAAAGATTACAGTTGCATTAATCATTCTGCATGGTGCTCAAGGGTCATCACAAATCATACACAATATACTTTGCAGTGGAGACTGGGAATCCTTGATTTAAAAAATAAAGCTATTATTGAGTAAAAAATTTTAAAAATAAAGAGAAAAGATGTGGAGAGCCTATGAAATAGGCTATTTGAAATATGAAATAGCCTATGAAGTAGGCTATTTGTTAAAGTTATATTGTCATAAAGCGTGTATCTTCCCCACCAAATGTGTGTTCTAATGAAAATTTGCTTAATAAACAAATATCAACCCTAAATCACTATCATTATAAAAACAATTACTCCATGAGTGCATTCTTATTTGGTGCCAGACATAGGCTAAGAATGCTAAGGCGTTCTTCATTTAATGCTTATTTCTGTGAAAGAAATACTGCTATTATCCTTATTTTAGGAGATGGGCAAACTGAAGCATAGAACAGTTAAATGACTTGTCTAAATCTAGCACATTGTACAGCCAGGATTCAAATTCAGGAAGATTATTTTCCAGACCCTACACTCTTAACCACTATAGTGGACTGCTTCATGTTGCTATAGGTATTTGAAGCCTAAGAAGAGAGAAATGAAAATACTACTAGGACTTCCCCACCATATGGTCTATATTAGAATCACTGGCAGATACTATTTTTATTTGAAACCACAATCACTTTCTCAAACCCTAAAGAATCAATAAACTTCCTTAATAGATTAAGATACATTATGAGATGCTAACATGTGGTATATTTTAATTTCTGCCTGAGATATGCTAAGTAACATAATTGCAAAGAGAAGGCTCTCCCAAGTTGTTGGTGTTTCTATAAAAATGTCTGCAGCAATAATTGGAGAATCACTGCTCCAGTAAGATTTCTTTCCTTAAACTTCAATAAATATCATTTCATACATTCCCTTATATGTCTGAAGCATTGTAAAGAAGAGGCTGGATTTTCTTTTTCCTTAACTAGGGCAAGGTATGGAGCAGGGAGAAGAAGAATAGGTAAGGGGCAAGGTAACAACTACAAACACAAGTTTTCCAAAGATAGAAGCTTGAGTATCTGGCTACCATGCCTTACATAGCAATGTCTTACAATAATAACCCTGTAGGAAAAAAAAAAAGTTGGCTTCTAATTATGAATGGGACCAAAAGGGATTAAGATTTAGAAGTAAATAACATAACTTTCATTTTTTTAGTTGCAAAGATCGTTTGCTCCTCCATCTTTCCCAATTACTCTGTTCCACATTTCCTATCCATTATCCCCTTTGGAAATGATCACCTTCTTCCCTACACAAATTTGGTTTTGCCACTCCTATTGTACTCATTATAATACTTTTATTGGTTATACATGCTTAGTTTATAGCTATCTTCCCCCACTATACCTGTAAATTCTAAGACAAGGATAATGCCTGATATCATCCCACAGTGCTTGAGAAGGTTCTCAGATGAGTTTATGAACTACTAAGGCACACGTAGCAAAATGACACAAATCATAGTGATTCAAACTAAAGCAGGGCAAACATGACACAAAATGAGTTTTAAAAAAAGGTGGGGGGGGGGAATCAAACAGCACCCAGACAAAGAGACTAACTCTTAACACCCAGAAGATAACTTAGAGTTATTGGTCTTTGAGTATGACAATCAAAACCTAAATATCAGCTCTGCCACTCCAAGCTAGGGGAATCTAGACAGCTCTCTGAAAATCAGTTTCTTCATCTGTAAAAGAGGAACAATAATAACATTCCTTCAAATGGTTGTTGTGTTGCCCATTTAACACTGAACTTAGTGTCTATAGCACAGCAAATACTTAAAACATTAGGTAGCTATTAGGACAGTTATGCTTTAAGGTTTCTCTCATAAATTTTAACAAATTCACCTTAAAGGAAAGCCAAAAGAACATATACACTACATGCAAGGTAAAAGTAACTGCAGATGTTTTAATTCAGAAAAATTATGTTTACTTCTCCAGCCCTATTTTCTGTACTTTGCAAGGCGTCAGCACTGTACTACTTGTGGTTCTCAGTGCACATCTGTCATTTCTAATCCCTGTGCTTTAAATTCATACTTAAGAATGCTTCCTTCCTGGGTGCCTGGGTGGTTCACTGGGTTAAGTGCCTGCCTTCGGCTCAGGTCATGATCCCAGGGTCCTGGTATGGAGTCCTGCCCTGCACTAAGCTCCCTGCTCAGTAGGAAGTTGGCTTCTCCCTCCCTCTACCCCCTCTTCTGCTCCTGCACTCCCTCTCTCTGAAGTAAATAAATAAAATCTTTAAAAAAAAAAGCATACTTTCCTCCCTCCTGCTACTCACCCTAAACAACCCTGTGTTTGCCGGCTAACTCCCACTCGCTCTTTAAGGCTTAACTAAGAAATCCTTGCTGGCCTCCTCTCTCTTCTTCAAGGTTTATATCATCTGTGACTACTACACTGTACTCTAATTACTTTTTTAATACCAATCTTTTCACTTATACTCTAAAAGCTTCCTGAGGCCAGGGACTAACTGGCTGCTGGATCCCCAATCCTGGCATGAATGAATGAATAAATAGATATATCCAGGACTGGGTATAGCACAGGATACAAAAGGTACTAAATTATTTTTTTTAATTATATAAAACAGCTCCATAAAAACTAGGCTAGAACAGAGTATACTACCATTTGTTTCCAAGCATATTCTCTCCCACTCAATTAGTGAAATATTTCCCATTTTTTCAGGAAATCTTGGGAACCATGGGACCTCTCACTACAGTTCAGAGCCAAGAACACCTCACCAGACTTTCTCTTGACAAATAGGAAAAGGAAGGGCACTGTGAACAGCAGCTGTGCTGCTCAAGCTGGGCGAGAAAATGCAGGGCAGTTTGTAAAAGTATCTAAAAAGAACTCAGTGCTGAGAACCAGAGGAAGAGAATGCATGGGGCTACCTGACAAAATAGCACTCATTAAATATTTGTTGATTAACAAGAATCTTTGGGTCTCTCCCACGTACACTTGAGGTCTAGCAGATTTCAGAGTGGATAACGGGTCTTATCAATAATCGCACGGGGACAGGTGGGTGCCTGGGTGGCTCAGTCTGTTAAGCGGCTGCCTTCAGCTTGGGTCATGATCCCAATCCACATCAGGCTCCTTGCTCAGCAGGGAGCCTGCTTCTCCCTCTGTCTGCCACTCTGCCTGCTTGTGCGCGCTCTCTAACAATAAATTTTTTTTAAAAATTCTAAATTTTAAAAAATAAATTAAAAGAATCACTTTAAAAAGATAATCACGTGTGGTTTTTAAAATTAGAAAGAGTTTCCTTACTATAGTTAAGTTTCTTGAATGAATGAACAAATTAGTGAAAACCATGGACATGTGAATGCCTACAATGGGCCTGGCAATTGTGTAGCCAGCAAAACAGCAAACATTTAATGGAAAACAGTAAAGCCTCAAGTTGCTGATATCAGCAATAGTATTTAATGGTACTATATAGGAAGGCAGCATGGACCCTGCATATTGCCTTTTTCACGGCATAATCTAGAATCTGCTCCTTTTCCCTTTTTCTTAAGATTTATTTATTTATTTGACGGGGGTAGGGGCAGAGAGAGAAGGAGAGAGAGAATCTCAGACTCCCAGCTGAGCCGGATTTGGGGGAGAGTGGTACTTCTCAGGATCCTGAGATCATGACCTGAGCCGAAATCAAGAGTCTATAGCTTAACCCACTGAGCCATGCTGGCACCCCTGCTCCCTCTCACTTAAAGTCAGATAGAAATGATAAGAGACCTGAAGATAACTTTTGATTACCAAAGGACTCCTCTTACTCTGGACTTCCAGGGGCTCTTGAGTCAAATTTTAAAATCTAAGTTAGTTGAAGTTTATTGTCTGTCCATGCAATTAAATAAATACTAAGTAATAAAGTGTTAAACTAACTAAACTCCTGTGGGACTAGCAATGGATCTTCAGTGGAACACATTTTAGCTTATGACTCCAATTTAGTATTTCCCATAGGTAGAATCACACACCATTAGAAAAAGAAGCGATTGTTTCATAAAATAAACTGAGAAAAGTTGTTAACTATTTGGAACAAAGTAAGTTTAATATTTACCTCATACTGTGTAGTAAAATCAATTTCAGATGATTGAAGTTAAATATAAAAATAAACTATTAAAAAACTTAAGAAAATATAGGTGAATATATCTCTGTTGATAGAAAACTGAACTAAGTAGAAAAACAATGGAAAACATACACACACAGCTTTGGATTGATGGTATTAAATTTTTTTATGGCATTAAAATCTTTTAAATGTTTATATATCCATGAATAAAACAAACCAAATAAAACAAGATGGCAACTGAAAAACCAAGGCAAATGTCCAACATAACAGAAAAAGGTTAATATTCTTAGTGTGTATAAAAAATATTTACAAGGGGAACCTGGGTGGCTCAATCAGTTGAGCGTCGGACTCTTCGTTCTGGCTCAGGTCATGATAAATCAGGTCATGATAAATCTCTGGCTCAGTCAGTAAAGCATGTAACTCTTGATCTTGGGAGCATGAGTTTGAGCACCACATGGGGTGTACAGATTATTTTAAAAAGTATTTACAAATCAATACAGCAAAAATAGCTATCAATGGAGAAAGTTGAGTTAATCACATGAATTATTTACAAAACAGGGAATATAAAACATATAGCAGCAAATATTTGAGAAAAATGTTAAAACCTCTGGAAAAAAATATAAATTAAAATGATAAAATGCTAGTGGTTAAGAGAAAGGATTCTGGGGTTAGACACGAGGCCTATAATCTTGGGTAGCTCATTTTACTTCTCTGAGCCTCAATTTTCTTTTCTTTTCTTTTTGAAGATTTTATTTATTTATTTATTTATTTGTAAGAGAGAGAGACTGAGCAAGGAGGGGTAATGCTTAACTGACAGCCATCCAGGCATCCCTGGGTCTCAATTTTTTTTGTAGAACAGAGATAATAATAATACCTAAACCAAAGGAGTGATGTAAAAATTAAATAACATAATGCATGTAAAATACTCAGCATAGTGCCTGGTACATGATAAGTGTTCAATAAACAATAGCTCTTACTATAATAAAGAAAATAGATGATGATGATGATACTCAGGGCTGATGAGGGTGCAGTGGAACCGATATTTTTATCCACCTGACCTCTGGTATATTGCACAGTTTGTCAACGAAGTTTGAGTCAATCTTTCTAAAGGACAATTTAGCAGTATGTACTACAAAATACTCATAATCTTCAGGCTTCTGGAAACAAAAATGTTTAAAAACAATGGAAGAACTCAAAAGGGAAAGGTCTGCTAAATAATACTATATTCATCGATTCATCATCCATTGATCCATATGTCCAATATTATTGACCTTGATGATACAAAATTATGAAAACAAACCTAGTCCTTGTTTAAGGATTAGCTTGGGAGATAAGCAATCAAATAATCAAGGGCACTAAGGAGATAAGAGCCACAACGGATAAGTACAGGGATCTATGGTGCGCATAGAAAGAGCACCTACCATAGTCTGAGAGTAGAGTCAGGGAAGCTTCCCAGAAGAAGAGCTGGGACCTGAAGGATGAGCAGGAATTAGTCAGGTAAAGAGATGAAGAAAAAGTGTTCCAGGTAAAGGGAACAGCATGTGCAAAAGCCTAGAGATCAAAGAAAGCATGGCATGTCAGCTTGACTGAGCAGTGTGCAAGGCAGGAACTTGGGAAAAGACGAGGATGAAGAGGTAAAGCAGGGTTTGCTCACTAAAAGTCTTGCTAGCAAAACTCTGGAGTGTAAACTTTATTCTAAGGGCAATACAAAAAATTAAAAAGCAATTAGTTCTAATAAATAAGTCAATAATCATAATATATCAAGAGGATACACAAGTTGAAAAGAATGAACAAATACCTAAAACGGAAATACAAAACTATAGTGAAGGGTGCACAACTTTGTGAGTTTTACTAAAAATCACTAAATTATAAAATTATGAAAATGGGTTTATTTTAGGTTTTGTAGACTATACCTCAATAAAGCTATCTTTTAAAAAGTTAACAGAAATATCTAACCATCTAAAAAATGTTCAACTTGTCTAGTAATAAAGTTTATATAAGACCAATGAGGTACTATTCTTTATCCTTGAAAGTTACTAATGATTAAATATGAAATGAAGATATCCAGTGTTAATAAGGCCAAGAGAATAGTATTTTTACCCTATGCTGGTTAAAATAAATGTTAACTGGAACAACCTTTCTAGAAAATATAAATATGCAAGAGGAGTTTTAAAATTGTTTATACTCTGTGATCCAGTAATTATATTTCTTGAAATCTTAATAAATATTCCAAAATATAGTCAAATATTTATGCCCAATGATGTTCACAGCAATGTGATTTATAATAGCAAAAAAAAAAAAAAAAGTTGGAAAAAAAACAGATGTTCAACCATAATGGGATGGTTGGGATGAGTTATAAGTGCTCTATGCAGCCATTTAAGTGCTATGGCACATAGATATATATTTATGATATGTAGTAAACTTTAAAAGAACCAAATATACAAAATTATATAGACAGCAGCATTTCAGCTATGTAAAATATATATGCAATTGTAGAGCATATATCTTTCATTCTCTTTTCTGTGCTTTTCCGTATTTTCCAAAATTTCCTACAATGACCATGTATTATTTCTGTAGTGTAAGAAAGTTCTAAAGCTGTCTTCAAAAAATTAAAAACCATCACTTTTAAGTATTTATACTTCGGACAAATCAACTGCATATTTGCTATGGCTTTATTTTCTCTGAGAGAAAGGTGTGGTCATCTTTGAATATATATAAAATACACATATAATTCAATAGTATCTTATTTATCCAGCATCATATATGGAAATGACTTTCCCCAGTTAATTAAAATGTGCACCATAAACCTCAAAACTTCCATGAAACTTGGATGGATTTCTATCTTAAAATACAATTCACTCAATCCTGACTGCTTAAAAAGAAGACAAAACAAGATGAAGCCATATTATGATTATTCAGGGTGATCATTATGACCACATAATAGTAGCTCTGAGGGACCACCGGGTTTTAGAGATTGATCCTCACATTAAGTAGTCTGTTACCATAACTGCTAAATTTTTCTTATGCCAGCTATTTATAAATCTTCTTCTTCCTCCCTTGCTATAAAACCATCAGCTATCATTTCCCAGAATTGAAAGCAACCTGTCTTTAGCAGCACCTGCCACACTTCCCATTCCTATTTTGCTGTTGATTATCTTCCTAGAGTAAGAAAAATTAAATATCCAAGTTTTAAGAATTATGTATAAACTGAGAGATAACAGGCTTCAAATAAGGGTATCACCTAAAAACGATCTGCACAGATCTAGATGATTCTGTTCTAGTTCAGGTTACAATATACGTTAACTTCAAAGAGTATGAGTTCTTGATTATATCTCATGTCTTGGTTCCTTTACTATATGGGCAATCAAGTTCTCAGGATCAGAAACTCATATGCTGTTTCACATTATGGAAAGAGATATGGACCAGGAGCCAAGGAACTTAGTTCTAGGGTATGTTCTTACACTAACCAGTTTTGTGACCTTCAGCAAGTCTTTTAACCTTGGTACCTGTCCTGCATAACTCATGAGGCTGCCCTAGAGTTAAATTAGAACACAAACACAGGGGCACCTGGGTGGCTCAGTGGGTTAAGCCGCTGCCTTCGGCTCAGGTCATGATCTCAGGGTCCTGGGATCGAGTCCCACATCGGGCTCTCTGCTCGGCAGGGAGCCTGCTTCTCTCTCTCTCTCTGCCTCTCTGCCTGCTTGTGACCTCTGTCAAAAATTTTAAAAAAAAAAAAAAAAAAGAACACAAACACAAAAAAACACTCTGAAAAGTACAAAACATTACAGAAAAGTAAAATATTTCCTTGTTATTTCAGTATGTTTATATGACCATGGATCAACACAGGTATCCATTCAGAAAATTCATAAAGAAGGAAAAAGATAATTCTTAAATTGTCTATTAACTAAGAAACCTCTATTATCTTAGAAGAACAATACTTTCCAAAGTTGGCATCTCTGATTTCTCTTTCCCTATATCCAATCAGTTCTCAGGTCCTTTGTTTCTTCTCCATAATCCCTCACATCTTTCCCTCTTTCCATTACCACTTCATACCCCCAGTTTAGGCCTTTATTATCTCACACCTGGGCTTCCATAATGGCCTCTAACTGGCTCTACTCATGGCCTCCCTCCACCTCTCTCAAATCCCTATGGCCAATAGCTCCCAGATCAATTTTCTTAAAACACCACTGTGATAATATCTGCTCAAAAACCTCTTGAGACTCTCCATTACCTTCCCTATCAAGTTTGATAGGCAGTCCCTGTGCAGTCCCAGCTTCCTCTTCACCTTTATCTCTTACTACTCTTCCAAAGAGATCCTTCCTCAAACTGGATTAGTTAAGTCCTTCAGATATGCCTTGTGCTTTCTGGCCTGTAAGTTTTGGTAATACAACTTCTCTCCACCTGAAATACTCTTAATTTCTCCGGCCCTACTCCAGTCTATAAATATTGTACCCATACTTCAAAGCTGTTTGAATCTTGTCCACCTACTATATGTACTTCTCTTTGATTACCACAATGGAAAAGATGGAAAATCCTAAAGTTAAACACATTTTCAACAGCTGACACTGGGCACATTCCTTAATAGCTCTTTGCCTCAGTTTCTTCATCTGTAAGGCAGGGATAATAGCAATTTCCTTTGGACATAATGTGAGGAGTAAATGTCATGTAAAGCATTTGGCATGACACCTAACACAGACGAAAACCCAAGAAATAAATGTTAGATATTGTTATTATTACTCTTGCCATTAGTGAATTTATCTTAATTTGAATTCAGCAATATTTATGGCCATTACAAATAAACTAAGTGTTCATGTACATACAGTATCATTTCCCTCAGTCTCTTTTTCTACGCTCTCATCTCACATTTGTTCTTCCCATCCCTTCCCAAGATTACATGATATCGATACATGGGATTGATGTCTGATACATCTTACTATCTGTAATAATCACTCATACCAGTAGATCAATAGATTTGTTTAATCCCCAGTGAATGAATATTGAAGAACTGACAGTATTAAAATGCCCTATACACCTATAGTGAAAAAGTAAAATGCTTAAAGTTATTAATTTAAAAAATTTAAATTTCCAGTCTCACAAAATTAAATCTCTCCTTTCATGATCCTCTAGACTTTTTGTTTGTTTGTTTTCTCTCTTTTACCTTTAAAACAAACGACTCAACCTATTCATGCAACAAGAGATACAATAGCAAATATATGCAGGTCAGACAGCATACAAATATTGGAACACAAGAACCACAAGACAACTCAGTTGAACATAGCTCTGGATGAAGTGAAATAGGAAGACAACTTAAGGGGAAAGGTAACTGGCTCATCAGTCATACAAACACACACACCCACACCCACACCCACACACACACCAGTTCCAGGATTCCTTTATACCCAGGGCCACATATAAACAACTGAAATAACCGGGCTACTACAGCAAGTAGCTGTAGAAATATCAGTCAGTTAGCTCAACAACTGAGCTTACCACATGATCAATTTAATTACCTATCTCAAAAGTGGCTATTAACATACCTCAATATTCTAATAACTAAGGTCTGGCTAAGTAAGTCATATCAAGTACATACAGTCTTACTGTATACTAATCATTCAACTCAAGAAACTTAGTATAGTTGCATTCTCAGCCAAAATCAGGTCTGGTGACAACTATCCTCAAATGGTTTATCAGTAGAGAGAAGTAAGGTGGTTTGAAGGAATGTTAACTTTCCAAGAACTAGCATAAAATACAACGTAAAAATTAGTTTATTAAGTTTCTATCCATATCACACTTGTCTTCAGAAGACCCTAAAACATTTTACCAGCTTTGAAGGGCAACTATTCTCAAATCTCAAAATCTCAAGAGTTGGAAAAAGCCTTAGAAGTCCCCCACTGAAGGAATTTCTTATACTAAATTCCAGGCAAAAAGCCCTTCTTTGAATACTTTAAGCAATGGACACTCACTATTTTTTGCAAGGCAGTCCACTTCACTGTTACAAAATTCTTCTTTACAATCATTGGAAATCTGCCTCCCTGAACTTTTACCCAAAGATCATAGTTCTGCTCTCTGGAACAATACAAGTTAATTTCTGAAATATAATCAATTCTAGAATTAGGATATAATTGTCAATTTGGTCACACAAAATGCAGAAGAAAGCTCAGGACACGACAACATTTTGAAATTCATCAAACCATGTTGAAATCACAAGCCACCATATTTTCGAGATAGCAAACCCCATGCCTCAGTGGACATACAAATACTAAGAATAACCTGATGTTTTACAGCGGAACCTGATGTTTACAGTGTTTACCGAATACCTTTTGGCAACTGAAACTACTAAATCCACCAACACAGTTTTAAAAATTATAATTCTGTAGGAAGTTCAAGACGGTTTTGTTCATATTTTCATTCTATTTCCTTCTAAAACATCTGCATGTTTTTAAAAGATCCCACCTCGCCCCACGTGTGCAATGTTTTACGTATTTATTTTTAATATTTTTAAAAAATAAATATATTCAAGAATAAAGCCTAAAAGAATGGGCTGTAAAGGAGTGGGGGTGGGGCTAGCAGGGAAGTCAAAGAAGGGGCCAGCAGGAAAGCGCTGGTTACTGGGTATTTTCCTTCTGGAAGCATGCTTCACCGTTATAGGTGTCTGAAGTAAGGAACCATACAAACACGATCCAAGAACAAGAACGATCATGAGAAATGAGCGTAAAGCATTAATGTCTGTAAGATGTAAATGAATTGGTACTGGTCATCAAGCAGCGCCAGATGCTTCAGAACCTCTTAGAGGAAAGGTAAGAGCTCCAAGAAGCAGAGACCAAGGCCACCCTCTGCGGGAGGGAAAGAGGGAAGAAACCAAGGAGTAACTACCAGCTCAGCAGTCCACTGAAGCCCGAACAGTACCAGAGCACAAGAACGACGGCAAGTGACTAGAGGGAAGGCACACACCGCGGAGAGCCTGAAGAAGGGGCTGCAGTGTGCGAATACCGAACGGGTCCAAGAGATGGGTGTGGGAAAACGGCTGTGGTGTGTGTAAGGGGCAACGCAGGAGCCCCATGGTCCTCTCCCTGCAGCAGAGCAACAGAGGGTACAAGGAAGGGGGAGGGTGAAAAGCAAGAATGACTCATTCCCGAAAGGAAGTGTTCAAGCCATAGGAAAGCATGCCGCGGGGGGGTTCAAGGCGAGGACTGGGAGAGCCAGGTGCCCCCAGTGATGGAGGCAAACCCCAACGTCCCGTAGTTCCCGTAGCTCGTCTTTAAGATGGGGTGTGTGGGGGTTTCGCGGCAGCCGAGTGCCAAGGCCTGGGAAGCGGCGCGGCGCGTGCGCAGTGGCGCTCGGCGGGACCCGCTGAGGCAAAGCGGAGCCGCAGTGACAGAAGCGAGCGGAGCGGCCGCCGGGTGGGACTCACCGAGGCGCAGGGGCTGGAGGTGGTGCTGGGGGTAGGCGACCGCTGGACCGTGACCAAAGCCATCTAGGCGCTGCTAGGTTGTTCCGGGCAGGGCATTCTTGTCCTGAGTGTGGGGGGCGGGAGGGTGACGGAGCCGGGATGGGGAATAGGGTATGGGATGGGGGTGAGGGGAACGGGGAGGAGGAGGAGGACGCGGGAACGGCCGCAGGCTCCGCACCCAACACCGGACTCTCGCCTACTGACGCGCGGAACGGGCGGCGGGCGGGCGGGCGGGCGGTTCGGCAGCAGCGGGGCACAATGAGCGCTCCCAGTGCGCAGGCGCCACCTGTCAGCAACCGCCTCTCCCCTCGGCGCGCGCCGCCGCCTCGCCGTAACCCTTGAGTTGCCGGAAGCCGGCTGAGTGTTTGCGTCTCCGGCCGCCGCCCCTTCCCGGGTTTCCTCCCTTGCCCTGGAATCACGCGGTTTGCCCGCGTCGAGAGGCAGGGTGGTGGGCTGGGGGGAGGGGCCCCGGGCCGGGGAGAGGGGAGAGCTCTGGAATCCCCACTCCTGAGAGACGACCATTTTATGAGGTGGGGGCGCACAGCTTAACCGATCTTAGTGAAAGGAAACTGAGGTGAAAATCCTGAGGCAAACATGTTGTCTGGTGGAACAGGGCTCCGACGGGTTTCAAAGGCTTTCTCTGGGCCGGAGTGAGACGTACTGGACTGGAGACCCTCCTGGTGCGACCATAGACGAGTTTATCCTCTTTTGACCCGGTTCTCGGGGTTTTTTTTCTGAGCTTTACCACCCTCTGTCTCAGAGCCCATGTTTTATGATGAGACTTTATGAAAGAAAGAAAGGTTTTTAATTTTATACCCTGGCAAGCTTCAGGGTACCCCTCACGCTTCCTCTATTACCCGGGCCTCTAAGGACTCATTCATTATTCCTAAGGTGGAGAGAGGCTGCATCAGCCCCGGAGGCGGAGAAAGCTGGGCTCACGGAGTTAAAAGGGTCAAACCTGCTGTTTACCTCCCACTTGCTTCCCGCTGGGAAGAAATTCTCTTGAATTGGTTTTGCTCCTTGAGATTTTTCTTCTCCTTCGGCTCTAGATTTCATGATTGCATAGACACATGTGAAATGTAGATTATTAAATATTTTAAAGGAATACTTTTCTGAAAGATAAACCGTCAGTAGACTATAAACTAAGAAAGTAATGGAAAATCAAGATTAAGCGGGGGGGGATCTCACTATGCAAATACCACTGATTGTTTACACAGAGAAAGAGTTGACAAAGCTATTTCTCAATTGGAGTGGATGTTCTGGAAGATACCACCGTGCATCTCAAAGCTGTAGAAAACACACACATTAAGGAGTTTGCAGTTATTAAAGCCTCCTCCTCCTGTTGTTACTCAAACTCCCTTGGATCTCATTGCTTTCTTTCAACTGACAGGGCTGTCATGAGCTCTTTCTGGCTGCTGTATGGTTAAATGCCACTAGAGCCCTCTGTGCTGAGCCTTTGTTCTCTCCCTGGGGCCCTGCGGTTGAAATAATTAGCAGGGAGGTTCCATCAAGAATCAAGACACTGAGGGTCCCTGTACTGTACAGCCCTGTGTAGAATGAATCGCAGAGAAGCCAGCTGGTAGGCTTTTGCCCCCTGGTGGTGGTTAAGAGTACCTGCGAGACAAAATTAAACAAAGATGTATGGTTCACCGATTAAACGATCTGTGTTTTTTCTTTCTTTCCCGGAGCTGCGTAGTAAACAGGAAAAGAAAAGACAAAGTTCAGAAATAAGAACTTTGAGCCAATGCTTAGAAGACCAAACAGGAAGTTATATGCATAGCTAAGAAATATACATGGCTGAAAGCTGAATGAAAGATAAATGAAACAAACGTGGTTAAGAAATCAAAGTATTCTAGGAAAAGTATTATTCAAATCAACAGGTCTTACTAATGTACTAGTATGTTACTTTTCTTAGTGCATCAGGGATAGCTACACTGATTATCTAGTTTTGTGTACCAACAGAATATTAAGAAATTCTTTTAACAGATGACTTAATTCCATTAATCTTACAATGGAAAAGATCACTGCTATAGGACTCTGAAGACCTGGTTTCTAACTCCAGTTCTGTGAAACTTTGGGCAAATGGGTTAAACTTTTTGAGCATTGGTTTCTACAATGGATTGCTAACTCACAGGATTCCTGTGATCAAATGAGATAATGCATGGTAAAGTACAAGATAAACTATAAAGCCCTGTGTGTAGTTAAGATAACTTTATTATTCTCTAGTTTGTTTCAAGTTTGGTCATCTTTCTTTGAGTGTACTCTATGTGTAGAAAATAGCATCAAGCAAAAAGGGAATAAAAATGACTTAAAAGGACATGACACATGCTTCTCTTAATAGTAAGAGAAGTAGATGCGTGATGAAGATAAGTCTCATTAGGCAGATATAATAGATCTTTGTTGGACATATCTGAGGTGATAAAATCCTGGTCAAAATTAGGATTATAAAAGAACTTGGAATTAGGGGCACCTGGGTGGTGGCTCAGTGGGTTAAGCGATTTGCCTTGGGCTCTGGTCATACATGATCAGGGTCCAAGGTCCCAGCTCACCAGGGAAGTCTGTTTCTGCTCATGTACTCTCTCACTATTATTCTTTCAAATAAATAAAAATCTTTTAGAAAATTGGAATTATAAAGTACCCAGATTCACATTAAACTTATTTGTATTAGGAAGTTAATTTATAATCTACAAAGGAAATAGCTCTTCCTGGTATAGAACCATTTGAGGAAGCTTAGATTTGGAAATCTTGATTTATGTTCATTTGTCACCATTAATTGAGAACATATTGAGTATGTATTATATTTTAAGAACAAAATAAAAGTCTATCTTTCAGGACCTCAAAGCCTATTAGCAAGGAAAAGTGGTACTGTGGTTTCAGTCACCTTTGATAGGCCCCCAAGAAGGTTACATATATAGGAAAAGCCTAAATATGTACAAAATTCTTTCAAAACACAGAGGAAGAGGTCTGGGTAAATGCACATTTTATGATACTGGCTTTCAGGCTTTGATTGCAGAGCTAGATCACCTGTGAGCATTTGAAATCTATGCTCTCTGCCTCATTTATACCTATTCTTCCCTAGGCTCCACCCTGGTTCCTACTTGGTCTTCTGGTGATGTGAGGGAGGAAGTATCTACTTCTAATAGAGAAAAATCCCTAGAATTCTCTTAGTTTATTAGTTGAATTTGAGAAGAGAGAGAGACCAAGAGCAGGATTCCCAAAAGACGGAGCCAGAGACAGAAGGCCTCCTAGTTCTATTTATAGCACCTTTATTCTTCCCACCTGTGATAATGGAGGCCTACTTGTCCTATTGGAATTCCTTTAACCCTTGTCTTGTATCATCACTCCTTTAGGGGTGAAATTATAGAGAAACTTTTGAAATTCTTGAGATCAGTTGGTTCTTAAGCTTTGAGAACTTGGTGAAAACTATTAACTCTCTCCAAAAAGATATACTTGCACATTTCACACACTCACTGAAATCCATTGAGAGGCCTCTGATTAAGAATCGTGATCTGGTTTGCAACAACGTGGATAGAACTAGAGAGTATTATGCTAAGTGGTATAAATCAACCAGAGAGACAATTATCGTATAGTCTCACTGATACATGAAATGTAAGAAACAAAACAGAGACTCATAGGGGAAAAAAAGAAAAAATAAAACAAGACGAAACCAGAGAGGGAGACAAACCATAAGAGACTCTTAATCATAGGAAACAGACCGAAGGTTGCTGGAGGGGAGAAGGGTGGAGGAATGGGGTAACTTGCTGATGGACTTTAGAGAGGGCATGTGATATAATGAGCACTGGGTATTATATGAGACTGATGAATCACAGGGCTGTACTTCTGAAACCAATAATACATTATACATTAATTAGTTGAATTTAAATTTTAAAAATGTTTAAAATAAAAATGTCAAAAAAAAAAAAAGAGAGAGAGAGAGAGGAATCCTGATCTGGGGCTAAAGCAGTGCTTCTCAACTTTTTTTTGCATCATGACATCCATAGAGATGATGATATTTGTATAGCACATTGGGATAAATTAAAGGGGATTTGGAGGCAATTGTATGGAGCTTGGTGAAAAAAAAACTTTTAAATATAATATAGTGAGAAAAAGAAACATATTAGGGATGATATTAAATATTGAATTTGTATGAGATTCTGAATAGTCTTCTCAAAAATTAAATGAAAAATCTGAGATTGCTTCTATAAACATAAAATTTTTTATGTAGGTTTTTAAAAACATTATTACAAGATTACTGATTATTCTCTTTGCTGTACCTTTCAGCTCCATTACTTATTTATTTTATAACTGGGAGTTTTTACCACATAATTCCCTTTACCTATTTGAGCTGAACCCCACCTTCCTCCCCTCTGGTAACCACCAGTTTGTTCTCTGTATTTATGAATGTATTTCTGTTTTTTGTTTGTTTGTTTTGTCTTTTGGATTCCACATGTAAGTGAAATCATATGGTATTTGTCTTTGACTTATTTCACTTAACATAATACTCTTCATGCCCATCCATGTTGTTGCAAGTGGCAAGATTTCATTCTTTTTTACTAATATTCACATATACATATTCATATCTATCTATGTATCTATCTACCACATCTTCTTTATTTATCCATCTATCAATGGATACTTGGGTTGCTAACATATCTTGGTTATTATAAACGCTGCAATAAACACGAGGGTGCATATATCTTTCCAAATTGGTGTTCTCATTTTCTTTAGGTAAATATCTAGTAGGATTACTGGATTATATCATGGTCTATTTTTAATTATTTGAGTAATCTCCATATAGTTTTCCACATTGGTTGCACCAATTTACATTCCCACCAACAGTGCACAAGGGTTCCCTTTTCTCCACATCCTCATCAACACTTGTTATTTCTTGTCTTGATACTAACCATTAAGACTGGTGTGAGACAATATTTCATTGTAGTTTTGATTTGTCTTTCCCTGATGATTATTGATGTTGAGCATCTCTTCATGTATCTGTAGGCCCTCTGTATGTCTCTGGAAAAATGTACAGTCAGGTCCTCTGCCTACTTTTAATCAGATTATTATTATTTTTATTTTACTGTTGAATTGTATGAAGTTCTTCGTATAATTTAGATATTAACCTCTTTTTGGTCATATAATTTGCAAATATCTTCTCCCATTCAGTATATTGCCTTTCTGGTTTGTTGATGGTTTCCTTTGCTGTGCAAAGGATTTTTACTTTGGTGTAATCCCAGTAGTTAATTTTTGCTTTTGTTTCCCGTGTTTGAGGAGGCATATCTGTAAATATGTTGCTAAGGCCAATGTCCAGGAGATTACTACTTGAGTTTTCTTTTAGGAATTTTATGGTGTTAGGTCTCACATTTCAGTCTTTAATCCATTTTGAGTTTGTTTTTGTGCATGGTTTAAGAAAGTTGTCCAGCTTCATTCTTTTGCATGTAGCTGTCCAGTTTTCCCAGCATTATTTCTTTTTTTTTTTTTTAAGATTTATTTATTTATTTATTTGACAGATCCCAAGTAGGCAGAGGCAGGCAGAGAGAGAGAGAGGAGGAAGCAGGCTCCCTGCTGAGCAGAGAGCCCGATGTGGGGCTCGATCCCAGGTACCTGGGATCATGATCTGAGCCGAAGGCAGAGGCCTTAACCCACTGAGCCACCCAGGCGCCCCTCCCAGCATTATTTCTTGAAAAGACTCTTCATTGTATGTTCTTGCTTTCTTTGTCAAAGATTAATTTGACCATATAACTGTGGGTCTATATCTGGGCTATTTTGTTCTATTGTTCTATGTGTCTATTTTTGCACCAGTATAACCTGTTTTGGATATTATAACTTGGTAGCATATCCTGGAATCTGGGATTGTGATACCACCAGTTTTGCTCTTCTTTCTCAGGATTACTTTGGCTATTCAGGGTCTTTTGTGGTTCCATACAAAATTTAGGATTATTTTTAAGTTCTGTGAAAAATGTTATTGGTATTTTGACAGGGATTACATTGAATCTGTAGATTGCTTTGTGTAGTAGGGACATTTTAATATTAATTCTTCAATCCGTGCACATGGCATATCTTTCCATTTGCTTGTGTTATCTTTAATTTCTTTCACTAATGTCTTATATTATTCATAGTATAGGTCTTTCACCTTCTTGGTTAAATTTATTCCTAGGTATTCTTTTTGGTGCAATTATAAATGGGATTGTATTTTAATTTTCTCTTTCTGCTACTTTGTTATTAGTATATGGAAATGCAACAGGTTTCTGTATATTAAGTATGTATACTGCAACTTTACTGAATTCGTTTATTACTTCTAATAGTTTTTTGGTATAGTCTTTATGGTTTTCTATATAAACTATCATGTCATCTGCAAATAGGGAGTTTTACTTCTTTCTTACTGATTTGGATGACTTTTATTTCTTTTTCTTGTCTGATGGCTGTGGCTAGGAATTCCAGTACTATGTTGAATACAAATAATGAGAATGGACATCCTTGTTTTGTTTGTGATCTTAAATGAAAAGCTTTCCATTTTCACCATTATGTATGATATTAGCTGTGGGTTTTTTTATTTATGGCCTTTATGTTAGTAAGGTATGTTTTCTCTAAATCTACTTTGTTGAGAGTTTTTATCATGAGTGGATTTTGTATTTTATCAAATGCTTTTCTGCATCTATTGAGATGATCATATTTTTTTTCAAGATTTTATTTATTTATTTGACAGAAAGAGAGAGACTACAGGGGGAGTGGCAGACAGGGAGAGGGAGAAGCAGACTCCTTGCAGAGCAGGGGAAGACCGATATGGGACTCGATCTCAGGACTCTGGAATCATGACCTGAGCCGAAGGCAGTCCCTTAATCAACTGAGCCACCCAGGTGCCCAATTATATGGTTTTTATCCTTCCTTTTGTTAATGTGATATATCATATTCATTGGTTGGTGAATATTGAACCATCCTGGGGTAAATCCCACTTGATTGTGGTGAATGGTCCTTTCAGTGTATTGTTGAATTTGGTTTGCTAATATTTTGTTGAGGATTTTTGTCTCTATGTTTATTGGGGATATTGGCCTGTAGTTTTCTTTTTTTTTGCAGAGTCTTTATATGGCTTTGGTATCAGAGTAATTCTGGCCTCATAGAATGAATTTGGAAGTTTTCCTTCCTCTTCTATTTTTGGAATAGTTTGAGTGGAATAGGTATTAACTCTTCTTTAAATGTTTGGTAGAATTTATCAGTGAAGCCATCCAGTCCTGCTCTTGTTTGTTGGGAGTTTTTTGAGGACCTACTCAATTTCATTACTAGTAATCAGTCTGTTCAAATTTTCTATTTCTTGCTGATTCCACTTGGAAGACTGTATGTTTTGAGAATTTATCTATTTCTTCTAGGTTGTCTAATTTGTTGGCATATAATTTTTCATAGTTTTCTTTTATAATTCTTTGTATTTCTGTCATGTTGGTTATTTCTCCTCTTTCATTTATGATCTTATTTATTTGAGTCCTCCCTTTTTTTCTTGATGAATCTGGATAAGTTTATCAATTCTGTTTATCTCTTCAAAGAACCAGCCATTGGTTTCATTGATCTTTTGATTGATTTTTTTTAGTTTTTATTTCATTTATTTCCACTCTGGTCTTTATAATTTCCTTTCTTCTACTAACTTAGGGGTTGCTTTGTCATTTTTTTCCTAGTTCTGGTAGGTGTAAGTTTACATCATTGTTTTGAGATTTTTCTTGTGTCTTGAGGTGGACCAGTATCACTATAAACTTCCTTCTTAGGAATGCTTCTGCTGTGTCCCAAAGATTTTGGACCATTTTGCTTCCGTTTTCATTTGTCTACATGTTTTTGTTGTTGTTCAGTTTTTATTTCATAATCATAAACTTAACTCTGCAAACCAGCTAGACTTTGAGGGGAGTAAGAAAAATATGAAACTCATAGAACTACAGTGAGAGCACAAAGAGTATAGGATATTTCAAGCAGATGGGGGTGAAGGGATGCTTTTCTGATCAACAGAAGGAATAGTCTGGTAGTTAAGATAAAACATAAGTCAAATTGATTAGATTTATCTATAGTCAGCAATGATTATCTTTTTGCTGGTTTTGCCATTCCTGGACCCAAAGTGCTCCATGGCTTCCAAGATATTTATGCCCTGTTTCACCTTGCCAAAGACCACATGCTTGTCATCCAGTCTCTCAGTCTTAGCAGTGCAGATGAAAAACTGGGCACCATTTGTACTGGGTCCAGTATTTGCCATGGACAAGATGCCAGGACCTGTGTGCTTCAGGATGAAATTCTCATGATCAAATTTCTCCACATAGATGGACTTGCCACCAGTGCCATGATGGCCTGTGAAGTCATCACCCTGGCACATAAATCCCAGAATAATCCTGTGAAAACTGGAAACTTTGTTACCAAATCCTTTCTCCCCAGTGCTCAGAGCATGAAAGTTCTCTATTATCTTTGAAAGTTTGACTGCAAACAACTCAAAAGAGGTGTGGCCTAAGGGCTTGGAATTCATGGCAATGTTAAAGAACATGGTGGGGCTGATGACTGGCGGCATGGGCAGCTCCAGGGTGGGGGCATATGCAAGGCTGTCTTCATGTTCTTTTTGATTTCTTTGTTGACCATTGGTTGTTTAGTAGTGTGTTGTTTAGCTTCAGTATTTTTGTGTTTTTTCCATTTTTTTCTTATAATTTATTTCTAGTTTCATACTTTCATGGTCAGAAAAGATGTTTGATATGATTTCAGTCTTAAATTTATTGAGACTTGATTTGTGGACTAACATGTGCTCTATCCTGGAGAATATTCCATGTGCACTTGAAAAAAATGTCTCTTCTGCTATTATGGGATGGAATGTTCTATATTTACTCTGTTAATCCATCTGGTCTAATGGGTTATTCAAAGCCACTCCTTCCTTATTGATTTTTTGGATCTGGATGATATATTTGTTGATGTAGGTGGCATATTTAAATCCCTTACGGTTATTGTACTACTGTCAATTTCTCTCTTCATATCTATTAATATTTGCTTTTTTTATGGGTGCATAGATATTTACAATGTTAAACTTGTTGTTGGACTGATCCCCTTATCATTATGTAATGCCCTTTTTCTCTTGTTACAGTCCTTGTTTTAAAGTCTATTTTGTCTTATACAAGTATTGCTTCCTTGGCTTTTTTTTCCACTTCCATTTACATGGAATATCATTTTTTATCCCTTGACTTTCAGTCTGTATATGTCTTTAAGTCTGAATTGAGTCTCATAAACAGCATATAGATGCATTTTGTTTTTTTATCCATTAAGTCCCCTGATGTCTTTTGACTGGAGCATTAACATTTAAAGTGATTATTGATAGGTATGTGCTTATTGCAATTTGTTGTTTTGTGGTTGTTTTTGTAGTTCTTTGTTCCTTTCTTTTTGTCTTGTTCTCTTCTCTTCTGGCTTGATGGCCTTCTTGGATTGATTTATTTATTTTTGTGTGTATCTATTTCAAGTTTTTTATTTGTGGCTACTGTGAGGTTCATATATGAGGTATATATACATATATATATATATATACAGGCAGTCTATATTAAGTTGATGGTCACTTAAGTTCACATGTGTGCTGAAGAAAACATTCTAAAGGCACTAAATTTTTACTCCATCTCTGTGTTTTATATATGAGATATTATAGTTTACATTTTAATTGTGTATCCCTTGACTAATTTTTATAGATATAATTGATTTTTACTATTTTTGTGTTATAACCTCCTTACTGGCTTTATAAGTGATTAATCTACTTTAACTATATATTTGGTTTTACCAGTGACATTTTTTCATAGTTTTCTTCTAGTTATGTTCTTTTCTTTCCATTTAAAGAATTCCCTTGAGGGGCTCCTGGGTGGCTCAATTGGTTAAGTGTCCGACTCATGTTCTTGGCTCAGGTCTTGGTCTCCAGGTTATAGGACCAAATCCCACAATGGGCTGCTAGCTAGGTATGGAGCCTGGGTTGGGATTCTCTCTCTCCCTCTGCCCTTCCCAACTCTCTTGTTCTCTATAAAAAATAATATCGCCCTCGCCCCGCAAGGACGACAAGAACCCTGGTTCGGATGCATCTTCTCCCTCTTCTCTCTCTTTATTTCCACAAGTCTACACACTTATATACGCTTACATGACCAATCAGTGAGCAGGGTACAGGAGGGAGCGAATCAGGCTGTGCACCTAAATGAACAACTTCGCTAGCAACCAATGCTGTTTACTTCCTCTTTGGGCGTTCCGCTTAGTCTCACGAGGCAATCCTAACCTGGCAACTAGCCAGGCGTCATCTTTTAATGGCGGAGGCCGCCCTGGCCAGGGGCCTGCCTCCGACATCTCCCCCTTTTTTCTTTTATGGCAGGGATCGTGCCTGTCTTAGGTTGTCAGTGGCGGGGAATATCCTTACCCGTCATCAGACGGCAGATATCAATGATCTGCGTCCTGTCTTAGGTTGGTATATTTCCCCCACCAATCTTACCCGTCATTGACTACCGATCCAGCATACTTAGCCACACTTGGGGGGATATTCCAGCCTCAATGGCTAACAAGGCCTGCACCATGGCTTGCTGTTGCCTAGGTTGTTGTCGCTTCCAAATTTGCAGTTTCCTTACTAGCAGAATCAAGCCCACCACGAGGACTGTCATCAGACCAATTACGCTAGCCCATTGTTTCATAAAGGTTAACACATCTTGCAATGTTTTGATTATCTCTGGGAGGGTTGCAAGCTCAACTCTGGTGTTATTTATCCTTGTTATGCCTAGTAGCAGGTGCTGAGTATAGTTTTGGAATTCTGCGGACTAATTCCCCTGCAAGTATTGGGAGAGCTGTCGGGAGACATTCTGTAAGTCACTCATATTAGTATAGGCTATGAGTGTTACACAAATTGCCGGGAAGGGTACTATACATCCCAGTCCCAATAGGGCCCCCCATATGTCCACTTGTTCTTGAACCAAATCCACTCTCTGGTTGACTATCAGGATTCCTGCTTGCAGATGTGCATTTATTTGAGTCTGTGTTTGAAGGGCAGCCGCCGTTCCTTCTGCAAGGGTGTTCACAGCTTCTGCAGTGGGTATAGTTGTAGCAAGCGAGACTGCTGCTGCCGTGGCAGCTGCTGTAGATATAGCCAATGCTGTCACAACGGCGGCTGTGATACCAAAATCTCTCTTCTTTCTGGCTAGCACCACCGGTAACTTGTCCTCTGGAATGGAAACTGGGATAGGAACATGGGTAGGGATACGCATAATCACAGCCAGCTTGAAGGCCATAACATTCCAGCACTGGGAAAGATAGCAATTCTTAGTGCAATTCAACGTATCATTCAGCTCGCTAGCATTTGTTACAAGGAAAAGGAATGGTGGCCAGACGCATATGGGAGTGGGCTGATAAGTAATATTATTGGGACAAGACACATTAACTGTTGTCTCAAAGGTACTAGAGTCATTTTGTTTATAAGAACAGTTGAGGAATTTGCCACCATTTAACATGGACACTGCTGAGATATCAGTACATGCTCCTAGCAAGTTACAGACCTGCCATGCATCAAAGGGAGAGGAGAGAATATGAGAGAAGAGTTAGTCACTGGTAAAGGATATAGCCATGCTTTAACCACTGCTCACATCTCTCTGGCTTGAGTCTGCCACAGGAGGTGTAGCATCCCCAGAGTTATCATCAGCATCTTTAGCATCATGACTGGTGTTTGGAGGCAAGGCTGCACGCACCAGCTGCTCTGGGATCCAAATTGGAGCCTCCTTTTCCTGTGGAAAAACACATACAGACCCCCTACTCCATACTAACACTGGATCTGGTCCATTCCACTTTCCTGTGAGGATGTCCCTCCAAAGTACTAAGGCTTAGGGGAAGCAGCAGCATCACTTGCATGTCTGTCTGCAGCTGATTTACCCGTTTTGTCCAACGTTAAAAAATTCAAAATAAAGAGAATGGTGTTGATCTTATCTTTAGGGGACCTGAAGGTGTCCCCTATTCCCCCTTTTTGTTTATAAAGCGCATTTTTTATTGTAAGACGTGCACGCTCCACAACACCCTGTCCTTGTGGGTTATAGGGTATTCCATGTATCAAGTGAATGTCAAGTTGTTGTAGGAAGGCTTTAAAGGGTTGTGAGGTGTAGCCTGGACCATTATCTGTCTTTAATTGGCGTGGCTTTCCCCATGCCGCGAAAGCCTGTGGGCAATGGGCGATAACATCTCTGGATTTTTCCCCCGTATGCACTGAGGCGAAAATTATTCCAGAGCAGGTATCTACAGAGACATGAACATATCTTAACTTTCCAAATTCTGAAACATGTGTGACATCCATTTGCGATATATGATTAGGTAACAAACCCTTAGAATTAACCCCCAAGGACGGTGCAGGTAGTAAGATCATGCAATTTCTGCAGGAGACTACTATGTCCCGTGCCTGTGCTTTTGTTATGTTAAATTTGAGGCGAAGAGTTAAAGCATCCTGTTTCTTCAAATCCTCCCCTAAGTGGTCCCATTAAGGTATGTTTAGCAAGCCTTCATCTAGGAACCATGGAGCCGCCTTTTCCACTGTATGCAAAAAGGCCCGAGCAGTTTTTGCTTTTAGTGGAGTTCCATTGGCTTTCAGCAGGTCTTCTAAAGACCGTTCCAACCGCACTTTAGATACTTCATATCCCATTATGAACACACAGACAACAGACACGGACATTAAAGACTCACCGCTAAATTCTGCTCTAAGGCTGCCCGCTTCTTATTGCAGACTTGTAAAATCCCGGCTCTAAGGCCACCCCGCTTCTTATTGCGGACTTGTACAAGTTAATCCCGGCTCTAAGGCCGCCCCGCTTCTTATTGCGGTCTTGCTAAATCATGGCTCTAAGGCCGCCCCGCTTCTTATTGCGGACTTGTATAAGATTCCCACCACTTTGATCATGGTCCCCTCCCCGCTTACCTGCGGTTTCGATAAGAAAATCCCGGCTCTATGGCCGCCCTGCTTCTTGTTGCGGTCTTGTACAAGTTTCCCACCACCATTGTCGTGGTTTTACCCCGCTTATCTGCGGACTTCTCCCTTGCAAGGTTTTTCTATTTTTACTCCCCGCTTTACCATGGAATTCCCACTTTTGAACGTGGCTAATGTCCCCGCTCACCTGCATACCTTTACTCCCCGCTTTCCTGCGGATTACCTTGCAAGATTCCTTTATTTAGTTCCCGGGTGCCGGCGCCATTTAACGCCCTCGCCCCGCAAGGACGACAAGAACCCTGGTTCGGATGCATCTTCTCCCTCTTCTCTCTCTTTATTTCCGCAAGTCTACACACTTATATATGCTTACATGACCAATCAGTGAGCAGGGTACAGGAGGGAGCGAATCAGGCTGTGCACCTAAATGAACAACTTCGCTAGCAACCAATGCTGTTTACTTCCTCTTTGGGCGTTCTGCTTAGTCTCACGAGGCAATCCTAACCTGGCAACTAGCCAGGCGCCATCTTTTAATGGCGGAGGCTGCCCTGGCCAGGGGCCTGCCTCTGACAAATAAGAATTCATTTTAAACACCAAACAAACAAAAGGAATTCCCTTTAACATATCAAGTCATCATTCAAAATTTAAGATGTCAAGAGCTTCCCCAAAAAACAAAATTAAAGGAGTTCATCACCACTAAATCAGTCTTCTATGAAATGTAGAGTTTTATGATTGAAATAACTGCATGAAATTCCTGAAGAAGACAATTAAACAGTGATCATTATTGATGAGAATATAATTATTGATGAGACTATAATTCAAGCAACTAGGTGATAAATTTAAAACAATTTTCACAATTAAGAACTTACAAGTATAAATTATATTTGACTGTAATAGCTCTTACTTTTTCTCACTGGCAAATGTAATATGGCAATATCTTATTACATGACTAGATTTAGAATATCCAAGTATATTTTCATATCAAGTATATATTACAGAATAATAATGAAGCTCTAATTTGCAGAGTATGACTATGTTATTACGAAGAAAATTCTGCAGCCAATTTGGATGTAACTAAAAGGACACATCAGCCATAAACAAAGGGGAGATTTCAATATATGTGAAAAGAGAGATTGGGAGCTGAGTCCATAAGAAGTATCCAGCAGGTCTCCCTGCCTTTCCTGGCCATATCTTGGGTTGTGAGTCCTGCCCCTTGAGTACCTAGAACATGCAGACTGCTCCAAGGCTCAATGTTTATGACAAGCAGCAATTCTCACTGCAACTGGCTTTGGAAAGTGATGTGCTGGTAATAGAATACTCCTTGGCTTTGCTTCTTTATTAAAGAATTCTTGCTTTAATAAAGCGCTTGCCTCCTTAGGGGCCTTGGGAGATACTAGGGTGGATCATCAGGCTCTGACTACTTTGGGCTACTCTCTGAGAATCCTTAGAACAAATTGCTTCTGGCAAGGGGTGAATTACATAGAGGCACCAACCACCCAGTCATTTCAGGCTACTTAGGGCTGAATAGATAACTATCTTGCAGCACATTTGTAACTCATTTACATTTATTACACACTAAATGAAGTGTGTCACCTGAAACTATGGTTTATATAGCTAAAATATAAAAATATATTTTCCCCCTATAAAAAATGGGGGGGAGAAATCATAGTTTCTGTTTTTAATAATCCAATTCCTTACATTTGAAATGACTAATTACAAAGTGATTTGGATATATTAATTAGTACAGATAGCATATATAATAGCTGGAGTATGGTTGAGTCATATAGTACCTTCACTTGGTTGTAATTTTTAATAAAATTTAACAATCTTTTATTAACTTGAATAGTCAGTGTCCAGATAGGAAATAGAAATCACACCAGTTATTTGAATACATACTTTAACAAGAACTGTTAATTAGATATAAAGTTAAGTAGATGACTGCAAAGCTAAAAAGAGACATCTGAGGTATGAGAGCGGGAGCAACTGTTACTGCACCTAGAGCTGGGAAAGAAAAGAAGAAGAAAAGGAAAAAATTTACAAACTTAACAGAGTAACCCCCACAGAGCTGAAACTCAGATCACCGAGAAGACGCTGCTCAGCTGGTATTGGTGTCTTTGAGTTTAGAGGAGGGATTGCATAGGACCCAGACTGGAAGGAACACTGGCTGGTGTTGGTGTCTTTGAGTCCATGAAATGTGCAGAACTGTAGAAAGACTACAAACTGGATTCAGTTGTTGCTATAGAAAGGGCATGCTGCTACCAGGATAAAGAAGCATTGCAGAGGTAAAGCATACAGGAACCAAAAGTTCACAGGGAGCAGTCTTTTTTTTTTTTTTTTTTTTTTAAGATTTTATGTATTTATTTGACAGAGAGAGACAGCGAGAGAGGGAACACAAACAGGGGAAGTGGGAGAAGTAGAAATAGGCTTCCCACCTAGCAGGGATTCTGATGCGAGGCTCTATCCTAGGACCCTGAGATCATGATCTGAGCCTAAGGCAGATATTTAATGACTGAGCCACGCAGGTGCCCCAGGAAACAGTCTTGAGTTGGACAAGAAGCAATTCTCTCATCCTTCTTCAGTCTTGGGGTCTCCCTCTAGTGCCACCAATTAGCAGAGCCTAACAGAACTAGCTGGCAAGGCAAAGAAATGTGGTTTTCAGAGTCCCAGCTCCAGCATCAAAGAAGAATACAAAAGGGTGAGTTTAGAGCTGAGATAATAATGTAGTAACTTGCACTTGACTGATATGGAAATTGATACCAGAAATGGAGGTTATCTTTTATCCCCTAGTTTGGTATATTTTATGTTTCATATATTTTATATTAGTTTCATATACTTTATGAAGACAGTTAAAGACCTTGCTACTTCCTATCCTCCAGATCCAATGACTGTAATGTCATCAATGTGCTGGACCAACTCAGTGCTGATTGGAAGGTCATGATGCTTAATATCTCTGTGGACTACATTATGGTAGAGAGCAGGAGAACTGATGTAGCACTGGGGCAAGAGAATGCAGTTATATTTTTGGCCTGCCAAGTAAATTCAAATAGCTGCTGGTGTTCTCTCCCAGCTTGTATGGAGAAATAAGCATTTGTTAGGGCAATACTGCATACCAGGTGGCAGGGATTGTTGATTTGCTCCAATAAAGAAATCACCTATGGAAGGCAGCTGGAGACATCCCTGATTAAATTTATAATACTCTACAGTCATTCTCCAAAATCCATCGAAACAGGCAAATTAAACTGGCATGAGATAGGTTTCATCACTCCCTGCTTCTTTCAAATCTTTATTGGTGTTACTAATCTCTGTAATTGCCCATTCTGCCACCCCAGGAAAACAATAATTTTTGTTTACTCCTGGTATATGTGTATGTGGGAGAGGGGAGTTCCCAAGGGCTACAACTTGGCCTGTTATACTATAAGGCTCCTTATTTCAGGATCAGAAAGCCAATGTGGAAATTCTGCCAGTTACCATGTATCTATTTTAATTATACATCCTGGAACTGATGAAATCACTGTAGGGTGGTTCTATGGATTTACTTTATCTACTGTGACTCAAACTTAAATTAAGACTCAATTTCTCAGGGGGTGGGACAGTGGGGAATGAGTTAAATATGTGGTAGGGATTAAGAGGGCACTTGTGATGAGTGCGGGGTGAGGTATGGAATTATTGAATTACTATATTGTACACTGGAAATTCATATCACACTGAATGCTAACTAACTGGAATTAAAATAAGAACTTCAAAAAAAATAAAGGAAAGGTGCAAGGACTAAGCTCTGGGAGCACTCCAGTATTACAAACAATGAGAAAAGAAGAGTAACCAAGAAGAGAAACAAAAAACTAGGGAGGTGGGAGAAAAACTCAGATATTGTTATCCTGGAAGGCAAGTGAAGAAAGTACAGGTTTCCCCCACTATCTAAAGTACGACATTCCTGTGAGACTGTCTGTAAGCCAGAATGATGTAAAGCAAAGATGCTATTACCATTTATTTATATGGAAAATTTTTCTGAGCATTCCTGGATGCAAAAAATCAAATCTCTTAGGCTTTTCTGATTTCTTAGGACACATCTTGCTAACGGATGCACAAAATACATCGAGATGAAGCACAAATGCTCAGACACAATTCAAAGCTATAGTTGCTGAAGGCTGAGCTAGTGAATATGGTTCCTGGGGAAGGAGCTTAGGGTATATGCTGCCTCTATAACAGCTTGCTGTGAAACAAATGCTGAATGCTATTTTTACTTTTTGCCTTTTTTTTGTAAAAGCAAAAACCTCTTCAGATTTCTTTCCCCAAGGGAAACCAGATGGTCAGTGCATCATCAAGATTAACACTCAGTTATGACCTAAAGACCTACCTCATCAGTATACCAATTCAATTGTGTTCTGGCTTTTTATTGCCACTGGAAGAAATAGTGCTAATCTTACGGGATCCTGCACCCCAAGTCAGGCCTTGGCCATTACAGCAGTACTTCTTCATGAGACCCTCATACTGTACCATACTTTGCTAGACATCCCAGCAAGTAAAGTCTTCCATGTCCATGCAGGTTTCAGCATGGAGAAAAATCAGTGCGAAGATTCAGTTGTCCTCCAGAAATTCCTGGGTTCTGGCTAGGCCATCCTCTTTATCCTCTTTGTGGTGCTGTTGTCAACAGCTTTGTCCTTCTAGCATACAATGCCTTCATAAACAAGACACAGACAATTCCAGTTGTTTATGGGCCAACTCTAGGGACACCACAGCCAGGTTCTTATACCTCCCCACCCATTCATGACTCCACAGCCCCTGCCAGACTAAAGTCAGCTACAACACTGGCTATGGAGTATAAGGCTCTAACCTCCACTTCAACAGGCCCCCGTAACTGTGGAAGACTGGAAATTTCTGTCCCTAGACCTGGAGCTAGTAGCAACCTCTACATTCTACACTCATAAGCCTCTAAACTGAGAACTGTAAATAAAGGATCCTAAGCTGTTACATTAAAAAAAAAAAAAAAAAAAAAGACTAAATTTCTCACCTTCTACCACAAGCCCGTACTTAAACTGGTGGACTGTGGTGGCACTTAGGAGTTCCCAGGAATTAACATCCGTGTAATACCAGGATATTTTTCCCCCTGGCATATGTCATTTTAGGAGCTGGCCACAGGTTGTATGGGGAGGATTTTCAGTATATACTGATGACAGTGCTGCAAAATCCTCCTTCAAGGAGATCCAGCTTTGCCTTCATTATGGGGCTTATGGGGCTTAGGCCTAGAAACTGGTGAGAGGTCAAAACTCTCCATGATGGTGACTAGAGCCATATCTTTAGTCACCATATATGGATTTTTTATCATATATATATATACATATATATATATATATATATATATATATGGATGACCATTTCAGTATTTTATTTTATTCCTAGGCCCACCATAATCATTTAGCCACAAAGATTGCTGAGAGTTAAAAAAAAAAAATCTGAATACCACTCTATTTCTACTTCTTTTTATGGTAAATGTGCCTACTTTGTCTTTGGTGGTTGAATACCAATATTTGGCCTCTACTACTCTGAAACCCACCTGCCTAACCTATAGAAGAATAGAAATTTTTCTATAGAACCACAGAACTTTTCAAGGATGCAGGTATTCCCATTGTTAATATACTTTTCAATGCTCTAGTAAAGGGATCTCCCCAGGATCCTCTCAGAGGATGTACTGGGAAGGGGAGTGGATGTGCAGGTCAATACATAATAAATCTGCTCCAACATTCCTATATCCCTAAGCCTTTAGATTTTTTCTTACATCACTTGCAGCTATAGAAGCTATGACCTGAAGTCCTTAATTTCTGACAAGTGTATCCATATTAACAAATTCTAACAACTCAGCACCATATTCTGTGCTCCTTTCTTTAACTCCCTTATGATATACTCTAACACATATTCGTTGGGTTTATGCCACTATATATGCAAATTGTGAAAATCTTTTGCTATAAAAACTATTTTTCCTGGTCGTTCTTTGTAATCGCCCTGCTGGAGCATTTTGACTCTGATTTTAGTTATGAGTCTCCTAGAAGTAAGAGGTGGTTGCAAGGAGTCTTGAGGAAAATGGGCAACTCCTAGTAAGGCAATTGCCCCAGAAATTACTGCAAGGTTTTCAAATTAGTGAAGGCTAGTCTCCAAAATACAGGAGGACAAACTGCCTCCATTGGCAAGAGAGACCCAGAGTGACTCAGAAGTTTGAGATTATTAGTCTCCTAGTCCCACTGAATGCTGGAAGTTTGGAATGAGGTCCTTCTTCCTAATCAGTGCCCCAATTTTAACATGAGTAACTTGGCTGGGATGTGAATTCAGTTAATACTATAATTCTGCAACCCATAATTCTTGATGAGTTAACCCCTTTATCATTGTACAATGACTTTCTTTGTCTCTTGTTGCAGCTTTTGGCATAAAGTCTATTTCAAAGTCTGATTTAAGTATAGCTACCTCTGCTCCATTTTTTGTTTCACTTGCATGTACTCTCTTTTTCTATCCCTTCACTTTGAGCCTATCTGCATCCTTAAAGCTGATATGAGTCTCTTGTTTAGGCAGCATATAGTTGGGTCTTGTTTTTCATCCATCCATCCATCGACTCTATGCATTTTTTAAAAAGATGTTATTTATTTACTTGACAGACAGAGATCACAAGTAGGCAGAGAGGCAGGCAGAGAGAGAGGAAGGGAAGCAGGCTCCCTGCAGAGCAGAGAGCCCAATGCAGGGCTTAATCCCAGGAACCTGGGATCATGACCTGAGCTGAAGGCAGAGGCTTTAACCCACTGAGCCACCCAGGTGCCCCCACTCTATGCATTTTGGTGGAGAATTTAATCCATATACATTTGGAGTGATTATCAATAGGGAAAAATTTAATAATATCATCTTGTTAATGATTTTCTGACTGTTCCATAGTTCCTTTTTTCTTTCTTCCTCTTTTACTGACTTCCCTTGTGAATTGATGATTTTACATAGTGGTATGCTTTTGTGCATCTTTTGTGCATCTATTGTAGGTTTTTACTTTGTGGTTACCATGAAATATCAATTATAATAATTTTAAGTGGATTTCAATTTAATTTCAACTACATACAAAAGCTCTACCTTTTTACCCTCCCATTTTGTTTTTGATACCAAAATTTCCATCTTTTTATACTGTATATCCATTAGCAAATATTGTAGCTATAGTTATTTTTAATACTTCTGTCCTTTAATCTTAATACTAGAATTAACTGATTAATACACTACCATATTACAGTATTGAAGTATTCTGAATTTGACATTATAGTTATATTTATCAGTATGTTTTATACTTTAATGTTAGTAATTGGTGTCCCTTTGTGCCAACTTGAAGAATTTCATATTTCTTGTAAGGCAGCTTTTATTTGTCTGGGAAAGACTTTGTCTCTCCTTCATTTCCAAGGAGAATTTTGCCAGATAAGATTACTTTAAATATATCACCCTTACTTTCTCCTGCGAGCCTGTGAGGTTTCTGGTAAGAAATACATTGATAGTCTTATAGGATTCCCTTGTAAGTGACATACTTCTTTTCCATTGCCGCTTTCAAGATTTATCATTATTTTTGGCTTTTTTTTTTAATAAGATTTCATTTATTTATTTGACAAACAGAGGGAGATCACAAGTAGGCAGAGAAGCAGGCAGAGAGAGAGGGGGAAGCAGACTCCTCACCGAGCAGAGAACCTGACGTGGTACTCGATCCCAGGACCCTGAGATCATCACCTGAGCTGAAGGCAGAGGCCTAACTCACTGAGCCACCCAGGTGCCCTTGTCTTTGGTTTTTGACAGTTTTATTACAATGTGTCCTGGGGAAGATGTCTTTGAGTTGAATTTGTTTGCAGACCTATGAACTTCATGAACTTGGATGTGCAAATACCTCCACAGATTTGGGAAGTTCTCAAACATAAATTTTTTAAAACAAGCTTTCTGTTCCTCTCTCCCTCTCCCTAGACTCTCATAATACATAGTTTATCTTAATGGTGTCCCATCAATCCCATAGGCTTTCTTCATTCTCCTTCATTTTTTCCCTTTCCTTTTCTCTGATTGGATCATTTCAAATGATCTGTATTCCCACTGAGTATTTACCCCCCAAAATGAAAATGCTGATTGGAAAAGATATATACACCCATGTGTTTATTGCAGCATTATTTACAATAACAAGGATGTGAAAGTAACCCAAGTGTCAATCAGTAGATGAATGGGTAAAGAAGATGTCACACACACACACACACACACTGAAATATTACTCAGCCATAAAAAAACAATGAGATCTTGCCATTTGTGACAACATAGATGGACCCAGAGAGCATGCTAAATGTGATAAGTCAGAGAAAGACAGATACCATATGATTTTACTTATATATAGAAACTAAAAACAAAACAAAACAAATAAACAAAAAGCAAAAACAAACTCATAAATATAGAGAACAAAAATTCTCTCTCACAGGAGAGAGAATTAAGGGATGGGCAAAATGGGTGAAGGGAGAGACACAGGCTTCCAGCTATGGAATGAATAAGCCACAGGGATAAAAGTACAGCATAAGGAGTATAATCAATGGTATTATAATAGCATTGTATGGTGACAGATGATAGCTACACCTGTGGTGAGCACAGCATAGTGTATAGACTTGTCAAATCACTACATTGTATATCAACTATACTTCAATATTAATAATAATAAATCATCTGTGTTCAGATTCAGTGATTCTTCTGCTTTGTTTAGTCTGCTATTGAAGCTCTTCATTGAATTCTTTGTTTCAGTCCTTGTATTCTCCAGCTCTAAAATTTCTGGCATCCTTTTTGTGTTTTTCTCTTTGTGGGACTTATCATTTCATTCTTTTTTTTTTTTAATTTTCCTTATTTCATCAAACTGTTTATCTGTTTTCTCTTGCAGCATTCTGAGCATCTTTAAAATAATTATTTTGAATTATTTGTTAGGTAATTTGTGAATCTCTACTTCTTTGGGGTCTATTACTGGAAGTTTACTATGTTCCTTTAGTGGTGTCATGTTTCCTTGATTCTTTGTGATCCCTGTCCCTTTTGTAGGTGTTTGTGCATTTGAAGAAGAGTCAGCTCTTCCAGACCTACAGAATGGTAAGGAATGACCTTCAACTGTAGTTGGGGGTATGCTGGAACATGCTGTGACCCTTGGTCTAGTGTTACAGGATGCCAAGTGTGAAGGTATGTAGTGCCTGTAGATGGGGAAGGGTGACATGGTGTCTCATTGGCTCAGGAAGCTATGATCCATAAAATCAACAACTGCATGATCCTTGGTGACAGCTATAGGCAGTGCACAATGGCTGCAAGGACTGTTGGATTATTTTTTTTAGGATTTATTTTATTTTATTTTAGAGAGAGAGCAAGCACACATGAGCGGGGGTGGGGGGCAGAGGGAAAGGGAAAGAATTCTAAAGCAGACTCCTTACTGAGCACGGAGCCAGACACGGGCTTGATCCCAGGACACCAAAGTCATGACCTGAGCCAAAATCAAGAATCAGACCCTTAACCAACTGAACCACCATGGCATCCCAGGACTGTTGGATTCTTTAAGAGAACCTCTAGTCTACTGGCTAGGGACCATGCCAGACAGTGATAGTGGCCATAGCCAGACAGTGTGCACGCTGTTGGCTATGGGGCCAATTGAGAAGGCTGGCTGCAGGGACGAGTTGCTAACAGATGTGTACTGGTGAAGTTTAGGGCCTTCAGCAGGGGCTGGGGACAACTGCAGGCAAACAGGCAGCTGCAATGGCTCTGGCTGTCACTGTGTACATGTGTGACTGTAGGGGCTAGCTGTAGGCACATGTTTGGCAGGGGAGGCCAGTGATGGGAGTTGGAGCTGGTGTCTTGCAGGTGTACAACTGTAAGGTTAACTGCAAGTGAGTGGAGCTGTGCAGACCAATGGCAGGGGTTAGGGTTCAATCTAGATCCACCAATAGCTCTATAGGCCTTGGCTGTTGGCATATACCTGTAGGGCTGCAGTAGCTTGCTGTGGCGTATGCATAGTTGTAGAGGCTGATAACTGGAGTTAAGCCAGCAGCATGCAGGTAAAAAGCTGTAGGAATTTCCTGCCATTCTCAGCAGTCATCGCTCTCTTACCCTGGCTTTTCTTTCCTAGCCTTACCTTTAAGTATTCATCAGCAAGGTTTATCTTTATCTTTTTTTTCTTCTAGAAGATATTCTTATTGGGTGAACTCCACTAACATCCTCCTGCAAATGCATCTTTCTGTCAGTACTCAGGGGTTTAAGAATCATGAAATCTAGCTAAATGACATTTCTGATCTTCTATTAGTCTGACAAATCAGAATCGTTCATGATTTCTCTCTTACACTGGGAAACCCCTTCCTCAAGGTTAACTGGCTACCCTGTCATATATGACTGACAGTCTTGCCAATCAAGATGCCAAATGCTGCAATTCACCAATTTACAAATCTATTGGGAATGCATATAAAGGTCTCTTAACAGGTTCACAAAATTCTGTCTCATAGCTGATAATCTAAGTAGAATGACTCTAGAATTTCATGGGTGGGAGAGTGAGGTGCGTAGAACGCTATGCACTTTGAGTAATTAAAATGTAAGTTAGTACTGTTCAGACTGGACAGTGCTTCTGTCATTTTCCAAAGGACTTGATTCTGCACAACCTCCTACCAATGCACCATAATATATTTCAGTGTCATTAAGATTTTTACTGGAAATGTCTATAGACTACTGAATAGGTATATTAAACATGTTAACACCTCCAAATGCAAACTTTTCCTTATTTCATTAAATGGCATCATCATCCATTAATCCTTATAAATAATGGGGAAAAAAACCCACTCCTTGAACCTCAACTATTTCTCTTTCACTCTTTAGATCCAATTTTGCAGGGGAAGGCTCCATAGCTCAGGGGTTAGATCACTGGTCTTGTAGATCCAATTTTGCCCCCAGTCATGATCATCATATCTGTTTTACTTTAGGTTCCCACAGAATAGACCCTGATCCAAGGAGTTGAGTGCAAGTTCATCTGGGAGGCGGTTCCAGGAAGCAATGGTAATGGAGTAGGGAAGTAATACGGAAAAATGAAGGGTGCCTGTATTATTGGGCAGGTTGCACTGTAGGCAATTGAGGCTCTATCCCATTGGGGAAGTCTGGGAGACAGAAATGTTCCACCTATGGGGCTCTATGTAACTTCCTATCCATTACTGACTGAGGGCTTCTCCTGTAAGATACCAACTCCCAAGCCCTTCTTGCCTTTCCCCACATTTGGACTGGCAGGAAATGCTCAGAATTCCAGGCACTTGCGGTCAGAAACCATGCACATATACTGAAAAGTGAAGCTGAAGGGGTATGGTTAGGGTATTGGCAGTGTCTGGCAGAACCTAGATTAGAGTGAGGGCCATTTACTGCAGATGCAACATTTCAGGTACAAAATTTACCTTCATGCTCTCTTTCCCCAGTGTTTCATAGTTCTAGTCTTTACTGGTGGAGGTAACTTTTTAAAGACACCAACCTGATCACATCTATACTGTGCTTAAAAAGCACAGAGTAAAGTCCAAACTCCTTGACTCAGCATGATTAAACTTTACAGATGGAAAAGTGACCTTTTCGGCCATATCTGCCATTTTCTTTTTTATAAGTACGCTCTGCTCGATCAGTGTTTCACTTTTTGAACTTGCATACCCTAGTGTGTATTGCTCCTTCTGCCTCAAATACTCTTCCCCCGCTCCTTTACACAAAAATGTCTTATTAGCTGTTAAGATCCAGTTTAGAAATCTGTCTTTCTGTGAAGTTCCTTGACCTCCCTGGGAAAAGTAACTGCTTACCCCTCTGTGTTCCTTAGCATCTTACATGCACGTCTTCATTGGCAGATTAAATTGCAGATTTAAATTGCCTCTGTTTATCCCTTTTTCCATCACTAAACTAGGAACTCTTCAAAGGAAGTTTTCTTGTCTCCCCAAGCACAGGTCTTACTCATCTTTTCAACCCTGATGTCTGCCTGCATAAAGAAGGCCCCCAATAAAGCTTTATTGCATTGGATTTATCTGGGTGCATCCAAACAAAATGGATTTTAAGAGAAATGGAAGGGAGCTTCTTAGCAGTTTCAAAAGATGGACACCATAAGCAAAGAAAGCAGTCTGTGAGCATGTACAATTGGGACCTACCAAAGGAATCTATTTTATATTATTTATTATTCATGAATTGCTTCAAAAAAGGCTTCAAGGCAGCTATTCTAACGTTGGAATCTGTTGTCTCCAAAGGCAGTAATTTTGGTTTATTCAACTAGAACATGTGCTGTGTTGATAAAAAGAAATACAAATACTCTAGCACTGTATAAAGATACCATTTCAAATTAAGTAATCCCTAGACTGTAACTGCCCTAGAGGTATAGGCCACGGATATAAAATTTACTTTTTGCATAGCACTTTGCCTAAATATACACAAATTCTCAAATGATTTTTGGCACGGCAGTGATTTTGATAATTTGTGGCTGAATCTATAGTCATTTTCAGTGAAGTAAAGATCTGATAATTATCCACTTTAACTCCTTAATATGAATAAATAGGATAAAACCACATTCTTCTCAGAACTCCTCATTCAAAAAAGAAGTGTTCTGTAGTGAGAATTGGGTAGCCATCAAAGTTTCATTCCACCTCATCTAAACTGTTATTTCAAAAATTAATGAGGATGATAATGTTTTAAAAAATTCACTTGCATTACTGTTGCTGGTGTGTGTGTGTGTGTGTGTGTGTTTCTTTTTAAAATGATAATGGTTGTGATTATTAATGTTGAGTTTTTCTGTCTCCCTAGCACTAGCTTAGCACTAATCTAGTTTTGGCCAGTAATAACAGCAGTAACAGTAGCAGAGTTTGAAAAGTTTAGCAGTTGAGAACTTACCATTCAATAGAATGGTGGGATGCATTGGGGGTTGGGGGTGATTTCGGTCTTCTCTAGTGCTTTTTGTTGTTTATTACTATTTTCTTTCTTTCTTTTTTGTTATTAATATTGGTCTGGTAATACTTTTCCCTACTTTTTGATGATAACTTTCAGTGGCCCAGATGAGTGAGTCAGCATCTCAAGAGGAACACAAACCTGCTCAGGTACGTGGCAAACGTAGGTTTCTAACCACTTAACTATGAGAGGATTTGAGAATCAACGTTCTTGAGAAAATTGAGATGCAATATCATATTTTATCATTTAATTATTTCTCTTTTTAGTTGAAGTATTCTGTATCAGGTTGTGACAAAATTGCTGGAAAAAAGGGGGTCAGGAGTGCCAGGGTGGCTCAGTTTATTAGGCATCTGAACTCTTCATCTCAGGTCAGTCTAGATCTCAGGGTCGTGAGTTCAAGCCCCTGGTTGGACTCCATGCTAGGCATGTAGTCTACTTAAGAAAAAGGGGTGTGAGGGGGTCAAATAATAGTTGGGTCACAGTAATATGCTTCTAGTTTTGGCATTTATAACAGGTCTGTTTGAATTTGTTAATACAACTACTTTGTGTGATTTTATTTGGTATGATATTTGCCCATTACATAATTTTTTTTTACATAAAAATCTTGGTATATTAGAGTATAAGCTGTTAGTTTTATCTTTAGCTTCTTTTGGATACAACTTACTGGCACTGTTTCCATTTCAGGAAAATGGAAAAGAAGACAAAGAAGGGTTAGAGGAAGCAACTGAAGTAAAAGAGCCTACTGAGGTAGAGTTTTCATGAATAATCAGATGTTAATACTGAAGAGTAAACTGGACAAATTAATTTTCTTATGAAGAAGGAAAAGAAAATGTGTGGGTATTCAAAAAGATAAAATGGCAAATGGAAAAGAGCAAACTCATGTTAATCATTAAGATGACTCATTTGAGGGGCGCCTGGGTGGCTCAGTGGGTTAAGCCTCTGCCTTCGGCTCAGGTCATGATCTCAGGGTCCTGGTATTGAGTCCCACATTGAGCTCTCTGCTCAGCAGGGAACCTCCTTCCCTCTCTCTCTCTGCCTGCCTCTCTACCTGCTTGTGATCCCTCTCTCTGTCAAATAAATAAATAAAATCCTAAAAAAAAAAAAAAATGACTCATTTGAGTCAGTTGCAGGAAGCTTCCATGGACAGGTAAATTATTTATGAAAAGCTATTATAAATTATAGGTAAATAAAGGGTGCTTTCTAAAACAGAACTATTATCCTGAGTACAATAACCACCCACTTTTAGGGTAACTTCACTATTTGTTCTGAAACTGTAATTTCCATGTTAATATCTTAAGTAGCTTTGTGTTTATTTGACTACAAGAGTTCAATGAGGAAGAACATTCTAGAGAAAAGGAGAGGCAATTAAAAATATGATTCACCATTAAGTTCACCAATATGAGTCTTAAGAATATTCTATTATCATCCTTTTAAAACTATGTCAGCATGAAAACAAAACTACATCAGCATGAGCACAAAAAAGCTATTTGCCATCATTTATCCATAAAACTAAGCTTTAATTCTTCAGTTAAGATAAAATCTTTTTCTTTCCCCCACAAACATAGAAAGTGATTCTAATAGTAAAACAGTAGCATTTTCAAAATTTCACTGTATGGTGGTCTCAAATTAGTTTTTAGAAAGTATTGTGGAGCTTACACAATACTTTGAGGATTAATGTACATCTGGAATAATATTTTTAGCATATCACTTTGTTAGCCACAGGCAGTTGGGATGACATGTTGAGCCAATGCATTTTATCTTGTTGATGCAGTAAGACTGTGATTACTCCTTTGCTTCTAATACACAGCATTAAATTCTAGAAAAATGAACCAGGTATGTTTGGTAATTCCTACAAGGCACTTATCTGCATTCTTTAACTGGGAGAGTTGATCCAACTTTGAGGAAAAGTAACTCATTTTGAAATTGATGATTGTTTTCTCCTTTCAGAGTTCACAGAGTGAACCAGGCAGCTCTGCTTTAGACACCAAGAGCAATGTGGCAGAAGCAGCAGCAGAAGAAAAATCCCAAGGTAGAGAACCAGCCTTTCCCCAACACAATGGAATTTAATACAATTATATTTTCATCAGGGATACATTTCTTAAGATTTTGCCTTTAAAAAAAATATAATCTCAGGGGTACTTTAAATACAATTTGGGAAATAGTTAAAAAATGTATTCCCCTCACCATCTATTAATACCTCTGAGGCCACTTTATTCATCTTATGCTTAAAGAGAAAATTTAGTCAAGAACTGACTGACACATACTCATTAAATGTAAATGTAAATGTAAATGTAAAATGAAGAACACAAGTGATTTGGTGGGTTTATTGTCTTTTTGGTTCTCCTTTTTACCTCTGTACTTGGCCCCACATTTATTCTGACTTCTAGCCCCACCCTTAACTCAAATCCCACATAATTATGCACACTGGAAATTTATAGGATCAAAGACAAAAACCAAGTGAGAAAGACATTCATCCCTTTCACTATAGTTCTTCTAACTTCAGATACTTAGTGAAATCCTGTGCAATAAAAATTCTTGACACTATATGACAGACACTATTTTAATTAATTGAAATTTGCTTCTGTTTCGTTTAAAGCATTAAGTGTGTAGGATGTACTAGGCTGTGAAAGATTGAATTACAATAATAATTATTAGATAATAGTTATTAAAGCATTTTCTAAGCTATAAATTGCTATAAAGATACTACTTGAAACTTTTAGGTGCTTATTTTTCTCTGAAGGGTTTTCTGTCTCTTAAACCGATTAAAAACAATTATTTACTATTTTTCTTATTAACATGTATTATACTATGTACACCTTAAGAACCAAACTTTCCAACACTTATTCTGTTTTTATTGTAAACTTGTAATATTTTTGTAGCTTGTATTATACTAACTTGTAAAAAGGGGGACTTTCTCGGAAAGTCCCTCTCCACCTGCCTCTCCTCCCAGCCCCAGTTTCTTGATTTTATTTTTTCCTCCTCCCACCCTCCACCACCATTACCACTACGTATACTTTACCTTAATCATTTCAACCAGGTTTTTTTAAAGTTTATTTATTTATTTATAACATCAATTATTTATTTATTCATATTTCATTTATATAATTATTTTAATTTATCGGTTATTAACTATTACATTAATTATATATTGATAATTATTTTGAAATTTATTTATTTATTTAATCTCTAACACACAAGGTGGGGCTTGAACTTAAGACCCTGAGATCAAGAGTCGCATGGTCTTCTGAATGAGCCAGCTCAGTCAATGCCCTTCAGCAAGGTTTCTAAACAAACTCTTTAATTTTAAACATGTCAAACAGAATTGTTATAAATTTAACTAGGTTTTCACTTTAATCAGGTTGTGACAAAACTTGCACATGCAAAACTTCACACATGTATTTCATCATGTAACTGATTGCCTCTCCAAAAAACTTATCAGTCAAGAGTTTGTGGTATTTACTGTTCTCCAACTTCCAATTTCTGTTGTTGCTTTTCAATGTATGGTAAAGGGAAATGTATTTTCTTTAAGTCTAATCATTCCAGTATATGAGATATACTGAAAACATTGCAGTTGCTTATTGCAATATCACTTGCCATACAATGTGCTTATTTATTCAGTGACCAGTCACTATTAAGCCTAGTATTTTAAATCTCTCATTGTAAGTGTGTCTGTTTGTGTCTTTGTGTGCGTGTGCATGTGCATGTGTGTGTGTGTGTGTGTGTGTAAGAAGTGGGAATAGCTGTCGCCTGAGTGTCTCAGTCATTTAAGCGTCTGCCTTTGGCTCAGGTCATTGTCCCAGGGACGTGAGATCGAGCCCCACATTGGGCTCTTTGCTCAGCAGTGAGCCCGCTTCTCTCCCTCTGCCACTCTGCCTACTTGTGCTCTTTCTCTGTCAAATAAATAAATAAATATTTAAAAAATAAAGAAGTGAGAATAGGAACTGTTAACGCAATTTCAAAATACCAAAGGAAGTGTCTTTATTCTTGTTATATACTTGTCAAAATTAAAATGATATTGTCTTGTCTGGCAACTCTCAGAATGCACTCAAATACGTATCTTTGCTAAGAAAATATTGTGTTTAAGTGTACGTGTGAATTCCTCATTTCTTTACCTAGTTATTATACTGTTCAGGGTATGAGTTTAACTTATATTTTGAGAAGTCGTTTTTTGAAAATATGTTTGCTCAAGATGCCTAGCTGGCTCAGTCAGTAGAACATGGGACTTTTGATCTTGGGGATTTAAGTTCAAGCCCCATGTTGGGTGTAGAGATTACTTAAAAATCAAATATTTAAAAAGAAATAAAATATGTTTGCTAGACTCTGTTCTTATTTCATGACCCTAAGATTAATAGTTTTGTAGGAAAATGCATTTTCCTATAGCTATTGAATCTTAATTCTAATAGTATTTAAGAGTGCTTCTTTTCCTCCTTTATAGTCATTCTACCTTCTGTACAAATGTTAAGAATCAAGCCAGCTGAGTTTCAGACAGGGCTTGTATTTAAGGAGAACATCACACATTTAGTTGAATAGCCCTGCTGGGTCAATTTGAACCAGTTTAATCAGCAGCCAGTCCCACTAATGTTATAAGCTCTTTTGTAAAGAAAGAATCTGCTAAAGCTTATTATAATGTGGATAATAATTCATTCCTATACATGTCCTTAAATAGGTTTGTATGGAGGCCATACCCAGCAGGGAGCCATGAACTAAGTGCAAGAAATGATAAAAGTCACTTTTAAGGCTGAACCTTTCAAAATATGAATATGGAATTCTTTTGTGTCCCTACTTATTTAGTTGAAAGCATTTATGCCCAAAGTACCTGAAGAAGTCTTTGTATTTTAGAAGGTGGATTAATATAGGAGTGAAGATATGCATGTTGGGGAAGAATTTGAAAGGCTTTTAATGCTATGAAGAGTTTAGGAAGGTAATCCTGAGAAAGAATTCCAGTGCTTAGCATAGTGCCTGCCACAAAAACGAGGCATTATTATTATTGAGTGAATATAAAACAAATCAATCAATCTGTAAAAGGTTTAGGAATGTTTAAGCATAGACCTGTTAAGAAATCCAGTACCTGTCTGAAACTATATTCAACTGAACCCCAGAATTAATTTACCCTTGGGCAGTGCTGTAATTTATGATCCTTAAACTCAGAGGTCACTCAATCAAAAGATAGCTATAGATAGGCTTGCTTAGAATCCTGATTTGTTAACCCTACTATTGCTGTGCTCCCTTTTCTTTTCTTGGTTTTTTGGCTTTAAGAGAGAAGTATTTGGGGTCATCTGTGCTGCTCAGTCTTTAGGCATCTGCCTTCAGCTCAGGTCATGATCCTGGGGTTCTGGGATCGAGACCCAGATTGGTCTCCCTGCTCAGCAAGAAGCTGCTTCTCCCTCTCCTGGTCCCCCTGCTTGTGCCCTATCTCTCTCTCCTTCTGACAAATAAATAAAAAAAATTTTAAAAAGAAGTATTTGCCTAGAGTTGTAAAGAAATACACATCTTCTTCCACTCTGCATATCAGTGCAAACACTAGGGTTATTGGTTAGCAACCTATCATAGCCAAGCACACTAATGAAGCACTAGTAGTCTACAGCAAGATAGAGAATGTCCTAGTTCATGTGTGGTGCACATATGAACCATGGTAGATGGGTAGATATTAAGTTACTCTATATCTGTAGCACTACCTTTAAAGCAAGAGAGGATTCTCTTTGGGTTATGCTGGAGAGGGTGAAAGCAAAGAGAGTAACTTAGAACCTGCAAAGTTTAGGGACGCCTGGGTGGTTCAGGTCATGATCCCAGCATCCTGGGATCGAGACCCACATTGGGCTTCTTGCTCAGCAGGGAGCCTGCTTCTCCCTCTGCCTCTGTCTGCCTCTCTATCTGCCTGTGCTGGCTCGCTCTCTCTCCCTCTATCCCTGACAAATAAATTTAAAAAATCTAAAAAAATAAAACAAACCCCTGCAAAGTTTAAATAACTCTTTCACACCTGTGTATTTTTTTTTTACTTTTTCTTAAAGATTTTATTTATTCATTTGAGAGAGAGAGAGTGAGAGAAAGCATGAGAGGGAAGAAGGTCAGTGGGAGAAGCAGACTCCCCATGGAGCTGCGAACCTGATGCAGGACTCGATCTTGGGACTCTGGGATCATGACCTGAGCCAAAGGCAGTTGCTCTACCAACTCAGCCACCCAGGCGCCCCACACTTATTTAAAACAAGAACAAAATCATTTCATATTAATCAGCATTGTGATGAACCAGAGTTGAAACATCCCCTCCCCTCAAAAATGTGGCTAATTTGTTGGCAAATTGAACTAAGAGGTAAGGGAAAGCATTATACTACCCTCCTTACTGCCCCTATATTGGAATAAGAGAATTAGCCAAAGAGGAAATAAATACTTGGGAGGAGGTTCATAAATATTATTCACTATTGGACATAAGACATTCTTTAGATGAAATATTGGCTTTTCAAGAGTTTCCTTATACACTACTTAATTTTTTCCTGGGCAGAAAGGTGGATACTATCTAGGTAGGATATAAAATTATTCTTAAGAGCATTCTCAATAAGGTAGGGGAAATTTTAAATAAATAAATAAAACAAATTTTAAAATATTTGTGGGTAACTCCCCACCAAAAATGAGAGAATGAATAAATACATTGCAATGCAGTCCTATGATGAAATACTGTCAAGCAGTGAAAAATGAATGAACTTGTTATAATTGCATTAAAAATAATAAATTCATAGGTAGGAATAAACATAACCAAAGAGGTGCAAGACCTGTACTCTGAAACTATAAAACACTGATGAAAGAAATTGTAGATGACACAAAGAAATATAAAGACATTCCATGCTCATGGAGTAGAGGAACAAATATTGTTAAAATGCCTTTACTACCCAAAACAACCTATATATTCAATGCAATCCCTCTCACGATACCAACCGCATTTTTCACAGACCTAGAACAAACAATCCTAAAATTATTATGGAACCATAGAGGAGCCCAGATAGCCAAAGCAATCTTGAAAAAGAAAAGCAAAGCTGGAGGCATCACAATTCCAGACTTGGTTATATTAAAAAGCTGTAGCAATCCTAAGAGTATGGTACTGACACAAAAATAGACACATAGATCAATGAAACAGAAAATCCAGAAATAAACCCACAATTACATGGTCAATTAATGTTTGACAAAGCAGGAAAGAATATCCAGTGGGAAGAAATATCTTCAACAAATCGTGTTAGGAAAACTGGACAGCAACATGCAAAAGAATGAAAATGAACTATGTTCTTCTACCATGCACAAAAATAAACTCAAAATGGATGAAAGACCTAAATGTGAGATGTGAAACCATAAAAATCCTAGAAGAGAGCACAGGCAGTAACTTCTCTGACATTGGCTGTAGCAGCTTCTTTCTGGATAATGTCTCCCGAAGCAAGGGAAACAAAAGAAAAAAATAAACTCTTGAAACTACATCAAAATAAAACTTCAGCACAACTAAGGAAATAATAACTAAGAGGCAACCTACAGAATGGAAGAAGATATTTGCAAATGGCATATCCAATAAAGGGTTAGTATCCAAAATATAAAAGAACTTATAAAACTCAATACCCAAATCCAAATATTCCAGTTAGAAAATGGGCAGAAGACATGAGCAAACATTTCTCCAAAGAAGACATCCAGATGGCCAAAAGACCCACAAAAAGATGCTCAAATATCACTCATCATCAGGGAGATGCAAATCAAAACGACAATGAGATATCACCTCACACATGTCAGAATGGCTAAAATCAACAACACAAGAAACAATGGGTGTTGGTGAGGATGCAAGAAAAGGGAACCCTTGTGCACTGTTGGTTGGAATGTAAACTGGAGCAGCCATTGAGGAAACCAGTATGAAGGTTTCTCAAAATGTTAAAAATAGAACTACCCTATGATCCATCAATCATGCTACTGGGTATTTACCTATAGAATATGAAAACATTAATTCAATAGGATACATGCACCCCGTTTATTGCAACATTATTTACAATAGTCAAACTATGGAAGCAGCCCAAGTGTCCATTGATAGATGAATGGATAAAGAAGTTGTGGCATAAATACACAATGGAATATTACTCAGCCATCAAAAAGAATGAAATCTTGCCATTAGCAATGACATGGATGGAGCTAGAGTATAATACTAAGCAAAATCAGTCAGTCAGACAACTGACAGAATGGGAGAAGATATTTGCAAATGACATATCAGATAAAGGGCTAGTGTCCAAAATCTATAAAGAACTTAGCAAACTCAACACCCTAAGAACAAATAATCCAATCAAGAAATGGGCAGAAGACATGAACAGACATTTCTGCAAAGAAGACATCCAGATGGCCAACAGACACATGAAAAAGTGCTCCATATCACTTGGCATCAGGGAAATACAAATCAAAACCACAATGAGATATCACCTCACACCAGTCAGAATGGCTAAAATTAACAAGTCAGGAAATGACAGATGCTGGCGAGGATGCGGAGAAAGGGGAACCCTCCTACACTGTTGGTGGGAATGCAAGCTGGTGCAACCACTCTGGAAAACAGCGTGGAGGTTCCTCAAAATGTTGAAAATAGAACTGCTCTATGACCCAGCAATTGCACTACTGGGTATTTACCCTAAAGATACAAACGTAGTGATCCAAAGGGGCATGTGCACCCAAATGTTTATAACAGCAATGTCCACAATAGCCAAACTATGGAAAGAACCTAGATGTCCATCAACAGATGAATGGATAAAGAAGATGTGGCATATATACACAATGGAATACTATGCAGCTATCAAAAGAAATGAAATCTTGCCATTTGCGACAACATAGATGGAACTAGAGTGTATCATGCTTGGCAAAATAAGTCAAGCAGAGAAAGACAACTATCATATGATCTCCCTGATATGAGGAAGTGGTGACGCAACATGGGGGCTTAAGTGGGTACGAGAAAAATAAATGAAACAAGATGGGATTGGGAGGGAGACAAACCATAAGTGCCTCTTTTTTTTTTTTTTTAAGATTTTATTTATTTGACAGACAGAGATCACAAGTAGGCAGAGAGGCAGGCAGAAAGAGAGGGGGGAAGCAGGCTCACCACTTGATGCGGGGGTCGATCCCTGGACCCTGAGATCATGACCTGAGCCGAAGGCAGAGGCTTAACCCTCTGAGCCACCCAGGCGCCCCTATAAGTGACTCTTAATCTCACAAAACAAACTGAGGATTGCTGGGGGGAGGGGGGCTTGGAGAAGGGGAGTGGGGTTATGGACACTGGGGAGGGTATGTGCTATGGTGAGTGCTGTGAAGTGTGTAAACCTAGCAATTCACAGACCTGTACCCTGGGGGATAAAAATATATGTTTATAAAAAAATTAAAAATTAAAAATTAAAAAAAAAATAAGTCAGTCAGAGAAAGACAAATACCATATGATTGCACTCATATGTGGAATTTACAAAACAAAACAAATGAGGAAATGATGGGGGATGGGTGAACTAGGTGATGGGGATTAAGGCATGTACTTGTCATGATGAGCACTGGATGATGTATGGAATTGTCAAATCACTATATTGTACACCTGAAATTAATATAACACTGTATGTTAAAGTGGAATCAAAATAAATTTTTAAAAAAAATCAATTAACTAGATAGAGCTGCACTTATCAGTAGAGATGAATTTTCAAAAATAATAACTAAGCATTAAAAAGGCAACAGAATACACATGGCATAAAACATATTTATAAAATTTAAAAGCAAGAAGAAGAATATTATTCTTCTTAGATACAATATAAACAAATGCAGAGAAATGATAAACATGAAATTTAGAATAGAGTTTCTATTAAAGTAGGGGCATGTAGGAGGTTTTTATATCTCGGTAATTTTTTTTTCTTTTCTCTTTTTTCTTTCTTCTTCTTCTTTTTAATCAGAGAGAAATTGAGAGTGAGCACAAGCAGGGGGAATGGCAGGCAGAGGGAAAAGCAGACTCTCCACTGAGCTAGGAGCCCAATGCAGGACTCAATCTCAGGACCTTAAGATCAAGACCTGAGCTGAAGGCAGCCATTTAACCATCTGAGCCACCCAGGTGTCCCTAGGTAATTTTTTTCTTAAACTAAGACTAGATACATGGCTACCTATTATGTCAACATTGTACCTACAGGTCTTAAATATTTACTAATAAGATTTTTTTAAAGTATTTTAAAAAATACTGCTCTATATTATGGAGGTTCTGGTCTCTTGGACTTTTATTGCACTATTACTATTTAATGACAGTTATTAATGATTGAGGCATGAATCAATAACTACTTTCTGCTTATCTTAAAAATAAGGACTATAAAAATAATTTCCATATATATTTCTTCTTTTCTTCTGCATCCACAAAATAACAAAAGCAAAAGACTTTAATAATAAATGGCCCTAATACTATTGTGGTTCAGCTGGGCACTGATATCTTTTTCAGCACACAGAAGTAAATTGACTAGTGGGTAATATTTGAAAAGGCCTGAAACTACTTCATCTCCATGGCCATCTCAGAAAAAACCTTAAGATTCCCATTAAGAGATGCTGAAAAAGCATTTGACAAAATACAGCATCCTTTCCTGATCAAAACTCTTCAAAGTGCAGGGATAGAGGGCACATATCTCTATGGCCATCTATGAAAAACCCACCGTGAATATCATTCACAATGGAGAAAAACTGAGAGCTTTTCCACTAAGATCAGGAACATGGTAGGGATATCCATTATCACCACTGCTATTCAACATAGTACTAGAAGTCCTAACCTCAGCAATCAGACAAGAAGAAGAAATTAAAGGCATCCAAATCGGCAAAGAAGAAGTCAAACTATAACTCTTTGCAGATGATGATACTATATGTGGAAAACCCAAAAGACTCCACTCTAAATCTGCTAGAACTTGTACAGGAATTCAGCAAAGTGTCAGGATGTAAAATCAATGCACAGAAATCTGTTGCATTTCTCTACATCAACAACAAGACAGAAGAAAGAGAAATTAAGGAATCAATCCCATTTACAATGGCACCCAAAACCATAAGATACTTAGGAATAAACCTAACCAAAGAGGCTAAGAATCTGTACTCAGAAAACTATAAAGTACTCATGAAAGAAATTGAGGAAGACACAAAGAAATGGAAAAATGTTTCATGCTCATGGATTGGAAGAATAAATATTGTGAAAATGTCTATGCTACCTAAAGCAATCTGCACATTTAATGCAATCCCTATCAAAATCCCACCCATTTTTTTCAAAGAAATGGAACAAATAATCCTAAAATTTATATGGAACCAGAAAAGACCTCGAATAGCCAGAGAAATATTGAAAAAGAAAGCCAAAGTTGGTGGCATCACAATTCCAGACTTCAAGCTCTATTACAAAGCTGTCATCATCAAGAAAGTATGGTACTGGCACAAAAACAGGCACATAGATCAATGGAACAGAATAGAGAGCCCAGAAATAGACCCTCAACTCTATGGTCAACTAATCTTTGACAAAGCAGGAAAGAATGTCCAATGGAAAAAAGACAGCCTCTTCAACAAATGGTGTTGGGAAAATTGGACAGCCACATGCAGAAAAATGAATTTGGACCTTTTCCTTATACCACACATGAAAATAGACTCAAAATGGATGAAGGACCTGAAGGTGAGAAAGGAATCCATCAAAATCCTTGAGGAGAACACAGGCAGCAACCTCTTCGACCTCGGCTGCAGTAACTTCTTTCTAGGAACATCACCAAAGGCAAGGGAAGCAAGGGCGAAAATGAACTATTGGGACTTTATCAAAATCAAAAGCTTTTGCACAGCAAAGGAAACAGTTAACAAAACCAAAAGACGACTGACAGAATGGGAGAAGATATTTGCAAATGACATATCAGATAAAGGGCTAGTGTCCAAAATCTATAAAGAACTTATCAAACTCAATACCCAAAGAACAAATAATCCAATCAAGAAATGGGCAGAAGACATGAACAGACATTTCTGCAAAGAAGACATCTAGATGGCCAACAGACACATGAAAAAAATGCTCCACATCACTCGGCATCAGGGAAATACAAATCAAAACCACAATGAGATACCACCTCACACCAGTCAGAATGGCTAAAATTAACAAGTCAGGAAATGACAGATGCTGGCAAGGATGCGGAGAAAGGGGAACTCTCCTACACTGTTGGTAGGAATGCAAGCTGGTGCAACCACTCTGGAAAACAGTGTGGAGGTTCCTGAAAAAGTTGAAAATAATGCTACCTTATGACCCAGCAATTGCACTACTGGGTATTTACCCTAAAGATACAAATGTAGTGATCCAAAGGGGCACGTGCACCCAAATGTTTATAGCAGCAATGTCCACAATAGCCAAACTATGGAAAGAATCTAGATGTCCATCAAGAGATGAATGGATAAAGAAGATGTGGTGTGTGTGTGTGTGTGTGTGTGTGTGTGTGTATTGCAGCCATCCAAAGAAATGAAATCTTGCCATTTGCAACAATGTGTATGGAACTAGAGGGTATTACGCTTAGCAAAATAAGTCAGTCAGAGAAAGACAATTATCATATGATCTCCCTGATATGAGGAAGCTGAGAGGCAACATGGGGGATTTGAGGGGTAGGAAAAGAATATATGATACAAGATGGGATCGGGAGGGAGACAAACACTAAGAGACTCTTAATCTCATGAAACAAACTGAGGGTTGCGGAGGGAGGGGGGGAGGGAGAGGGTGGTGGGGTTATGGACATTAGGGAAGGTACGTGCTATGAGGTGTGTAAACTGGCGATTCATAGACCTGTACCCCTGGGGCTAATAATATACTATACGTTAATTTAAAAAATTTAAAAAATTTTAAAAAAGATTCCCATTAAGTTTTTCTTTCCAATCACCTCAGCATGGATACAAAAGAGAAAAAAGAAAAGAAAATCTGGTATCTTATTGTTCAAAGCCTGAGTTAGCTAGGTCCTGGGAACCCAGAGTTATGCTAAGAAAAAGTCATATAATTCCATGTGCTAACACCAATAAAAATATATGATCTTCCACCTCAGATGGACTTCTATATTACTTGGAAACCTATCTATGTGTTTGTTGTCTGCTCTTTTCCACGTCCATAACAATTTTTTCAAACTTTCATTATGCACAGTCAAGTCTATGATCCCACCATTCTTTGGTTTTAGCAATATTTATTTTATTCCATGAAAAATAGAGGCTATTAGAGGAAATGCCCTCAGTAAAGTGTAGGAAACACATCATCCAAGTTTATTATATATTCTTTTTTTTAAAGATTTTATTTATTTATTTGACAGACAGAGATCACAAGTAGGCAGAGAGGCAGGCAGAGAGAGAGGAGGAAGCAGGCTCCCCAAGAACAGAGAGCCCAATGTGGGGCTTGGTTCCAGGACCCTGGGATCGTGACCTGAGCTGAAGGCACAGGCTTTGTCCCACTGAGCCACTCTGGTGCCCCCGAGTTTATTACATATTCTTGATCTCAATCTCTCTTACCTCCTCAGACCCTGAGGACTATAATCTAATCTCTCCCTTGTAGCTTCTGTTTTCCTCTATATATTGGCTCCTTCCTTTCACTCTTTAAATACAGTCAAGACTTCAAAGAGAAATCCTTCCCTTCACAATCGTATTCCTTGAAATAATTGTCCATTTGTTCAGTCTAACCTTCAAGCCCTGCACTTAACCTTCAAGCCCTTCCTCAACCCACTGAAGTCTAGGTTCCTTCCATTCTTATCAAAGAAATCTCCCTAAGGTCAATGAAGAATAGTTGGACGCCAAATCCAATATATACTTTCTACTTATTATGTCATTTGATTTCTCTGCAACATTGACACTGTTGACCACTTTCTCTGTAGTGATCATATTTTGTCCATCCAACATCTCTGTGGGAAACCACCCTTCTGTCCTTAATCCATTTGGTTTACATGTGGCTGACTCCACCTCTTTATTTCCAGGGACAGGTGATGATCCAAACCTAATCAATCAAATATTCACCACCCCTTCAATTTGTGGATGGTTCAGAAACAGGCATATAGTTTATACCAAGTCAATTAAAACTTTTCTTAGATTTTCCCCCCAGATTTTTTAAACTGAGATTTTAATGGCAGATTTAAAAAATCAATGATTATAAAGATTATGCAAATCTAAGGCTGCTGATAACCATTTTTATGAACATGTGAGGACAACCAGTTTAAAAATTAATTCAACAGAACAAATTAGAAACTGGATTTCAGTGATGCCTGAAAACAGTTCTGGATTTTCCCACCATATGAACTAATACTTCCTATTTTTAATTTAAGATATTTGAGATGGATTTTTATTGCTTGAAATTGAAAGGGTTTTTACTAATACATCCTTCTTGAAGCTCTTCTTGTGGTTTCTGTGATTCTAACCTATCCTATTTTCCTCCCAACCCTTCAGTCACTCTCAGACTCCTGTGTTGGATTTTTTTGCCTGTTCTTTAAAAATGTTGCATAGGGACGCCTGGGTGGCTCAGTTGGTTGGACGACTGCCTTCGGCTCAGGTCATGATCCCGGAGTCCCGGGATCGAGTCCCGCATCGGGCTCCCAGCTCCATGGGGAGTCTGCTTCTCCCTCTGACCTTCTCCTCGCTCATGCTCTCTCTCTCTCACTGTCTCTCTCTCAAATGAATAAATAAAATCTTAAAAAAATAAAAAATAAAAAAAAATAAAAATGTTGCATAAAACTTATTAAGTCCTACCATGACCTTTGAGTACCAGCAATAACATCCTCCACTTGATCTTAGCCGAGAAGCGATACCAGCAATAACATCCTGACCTAAACAACAAAAACTTATTTTAATAAACATGTCTGTTATTTAAAAAATGTTGCAGAAGATTCTTTTCATAGTCCTCTTCTCACTCTATAGACATTCTCTCTGTGTGAGCTCATCCAATAATAATAATAACTATAGATGTTTTAGGATATATAATTTCATATATATGCATAATTTTCTCATGACTATCCTGAAAAGTATGATTATTGTTTCCATATTACAGAAATAGAAATAGAAACTGAGTCTAAACTGAGTAATTTGTTCTAAAGCATGGGGCTAGGAAAGGTGAGAGCTGGAGTTTGACCCCTGGTATCTATGATTCCAATATCCATAATATTTTAAACACAATATTTATTCATTTATCAAGTAGGAGTTCTTACTATATTTCTGACACTGTTCTAACCAATGAGAGAGTCCCTGTATTAATATGTCTTAATTTCTGAAGATGTGTCAGAAATAGATTGTTCCTCTCCCCAAAATACATAGTTTTAGCCAGTGCAATAACGCAAAGGAAATAAAAGCTATAAAAATTATAAAGAATAAAGTAGAAATGTCTTTTTTTTCACAGATAACATAATTGAATAAAGCAATGGATATAAATTTAATAAGATTTCTGCATACAAGGTCAATTTATAAGAAGCAATTATAAGTGCATTACTTACTTTACTTGAGGGATGGTAAAAGGGATCCTGTGTCTGCTCCTATTACCTGTGTCTGCTAGCCTGTAGCTACCATGCATGAGTGCATCTTCATCCACGCTGGTAGGCTAGTGTCCAGATTGGCAATGCATGCTGGGGGCTCTGTTGCCTGGAACATGGCATCCAGCCTAATGGCCAGATGCCAAGTGTCAATACCATTGGGCAAGGAGATGATTCCTTCAACACCTTCTTCAGTGAGATGGATGCTGGCAAGTATGTGCCCAGGACAGTGTTTGTAGACCTGGAACCTACAGTCATTGATGAAATTCACACTGGCACCTACCACCAGCACTTTAACCCTGAGAACCTCATCCCAGGCAAGAAGTTGCTGCCTGAGGGCACTACATCATTGGCAAGGAGATCATTGGCCTTGTCTTGGACCGATTCAGAAACTGGGTGACCAGAGCACATGTCTTCAAGACTTCTTGGTTTTCCACAGCTTTTGAGGCAGAACTGGCTCTGGGTTCACCTCCATACTGATGGAACACCTCTCTTTCAATTATGGCAAGAATTCCAAGCTGGGAGTTCTCCATTTACTCAGCCCCTCAGGTTTACACAGCTGTAGCTGAGCCCTCACTCCCAACTCCACTCTAGAGCACTCTGACTGTGCCTTCATGGTAGACAACAAGGTTGTCTATGACAGCTATTGCAGAAACCTTGATATTGGGGCACCTGGGTGGCTCAGTCGGCTAAGCACCCAGCTCTTGAATTTTGGCTCAGGTCATGATCTTATGGTTGTGAGATCGAGCCCTACACTCACCACTCACTTGAAAGATTCTCTCCCTCTGCCCCCCACCACTTACAAGTGCACATGTGCACTTCCCTCTCTCCTTTTCTCTCACTCTCTCTCTCTCAAAAAAAAAAAAAAAAAAGCCTTGATATTAAATGTCCAAACTACACTAACCTCAACTGCATTATTAGCCAGATTGTTCTTCCTTCATTGCTTCTCTCAGATTTGATGGATCCCTGAATGTTGATCTGACAGAATTCTAAACCAACCTGATGTCCTATCCCTGTATCCACTTTCCTCTGGCCACATATGCCCTTGTCATCTCTGCTGAGAAAGCCTACCCCAACCAGCATTCTGTATCAGAGATCACCACTGCGTGCTTTGGTTCAGCCAGCCACACGGTGAAATATGATCCTTGGCATGGTAACTACATGGCTTGCTGCCTATGATTCCCCAAGATGTCAATGCCATTGCCACCATCAAGACCAAGTGCAGCAACCAGTTTGTGGACCAGTGCCTCACTGACTTGCAAAGTTGGCCTTAATTACCAGCCTTCTACTGTGGTACCTGGTAGAAATCTGGCCAAAGTATAGAGAGCTGTGTGTATGCTGAGCAACACCACAGCCATTGCTGAGGCCTGGGCTCACCTGGCCCATAAGTTTGACCTAATGTATGCCAAGTGGTATGCAGGTGAAGGCATGGAGGGAGGAGTGCTTTCTGAGCCTCATGAGGACATCGCTGCACTTGAGAAGGAGTATGAGGAGGTTGGTGTGGATTCTGTTGATGGAGAGGGTGAAGAAGGAGAGGAATACTAATTACCATTCCTTTCAGCCCTGTAGTTTGTCACACTCAGAACTTTAGCTTAAACATTTGCTGACAAACATTAAAGCTTTCTGGTTATACTGTCTTCACTTTTTAACTGTTATCATGTCTTACTTTTCTATGTGTACCTGTAAGATTTTTCCATGTCTCAAAGTAAAGGTTTTAAGAAAGAAAGAAAAAAAATTATATGTATTATATTAGCAACAAATAATTAGAAAATAAAATATTTTAAATACCATTTTAATAGTATCAAAACCCCTTAACATCTAGAAACAAATCTAACCAAAAATGAGCAAAGCCTCAATACTGAAATTGTAAAGCTTTGCCAAAAGAAATTAAAGATGTCCTAAACAAATAAAAAGATCTACCTGAGGACCAACAAAGATGGTGGAGGAGTAGGAGATCTTAGTTTCCTCTGGTCCCAGGAATTCATCTGGATAGCTATCAAATCATTCTGAACACCTGCAAACTCAACTGGAGATCTGAGAAAAGAATAAGTACAACTCTACAAATAGAAAAGTGACCACTGTCTGCAAGGTAGGAGGTGTGGAGATGTGAATTCAAGGTGATATTTGGAAAGATAAGCTGTGGGGGTACAGAGCCTCCATAAGCCAACAGTGGAGTGATATCGCAGCAGAGCACAAAATCAGAACTTTTAGAAGTCTGCTTTAAAGGCCTGAGAGGCACTCTGGTGGTGAAGTGGGGCAGAATCCTGGGTGGGACAGTATGGTCTTGGGGGTCACAGAGTGAGTGGGGGTGCCTGAGTGAGACAGAGTTCTCAGGCATTGGAAAGGGGAAGCTGCCTGAAATCAGTGAGCCCAGGAGTGAGCTTTCAGTTTGGTGTTGGCATATACCATGAACCCCAGAATGATTGGGTGACTGCTCTGCCAGTAGGGGTCCAGCAAGCAACAGAAGTGCAGGGAGACACCCCCTTCCTCCCCTGGGAGGAGTGGCATGGGTGCACCATAGGAATTTGCAGGATTTGGAAACTCGAAATGGGGTCATATGCATGAGATAGAAATGCTCAGTCACAGGCTGAATGAGCACTGAGTGTGGACAGAGACCAGGGAGACAGAGTGATTGCTTTTTCTGAAGGAGCGCTGAGAAGCAAGGCCCTGAGCTTTCTGCTCTAGAGCTGGAGATTGGGAGGCCACCGTTTTCATTCTCATCTTCTAAAGTGGTGCAGAAAATCTTCAATGAACAAAAGCCACACAGAGAAACCAAAGATGACTTAGCCTGGCCCCTGGCAAGAGAGGTGCAGTTCCACCCAGGCAAAGACACCTAGGAATCAATGCAAGAGGCCCCACCTCACATCGCCAAAAACATCCAGAAAAGACCAAGTTTACTGATCATAGAGAACTACAAAACTCCAGTGCTAAGGCAAAATAGTATATAAAATTCATGTTTTCCCCCCACAATTCTTTAGTCTTTCAATTTTAACTTTTTTCTTCCCCTTTTTAAACAATTTTTCCCCTTTTCTTTTTTTTTTTTTTAATTTTTTATTTTTTATAAACATATATTTTTATCCCCAGGGGTACAGGTCTGTGAATCACCAGGTTTACACACTTCACAGCACTCACCAAATCACATACCCTCCCCAATGTCCATAATCCCACCCCCTTCTCCCAAACCCCCTCCCCCCGGCAACCCTCAGTTTGTTTTGTG
>NC_081572.1:43010892-43110584 GCF_022355385.1 Mustela nigripes
CCAGGACAAACAAAAACTAAAAGAATTTGCAAACACCAAACCAGCCCTACAGGAAATATTGAAAGGGATCCTCTAAGCAAAGAAAGAGCCTAAAAGTAACATACACCAGAAAGGTCACCTTACAGGTAACAGTATCAGTAATAGTCAGCTTACAGGCAATATAATGGCACTAAATTCATATTTTTCAATAGTTACCCTGAATGTAAATGGGCTAAATGCCCCAATCAAAAGACACAGGTATCAGAATGGATAAAAACAAAACAAAACAAACAAACAAACAAACAAAAAAACAAGACCCATTGATACACTGTCTGCAAGAGACTAATTTTAGACCCGAAGACATCTCCAGATTCAAAGTGAGGGGATGGAAAAGAATTTACCATGCTAATGGACATCAAAAGAAAGCTGGGGTGGGAATCCTTATATGGGATAAATTAGATATTAAGCCAAAGACTATAATAAGAGATGAGGAAGGACACTATGTCATACCAAAAGGGTCTGTCCAACAAGGAGATCTAACAATTTAAAATATCTATACACCTAACATGGTAGCAGTCAATTATATAACCCAATTATTAACAAAATCAAAGAAACACATTGACAATAATACAATAATAGTAGGGTAAATATGATGGGGGATGGAATATGATGGAATATGATTGTAAAGATGAAATTTTAAAAAGATTTTTAAAAAGGAACTGATAAGTTGGTTGAAAAAAAGAAAGAAAAATAAAAGACGGAGAGAGAGAAAATGTGATCGGGGGACTAGAACAAAGCCATACATTAGATTTAGGGTATATTTTGGTCTGTTAGAAGAAGCTGTATCCCAAAATTTTAAAGAAAGAAAAATTTATATATATACAAAAAATAAGGTTACAATGAAGGGATAGAAATATGACTATAAAAATGAAAATTAAAAAAGATTTTTTTAAAGGTATTGATAAGATGTTGGTTAAAACAGGAAAGAGGAAAAATTCAAATAAAGTAGAAAAAGAAAAAAATAAAGAAAATTTAAAAAATTTATCTTTGAGGGACTCAAGAATCATGGGGAAAAAAACCCATGAATTCTATGTACTGTATTCCCCTACCTCAGGAGTTCCACAGTTCTCATTGATCAGTAAACTTGGTCTTGGCTGGATTTTCTTGCTGATCTCCTGGGGGTGGGGTCTGTTGCAGGGATTCTCAAGTGTCTTTGCCCAAGGTGGAATTGCACCGCCCTTGTCAGGAGCCAAGCTAAGTAACCTGCTTGGGTTCGTGCTCAGGAGCTTTTGTTCCCTGAACATTTTCCGTACTGCTTTGGAGGACAGGAATGAAGATGGCAGCCTTCCAATCTCCTGCCCAGAGGAGCCGAGAGTTCAGGGCCCTACTCCTCAGCGCGCCCTCAGAGAAAAGCAGTCAATCCCTGCCATCTCCCTGGTCTCCAGCCACATTCTATGCTCACCCAGCCTGTGACCTAGCGTTTCTATCTCTGGTGCGCATGAGGCCGTTTAGTCTCCAAACCCAGCAGATTCCTGCACTGCACGGCTGCTCCTGGAGGATGAAGAAGGTGACTCTCCAGATCTGCAACTTGTGGGGACCCTACTTAAAGAGTAATGGCCCAACTGTGCCTCAGATCACAGTTTATGGCAACCCTGAGCTGAGAGTTCACTCCTTGGCTCTGTCTCTGTAGCTGGCTTCCCCACTCCAATACCTGTGAGCTCTGCCACACTCTGGTATCCCTGCTCTTTCTGTGACCCTGAGGGACCTGAGACACACACTGTCCCCATGAGGGCTCCACCCCACACTTAGCCTCTGGAGCGATGTCCGTTAGTGGCGCAGACTTTTAAAAGTTCTGATTTTATGCTCCATGGCTGTACGGCTTTCCGGGAGCTGGCCCCTCTCTCCATGGTCTCTCCTCCCATATATCGCCTCAGATTCCCTTCCCCGCACATCCTACCTTCCAGAAAGTGTTCGCTTCTCTGTTGCTAGAATTGCTGCTCTTCTCTTCGATCTCCTGTTGAGTTTGTAGGTGTTCAGAAAGGTTTGATAACTATCTAGCTGAATTCCTGGGACCCCACGGAATTTAGTTCTCCTACTCCTCCACCATCTTGCTCTGGCTGGGGGGGTGGGGGGTGGGATGGGACTCTTTTTCCCAACAATATTCTAAAGTAACAGATTAAAATCTACTTCTAATATTTCTTACATTTTACTTTTTCTCTTCCTCAGGAATGCACCTGGAAGAGCAGACGGAAACTTCAGTGTGTTCAATAAAGGCCTCAAAGAATTTGGTGGTTAGAAAACCTGCAAAAGTGATTTTCAATTTAGATCCAGCCTCACTGAATTCAAAGCTAGAACAGCCATGGAAGAAAAAATGTCTTGAAAGATTGGAAGCAAAAGCCCGGGCAATGCAGCAGAAAATAATAGACAAGGATAATCTGAAGAAAGAACAAGAAAAAAAGGCTGGAAAAAACCTCCCCAGGGATAATTTGGCCAAAGAGTGGTTTAATGCTGACAACACGACACTGAACACTCGTGCATATTTGCTTGACAAACTTCTGCCTATCTTAGTTCCTGGAGTGGAAAAAATGTTAATGCAAGTGGAAAAGAAGCAGCTTTGGACAGAGGTTGATAATACAACCAGGTTTAATCCAATTAATCATTTGGGGGAATACTTAATGAGAAATAATCCTTATTACATCAAAGACTCAGGAATGTCTGGTTATCAAAGGATGATGAGAGATGTCACAGAAGACCTGAAGATTCATGTTCCTGACACTACTGGCAACAGGTAAACTTTTTAATATTTTCAGTTGATGATCTAGATTCTTACATTGAAAGCATGTAGAACAATTACATAATCATACAAATAGGGCTTAAATAATTAAATTATTGTAATTAATTTGTAATTATTATATTTATATTAATTTTGATTAATAATTAATTAATATTCATATTAATTATAAATTTATAATTGAATTTAATTTATAATTAAATTATTTAATTAAATAATTTTGTGATTTTTTTCAGAAAGTATTTATTGAGCTGTTGGTATGTGTGTTACCATTTATAAGGCACTATGAAGACTAATGAAGCATATTAAACAAGTTCCTTGAATTCATGGATTTAGTTACTCACTATGATCTAAGATATATATTTATTTGTTTATCTTCTGTCTCTCTGCACTGGAAAGTAAGCTATATAAGAGTAGGAACTTTTTAAAAATTTAACTTTTCAGATAGGCCATCTATTCACTTGGTTCAGAAGTCAAAATATATAGTTATACAATAAAAGTTCCTCTCCCATTCATCCATCTACCCAGTACTTGACCGCTGCCATAAATAATGGCTATTCTTCATTTTCAGTGGATTCTTCCAGTTTCTTTATACATACAGAAGCAAATGCAAATATAGCTTCTAAATTTTCTTCCTTTTATATAAGACCATCTGACTCAGTTACAAATATTTTCTTCTGTTTTTTACTTGCTATTTACATCTTGTCATACAGAAGATATTTTATTTCTATGTGGTTGAATTTATTTACTTTCATTTTATGGTTTCTAGATTTCCAGTTACTGTTATTTTCAAGATAGTAAAATAATCCTTCCATTTTTTTCCTGGAATTTTTATTATTTGAATTCCCATTTTAAGTATTGATCCATTTGGAATTACATTATTCTAATGTAAGATGGAAAATATGAATCCAACTTTTTCTTTTCCAAATGGCTACATAGTGTTCCCAATGACAATTGCCAAATAGTCTATTTTGCCCCACTGTTTGAAACTTTATTACTAAATTCTTGTATATTTTGGAGTGTATGTCTGTATTTTTCTATCCTATCCCATTGACTATCTCCCTATTCATGCACCACAGTGCACTACTTTAATCACTGAGGCTTTTAAAGATACAGTCAGTCCCTGACTTACAATGATTCCACTGACTGATTTTTGGTTTTATGTTGGTGTGAAAGTGGTATGTGTTCAGTAGAAATCATAGTCTGAATTTTGAATTTTGATCTTTTCCTGGACTAAAAAATGCAGTATGATGCTCTCTTGTGATGCAGGGCAGTGGCAGTGAGCTACAGCTGCTGGTCAGCCACCCGATCCATACACTTAAAGTGGCTCTGTACCCATACAACCATTCTGTTTTTCACTTTCAGGACAGTATTAAATCAATTACATGAGATAGTCTACACTTTATAAAACAGGTACTTGTTAGATGATTTTGCTTACTGTAAACTAATTTAAGTGTTCTGAACACATTTTAAATGGGCTCAATACAACTATGATGTTGAGTGGGTTAGGTGTATTAAATGCATTTTCTACTTAGGATATTTTCCATTTATGATGGGTTTATTGGGACATACCCCTATCATAAGTTGAGGAAGCTCTGTATTTCAATAATTCTCTGTGCTGGTCCCCATTATTTACTCCTTTATTCTGGTGTTACTGCTTTTTTTTTTTTTAAGATTTTATTTATTTACTTGAGAGAGAGAGAGAGAGAGAGAGGGAGCATGCGCACAGAGGGAAAGGGTGAAGCAGACTCTCTACTGAGCAGGGAGCCCAATAGGGGACTAGATCCCAGGACCCCAAGATCATGACCTGAGCTGAAGGCAGATGCTTAACCGACGAAGCCACCTAGGGACCCCATATTTTTGCTTTTTAATATAAATTTTAGGATTGAGTCATCTACTTGGGGGAAAAAAAGGAGAATAGCAAAACAAACCTTATAGGAATTTCATTGAAATTTGTTTACATTTATTTATTAACTTAGGGAAAATCAACATCTTTAATGACAAGTGTTTCTATCTGAGAACATATGTCTTTCCATTTGCTCCTCTTATTTTGTATCCATCATTGTTGTCATAAAGGCTTTTTTTCATTTAAGCTTGCATCTCTTGTTAGATGCATTACTAGTTACTTTATTATTTTTTGAAGATTTTATTTATTTATTTGACAGACAGAGATCACAAATGGGCAGAGAGGCAGGCAGAGAGAGAGGAAGGGAAGCAGGGTCCCCCCTGAGCAGAGAGCCTGATGCAGGGCTTAATCCCAGGACTCTGAAAGCATGACCTGAACCAAAGGCAGAGGCTTACCCGACCAAGCCACCCAGGCACCCCTACTTTATTATTGCTTATAGCCATTGTAAATGGGACTTTCTTTCATTACATTTTCTATCTATATGTAGTTTGAATACATGAAAACTATAAATTTCTGAAAATTTTTGTTCTCTGCTACCTTACTGAGTTCCATCATTAATAGAAAAAAATATTTTTTTATTTTTATTAAAAGACTTATTTATTTATTTGAGAGAGAAAGAGAGAAAGTGTGCATATGATAGAGGCGGAGCAGAGGAAGAGGGTGAAAGTATTTGAAGCAGACTCCTCACTGAGTGTGGCACCAGACGCTGAGCTTGATCCCATGACCATGAGATCATGACCTGAGCCAAAACCAAGGATTGGATGCTTAACCAACTGAGGCACCCAGGTGCCCCTATTTATAGAAAAATTTTAGTTGATTATTTGGATTTTTCTAGAAAGGAAACCTTACCTGAAAATAATAGGCATTTTCCTTCTTTGTTTTCAATTTTTATGTTTGTAATATCTTCCTCTACCCTCGTTATATTGGCAATTACTTCAATGAATTTTAAATAATAATGATGATATGGACATCCTTGTCCTGTTTTGGACTTTAGTAGGGATGATTTTTGTATTATTGCCTCATCATAAGTAGTTTTTTTATTTTTATTTTTATTTTTTTTAACTCTAATAAAGTTTATTGGTTTTCTTTCATTGGCTCTGGTTCAGCTTTGGAAGAACTCTCTGGGTTCTTCTGGCCTTGTTTCTGGGCTGCTGCTGCTTTAGCTTTTAAGGCCCTTTTCTGCTTCTTGAGCTTTTGGGCCTCTTGGAAGACCCGAATGCACAGGGCCTTCTTGGCTGCCAAGCGTCGGTGGGGTTTCCGGTTGTACAGAGGAGGGAGGGTGTACTCTATCCCCAGTTCCTTGCATGTCTTCTCGAAGATACTATAGTTGGTCTTACGGAGGGTTTTAAGCATCTTTTTCCTCTGGTCGATGCTCATCAGAAGAGAGAGCACTTGTGGGCTTTGTCCTTTCGGTGTTTCTGCATGTGCTCTTCATAATTGGGGATCTTGACAGGCAACAATTCGAGCCTCCAGGGAGCTAGTGTCCTCAGGGTTTGCCACGACCTTGTTCATCAGCTGCTGTTGCTTGATTTTTAGCTTCTCCTTCTGGTTTGCCATTTCTAAAGACAAGAGTCTTCTCACGACGTCTTCAAACTTCTCAATTCCAGGAAAGTTCTGGTAGTCTTTGAGCAGCGTGGAAGGGGGTGGGTCATCTTCTTGGAGGGGCTGGACTGGTTTCCAGGCGGCATATCCGCGAACGGCCTGGAGGATGACACCTCGAGTACAGGGAAGGGCCCACTGGGGGGAGGGCGGCCTGGCACACGCTCCGTCTGGCAGCCCAAGGACTGGGGCCTGGGCTACTGCCTGGGTCCGAAGTGACCTCAGAGCCCTCCACGCCATCCTCAGCATCGTGACTTGTGACACCGCGGGGCCGGCGCCACGGCCACTGTCCCTTTCGCCGCACGGACGGGGTTACATGGGCCATGAGTAGTTTTTTAAAGCTATATAGTACTACCATAACTCTACTTCATTTGGATCTGAAAAAGATGTATTTTATTACATTAGAAAAAAATGTGCAGGGCACCTGCGTAGCTCGGTCAGTTAAGTGTCTGACTCTTCATTTGGCCCTGGAATAACTTGATCCTGAAAAATCTTTATAGAGAAAACATGATGAGGAACCCTCAACTGCACACACCACAATGGCAGAGAAAAGGATCACTGTTCTATTGGAGTTTTTTGGTTTCTCTATTATTTATTTCTGTTCTAATCTTTTTTTTTTCCTTCCTTTTGCTGGGTTTGGGTTTTGATCTTCTTTTTCTAACCCCTTTAAAGAGTGATTTTTTAAAAAGATTTTATTTATTTATTTGTTTGTTTGTTTATTTTTGAGAGAGAGAGTGTGTGTGTGCAAGTGGGGTGAGGAGCAAAGGGGGAAGGACAAGCAGACTCCATGCTGAGCACGGAGCCCAGTGTGGGGCTGGATATCTGATACCCAGATATCCAGATATCTCAGATATCTCATGATATCCTGAGATCATGACCTGAGCTGAAATCAAGAGTCAGACACTTAACCCACTGAACCAGTTTTTAAAGAACAAGAATGATTGTTAATTTTGTCAAATGCTTGTTTAACATCTGTGGAGATGATCATTTGGTTTTCACCTTAGACCTGTTGATAATGAATTTTATTAATAGATTTCCTAATTTTGGGCTATGGAAATTCCTGGAATAACTCCCGCTTGATTGCTTTGTATTCGGTTACATTGAAATATGCTTCCTGCTAATAAACCAAAATAAATGTTTAATTCTTTCCTTTTAATTACAAGTTTTCAGAATATTATACATTATATCTCTATGTCTCTATGTGTCTACTTATCTATCTATCTATCTATCTATCTATCCATCTATAGGTGCCTGGAGGAACAACAAATTAAAGATTTCTTGGGGGTTTCCTGGATGGTTCAATCAGTTAAGCATCTGCCTTTGGCTCAGGGTCCTGGAATGGAGCCCTGCTTTGGGTTGTCATCTTGGCAGGGAACCTGCTTCTTCCTCTCCCTCTGTCTGCTATTCCGCTTACTTGTGCTCTCTCTCTCTACCTGTCAAATAAATAAATAATATATTTAAATAAACAAACAAACAAAAATGTTTTTTAAAAAAGATTTTTTTCAGGAGGATTGTTCCTTTTAAGTATCATTGTAGACACACTGATTTTAATATATATTCAAGGCATTTTAATCCATTATAGTTACTTTTTCTTTTTGATCCTCAACTTTACCCAACTTTGGCTCCTATGTTCTTCCAACCTTACTCCTTTAGTCTTTGAAAGCTTCTTGCAATTTTTAAAAAGGATTCTTAGCTACTTTTAAAGGAAATCACTCATCTGGGAGCTAGGAATGCTCATAAATATTGTATTATCATTGCTTCTAGGCTCTTTCAGGACTAACAAATATAATTTTTAAAAATAGGGGTGCCTGGATGGCCCAGTTGTTAAGTGTCTGCCTTCAGCTCAGGTCATGATCCCAGGATCCTGGGATGGAGCCTTGAATGGGGCTCCCTGCTCAGTGGGAATCCTGCTTCTCCCTCTCCCACTCCCCCTGTTTGTGTTCCCTATCTCACTGTCTCACTGTCTCTCTCTCTGTCAAATAAGTAAATAAAATCTTAAAAAAAAAAATATGAGCAAATATCGATAATTTCATATCAAACACAATATTTCAGGTTTTTTTACCCAATTCCTTGATTTTATATTTCTATCTCTTTTTGCCCCCTAAAAATATTGGCTCCTAACAACATTGACAAAATTAGTTATCTTATCCTTGGGTGCCTGGGTGGCTCAGTGGGTTAAAATTAGTTGTCTTATCCTACAATTTACATAAAATAGCTTCAAAATAATAATACCAACAATCCCAATAAAAGAACTACTAGATTTATTTGCAGATATTTTGTCCTGAAACATATTCTTCTAAGTATGTGTGTATGACAAATGAAACCATGCAACAACTAGGAGAAACCAGGGATTAATTTCTTTTATTACCAGAGAAAAGCCTTTCTTTAAAAAAGATTTTATTTATTTATTTGACACAGAGAGAGAGGTCACAAGTAGGTAGAGAGACAGGCGGGGTTGGGGGGAGCAGGCTCCCCGCTGAGCAGAGAGCTGGATGCGGGGTTCCATCCCAGAACCCTGAGAACATGACCTGAGCTGAAGGCAGAGGCTTAATCCACTGAGCCACACAGGTACCCTGAGAAAACCTTTTAAACCATGAGTAAAAATCATGAAATTATTGCTAAATTTGATTACATAAAAATTAAAGGGCTTTTGCCAGAGAAATTGAGTCTCAATCACTCAATTTTGTTGTTGTAGTACAAAAGTAGTTATACACAATATGTAAATGAATAAGCATGGCTGAGTTCTAATAAAACTTTATTTGTGAATACTAAAATGTGTCATAGATTTTCTACTATGCCACAAAATATTATTCTTATTTTGATTTTTAAAAACCATTTTAAAATGTAGCAGCCAATCTTAGCTGTTGAGTAGTACAATACCAGGCAGCAGTCAGTTTGGGCCTTAAGCCCTAGTCTAGATAACATCTGGGTCTCTTCCAGATCTTAAAACAACAAAACAAAATAAAAATAAGACACTTTGAATGTCTGATTCTCTACCTGAATCTTCATACTTTCCTTCTAATATCTTCTGGCATGAATACTTGTGCTAAAATTTATAAAAGAATGTAAAATTCTTTATGATTTCTTTCAGTGTTCCTCCTATAGGGTAAGTAACTAATAAGAAGTTTAGAATAACAATTCTTTTGAAATTAAGTACATATATACCACTAGAATAAAGCAAGAGATATGTACAGAACTCTTCCTTTGTTTTATTTTATGTATTTTATGTGTGGACATGGAATTTTAAATTTCCATTGGAACAGTCTTTCTCAGAGTGTGGTTGCCTATGAATGAAATCAGGATGACCTGGATGTTTGGTTAAAAATGCAGATTCCTAGCTTCTTCCTCAGATCTTCTCAATCAGAACCTTTAGGCATCTACTGAGAACAAGTTCCACAGGAGGTTATTATGCACCCTAAAAAAAGCTTCAAAACCAATTATGCAGAGAAGCCAAATTAAAGGAGTTTTAGTACTAATGAGAAGTTCCAACAGCAGAAGGGAGCAGTGTCATTAAATTTAATAAATAGCTTAAAGAACTTTTCTGTTCTCCATCTGTTCTTGCAGAGCAATAAATTAGATTTGTATTTAGACCTAGTGCCATAAAAATACTTAAAATTTGGGAACTGATGTCAAGGCTGTATATCAATACATCGAGAAATGCTTCCTCCTATTAGGGATGTGTAAATCTCAATCAGCACATTAAAGTAGGCATTTATCAATAATTGTGATAAGAATAGTAACTGGCACACTAGGACTCTGGTCTAGGTATCATTTCCAACAAATGGCATGACATAAGAGGGTTAGTTTATTGCACTGATGCTTCTTGAATTGGGGGTTTGAATAGTTAGGGTCATTTGAAGCTTGATGAGAGCACTAGTTTCTTTTTTTCTTTCTTTTTCAGTGTTTTTTAGATTTATTTTAGTAATCTCTACGCCTCAGGTGGGACTCAAACACACAACCCCGAAATCAAGAGTCACACACTCTTGCAACTGAGCTGGCCAGGTGCCCCAGAGCCCTAGTTTCCACTGGAGCAATGCTGTTGTAGGAATTTCATGCAAGAGTTAAAGGAATCAAAGATGCTTTGTTTGCCTGGATGGTCAGGATTAGGGCTTGATCTCTTTCTGGCAAAAATTCAAGATCTGTGTATCAACATATGACAGTGTCAAGCACCTGCAGAATATTCAGAAATCCTGGGATACTTTTCAACAGTGCAATATCTATTGACCTAAAGTTCAGATACACAACAATCTTAGCTAAAATAGTCTTGCTTTTAAATTCTCTGAACTATATCATTGTGTCATCTTTAGTCCATTAGAGAGTTTTGAAGTCCATTTGTATTAGTAATGAGAGTTTTTCTTATTTATATCCAAGGAAAAAGATGAATAAATTTTTTGTTTGGTTTGTCAAGACTTTATCCTCTTGTGATGATGTTAAAGTATCCCTTTGCCTCAACCTGGTCCAAAAATTTTTCATCTGACTACTTCCCTGGATAAAAAGGGATTTGTTTCTGTTTGGTGTCTAAGAACCATAGATAGGGAAGATACTCCTTACTGATTTGGGACAATTTTTATAGTGGTAGCTGCTTGTCTGAAAAATAAACTATCACTGTTGTTTGTAAGTTTTACATATACAGTATACCTTTATTGCTTTTCATCGACGTTTCTGAATGACAGATTAAGAATTAAAGTGGACTTTAATTTTTTTTTAATTTCTTTTCAGCATAACAGAATTCATTGTTTATGTACCACACCTAGTGTTCCGTGCAATATGTGCCCTCCATAATACCCAACACCTGGCTCCCCCAACCTCCCACCCCCGGCGCCTTCAAAACCCTCACATTGTTTTTCAGAGTTCATAGTCTCTCATGGTTCATCTCCCCTTCCAATTTCCCTCAACTCCCTTCTCTCCATCTCCCTATGTCCTCCATGTTATTTGTTATGCTCCACAAACAAGTGAAACCATATGATAATTGACTCTCTCTGCTTGACTCATTTCACTCAGCATAATCTCTTCCAGTCCCGTCCATGTTGCTACAAAAGTTGGGTATTCATTCTTTCTGATGGAGGCAGAATACTCCATAGTGTATATGGACCACATCTTCCTTATCCATTCGTCCGTCAAAGCACGTCTTGGTTCTATCAGACACATGAAAAAATGCTCATCATTACTAGCCATCAGGGAGATTCAAATTAAAACCACATTGAGAGACCACCTTACACCAGTTAAAATGGCCAAAATTAGCAAGACAGGAAACAACGTATGTTGGAGAGGATGTGGAGAAAGGGGAAACCTCTTACACTGTAGTTGGGAATGCAAGTTGGTGCAGCCACTTTGGAGAACAGTGTGGATATTCCTTAAGAAATTAAAAATAGAGCTTCCCTATGACCCTGCAATTGCACTACTGGGTATTTACCCCAAAGATATAGATGTAGTGAAAAGAAGGACCAACTCTACCCCAATGTTTAAAGTGGACTTTAATTCTTATGTGTAATTTTGCAAAACTGATAAGGTTATGTTTGTGTCATTTTGCTCATATTTTCTTTTCTTTTAACATCTATTTCAGTATCTTTTCCCTCTAAAACCTGATTCCTTCCATGCTTGGGAATGCATATTTTATAAGTCACAACTGCCTCATTGTGAATTGATAATGAAAGATTTTTGTTGGGGCACCTGGGTGGCTCAGTAAGTTAAGCATCTGCCTTCGGCTCAGGTCATGATCCCAGAGTCCTGGGGTCCAGTCCCACACTGGGCTCCCTGCTCAGTGGGGAGTCTGCTTGTTCCTCTTTCCCACCCCCACACTCATGCTTTCTCTCAAATAAATGAATAAATCTTTAAAAAAAGAAAGAAAAGTATTTGTTCTTTTTAAAAATTTTTTTTATTTTTAAGATTTTGTTTTAAAGTAATCTCTACACTCAACATGGGGGCTGAACTTACAGCCCTGAGATCAAGAGTCTCATTCTATGAACTAAGCCACCCAGGTGCCCCTGGAAAGTATTTACTCTTAAAATAGGATTATAGAGGCACCTGGGTGGCTCAGTCAGTTGAGCGTCTGCCTTCTGCTCAGGTCAGGATCCCAGGGACCTGGCATGGGTGCCCAAGTTGGGCTCCCTGCTCAGCGGGGAGACTGTTCCTCCCTCTTCTCCCTGCTTGTACTCTCTGTCGATATCTCTGTGTGTGTGTCTCTCTCTCTCAAATAAATAAATAAATAAAATCTTTTAAAAATAGAATTACAGGCTTTTTTTTTTTTTTAGGATTTTATTTATTTATTTGACAGCTAGAGATCACAAGTAGGCAGAGAGGCGGGCAGAGAGAGAGAGGAAGGGAAGTAGGCTCCCTTCTGAGGAGAGAGCTCAGTTCGGGCTCCATCCCAGGACCCTGAGATCATGACCTGAGTTGAAGGCACAGACTTAACCCACTGAGCCACCCAGGCATCCCAGAATTACAGACTTTCAATAGACTGATTATGGTGGTGGTTACACACATATTTACACATATGTTTAAATTTATACAACTATGTCCCGAAAAAGGTCAATTTTACTATATGATATTTTAAAAAATAAAAAATTTAAACAGTAAAAAAACTACAAAGATGTAATTAGTTAATGGATTAAAATTAAAAAATTTTTAAATCACAGATATTATTATTATTAATGTTCGAACTTAACACTATTCCGGGGGAGTGGGGCCTCTTATATTATAAATTTCTTCACTTTTCTCCATCAGCCCTGATACACAGTCCTGATCCTAGATGAGAGTTCAAATGAACTAGAAAGTGGATCTTAGACCCAAGGCAAAAACTCGGATCTTTTCCTGTGTCGCAGTTCTAGTGATGCCTATCAGGTTCTGGCTTGGTAATAATCTCTGATCTCTACATCTGTTGCTTTATTTTGATGAGTCTGTGCTGCACATTGAAATATCTTTTTGGCATTTTTCCTGTGATAACTCTTTATTACCCTTATGGACTAATAATGGAACATTTAACCCACAAAGAGAAAAAAATCACAACAAAATTTTGCATAGAGTTTCTTTCTCCCCCATAGCTGCATAAAGGAGAAAAATAAGTCAGTATACATGTTTAAGCATTAAGTTTACCCCAACCAAGTAAAAACTAAGAGAGAAAGACACAGAAGCCTTTATTTTACTTAATAATTTTTTTTTACTTGATAATTCCCTACAAGTTAATTCCTGTACAGCGTTCAAAGAACTTAATGCAGACTATGTGACATCCATTGTGTTTCTATTAGAATGTGGTATCTACAAAGATTTTGCCAGTTTACTTCGAAGTGCTTACTCTTTGTGTTTCCAAAAACAAACTCCATCCCCATTCTCACGTGCAACTTTCAACAGTTTTGGTCAAATTATATGTATAAATTGGGCATATTGTAAAAACCTCCATTATATTGTACTCTTTCTAAAATATCATCTTTATAATTATTTTCCAAAATTCAACCTCATCTGATGATAACATTGCAACCCCCACTTTCTTTTATATGTATTTTCATAGAATATTTTTGTTCATCTTTTTATTTGCAACTTTTCTGAGTAATCTTAATTTGTGTTTTCTCTATGTACAGAATATACAGTGTAGAACACTCTGTTTTATAATTCAATTAGAATCTTTTAATAGGAAGGCTTTTAGCATATTTACATCTATGGATATAATAGGTGAGTTTTAGTTCTACCATTTTTTATGACCTCTTTATTATTTTTAGTCTGTTTTTAAAAAAGATTATTTATTTATTTATTTTGACAGACAGAGATCCCAAGTAGGCAGAGAGGCAGGGGGAAGCAGGCTCCCGCCAAGCAGAGAGCCTGATGCGGGGCTCAATCCTAGGACCCTGGGACCATGACCTGAGCCAAAGGCAGAGGCTTTAACCCACTGAGCCACCCAGGCACCCCTAGTTTTAGCCTTTTAAATATAATTTTTCACTATAAAACAAACCCAAATGTCTAATTTATGCTTACAATACATCAGCTACTAGGTCTTGGCAAGAGTAAGGGAATGTTTCTTCCTTGATATGGATCTTCTGCAGTCGCCAGGAGACAGTGACTTCCTAGACAGATGTCTGTCTGCTCATATTCCACACCAGATGTCACCTCTCTAGTGAGCCAAACCCTAGTGCTTATATTGTGCTAGGAAATCCCATTGGTGCTTCTCCCACAGGTGACATTATTAATATCAATAATTTTGTTGATTTGTATTGAATATCATGATTTATCAATCTAGTAAAACAGGTTATGCCAAAAGTGAGTGGCTAGATAAGGAAAATGCTCTTTTTTTTTTTTTTAATAGTGTTTGACTATTCTACCCAATGGTGTGTGTTAGGACTTCATCAAACAGGTTCTACTTTTATTCAACCTGAAACATAATAATAATGTATATACATGGACTAGTTGCACATCTATCTCTAAACCACTTTGATGCACCTGTTATATATCCCATTATGAAGTACTTAGAAATTGAAGTAGTTGTGGGCTGAGAAATCATGGTCTTCTTGGATGTTATCCTAATATTCTACAAACACACATCCTGTAACCTGATGTTGAATGGGTCCATGGTCTTGCTTCAGTGGCATAGGACATTCCTAATGTTAAAAAGACTGAGATGAAGTTCCTGAGTCAAATTCCTACAGCTGGGGCTGGATATCTGGTATAATGCCTGAGAGCGTGGTGCCTAGAGTAAGATTGTCCAACTTGTCCATAAATTCCTAGGACTTGCCAGATAAAACTTTTGATTCATCTAAAACTATTCGGTAACTGTTTCCCTCAGAAGAAAATAGGATTTGTTTTCTCTTTATAGAAGAGAACAGACTGAAGACCTTATGGGCTACTTCATTTGTTTTTACATCCTCTGCCAGACCTCAGTCCTATACCTTCAAAACAGATGCTCTCCAGGACTCCAGTGGGAAACATCCACGGGGAAATGCCCTCTAAAGCAGACTCTTCCAGGAAGGTGGTTCAGTTGGAACTCAACTACCTCATTTGGAAATAGAAATCTTCACCATGAAGGCCAGCTTCAAAACTTGCAGGCACTAGATCTGATATACCCAGCATGTAGTGATTTCGTTCATCTGGGCTAGATAGGTGGCATTCTTTATGTACATCAATTTTATTATCTCTTACATATCAACTAATCAAAACCACTAGCCAGATGCCCTCTCCTCTAATCCCGAGTGCAAACTTTCCATGTCTAGAACAACATCCCCTTCCTTTTTCTTGCTGGACAATTTTTCCTGTGCTTCAAGAATCAGCCCAAGTATCTGGGCACCTGGGTGGTACAGACTTTTGAAGGTCAGACTCTTGGTTTTGGCTCAGGTCCTGATCACGACTGTGAGATCAGGCTCAATGCTCAGTGCAGAGTCTGCTTAGGATGCTCTCTGCCCCACCCCCATTCCCACCCCTGAGCTTGCTCTTGCCCTGTCTCTCTCTCTCTCAAACAAACAAACAAACAAACAAATAATAATAAAAAAGAATCAGCCCTAGTATCACATCCTCTGGGATACCTTCTGTCACATCTGCTTTGGATTACCTACTCTTGCTTTATATTTCTGGAGCTCCTGTAGGCTTGTGTCAGCCTTTAGCACATTACAATGTAATTGTTGATTTACCTTCCCATAATTTCTTTGAAGACAAGGACTATTTTTCTATTATGTCTATGTTTTCAACACTGAGCACAATGCTTGGCATGATAATATTTGTTATCTAACAAATACCAAATTTTGGTTAGATAAATTAATAACAGATTTATTGAGGAGTCTTCACTCAGCTAATCAGTATTTGTTGCATAACTACCCAGTGCTCCATGTTGAGCCATACCTTATAGGGAAAAATTACAAAATTTGGTTCTTGTCATGAGGAACTTACACGCTCGAGTTGAAGAACTATAACTAAAACATAGCTAAATTTATCAAAGCAGGTGTCCATGTACATTTTCCCCACTTCCAACACGTTTCTCAATCTGTTCTATCTGGCCTTCATTCCAGACTCTCTTCAATAAATGTCGCCTACTGAGATCACAATGTTCTCCATGTTTCTAGGCCCAATGGAAAGTTTGCAATCTTCGTCTTACTTGGCCTCTTACCAATATTCAACAATGTTGACCATTTCCTCCTTGAGATACTCTGTCCTTTCCCTTCCATGTTATTATTCTTTAGTTGTTTTCCTTCCACCTCTTTTTAGTCCTTCTCAGCATCCTGTGCCGGCTCATTCTCTGCCATCTGATCTTCAAATATTAAGATTCCTTAAGTTGTGGTTCTCCGGTCACTCCCAAATCATCCTTGAGTGCTCTCATTTCAACACATGACTTCAGCTACCATCTATGTCTTCATGCTCTTAGATTTATATCTCTAATCCAAATGCCTTTTTGAGCTTCAGACCAGTATGTGCAACTAATCAGTATCTGTACTTGGATATTTCACAGGCACTTCAGTTTCAAAAGTCATTGTCTTTCTAGGCTGTGCATCAAGATTTTCAAGACCAAACCCAAGAGATGAACCTTGACACCTTCTTCTTCCTCACTATGTACTTCTCATTGATCATTAAGTCCTGTGGATTTTACCTCCTCTCAAATTTTCTCATTTCCAACCTTCCCTGCTGCCGTCACCCTAGTCTAAGCTACTATCAGGTTTCACCTTTGCTATTGCCACAGTCTCCTACCTAATATGTTTCCATTCACTCTTGTCCTCTTGCAGTCTATTCATTACTTATAATGAAGTGATTTTTTAAAAAGATTAATCTTCTGGGACACCTGGGTGGCTCAGTCATTAAATGTCTGCCTTTGGCTCAGGTCATGATCCCAGGATCCTGGAATCAAGCCCTGAATCAGGATCCCTGCTCAGTGGGGAGCCTGCTTCACCCTCTCCTACTCCCACTGCTTGTGTTCCCTTTCCTCAAATAAACAAAATCTTTTTTAAAAAAGTTAATCTTCTGCCCATTTCTTAACTGGATTTTTAATTTTTCGGGTGTTGAGTTTGATAAAATCTTTATAGATTTTTGGATACTAGCCCTTTATCCAATATGTTGTTTGAAAATACCTTCTCCCATTCTGTAGGTTGCCTTTTAGTTGTGTTGATTGTTCCCTTGCTTTGCAGAAGCTTTTTAACTTGACTAAGTTCCAAAAGTTTATTTTTGCTTTTTTTTCTCTTGTCCCCAGAGACATGTCTAGTAAGAAGTTGTTGTGGCTGAGATGCCTGGGTGGCTCAGTCAGTTAAGCGGCTGCCTTCAGCTCAGGTCATGATCCCAGGGTCTTGGGATGGAGTCCCACATCCGGCTCCCAGCTCAACCAGGAGCCTGTTTCTCCCTCTACCTACTGCTCTCCCTACTTGTGGTCACTTGCTCTTTCTCTCTCTTTGATAAATAAATAAAATCTTAAAAAGAAGAGTTGCTGTGGCCAAGGTCACAGAGGTTGCTGTCTGTGTTCTTCTCAAGGATTTTGATAGATTCCTTTCTCACATTTAGATCTTTCGTCCATTTTGAATTTATTTTTGTGTGTGGTGTAATAAAGTGGTCCAGTTTCATTCTTCTGCATGTGGCTGTCCAATATTTTCAACACCATTTATTGAAGAGACTTTTTTCCGTTGAATATCCTTTCCGACTTTGTTGAAGATTAGTTGACCATAGAGTTGAGGGTCCCTTTCTGGGTTCTCTATTCTGTTCCATTGATCTATATGTCTGCTTTTGTGCCACTACCATACTATCTTGATGATTACAGCTCTGTACTAGAACTTGAAGTTCAGAATTGTGATGTCTCCGCTTTGGTTTTCTTTTCCAATATTCCTTTGACTATTTGGGGGTCTTTTATGGTTCTATACAAATTTTAGGATTTTAGGATTTTAGGATTGTGTGTTCCAACTCTGTGAAAAATGCTGGTGTTATTTTGATAGAGATTGCATTGAATGTGTAGATTGCTTTGGGTAGTGTAGACATCCATGAGCATGGAATATTTTTTTTATTTCTTTGTGTCTACTTCAATTTCTTTAGTAAGTATTCTATAGTGTTCAGAGTAGAGATCTTTTTACCTCTTTGACTAGGTTTATTCCTGGGTATCTTATGGTTTGGGTGCACTTGTAAATGGGTTCAGTTCCTTGATTTCTCTTTCTGCTCCTTCATTATTGGTGTACAGAAATGCAACAGACTTCTGTGCATCAATTTTATATCTTGTGACTGCTGAATTCTTGTGTCAGTTCTGGCAATTTTTTGGTGTTTTTTGGGGGGTTTTCTACAAAGAGTATTTTAAAAAAGTTAATCTTATCATGTTTTTCCCAAATGTAGAAATTTTCAAGGGTCTCTATTTACTCTTAGGATAAAGACTAAAATCCCTAACTAGGCCTATAAGACTTTCCTTGTATTACCTACTGGTCCCTAACTTACCTGGCTGCCGCCTCTCTTCTCACATTCCATACTCCAGGCACACAGGATTACTTTCAGTTTTCAAACATATTATGTTTCTTTCCATAGCAGGTTTTTTTTTTTAATTTTTTATTTTTTATAAACGTATATTTTTATCCCCAGGGGTACAGGTCTGTGAATCGCCAGGTTTACACACTTCACAGTACTCATGATAGCACATACCCTCCCCAATGGCCATAACCCCACCCCCCTCTCCTGACCCCTCTCCCCCCAGCAACCCTCAGTTTGTTTTGTGGGATTAAGAGTCACTTATGGTATGTCTCCCTCCCAATCTCATTTTGTTTCATTTATTCTTCTCCTACCCCCTTAACCCCCCATGTTGCATCTCCATTTCCTCATATCAGGGAGATCATATGATAGTTGTCTTTCTCTGATTGACTTATTTCGCTAAGCATGATACCCTCTGGTTCCATCCACGTCATCACAAATGGCAAGATTTCATTTCTTTTGATGGCTGCATAGTATTCCATTGTATATATATACCACATCTTCTTGATCCATTCATCTGTTGATGGACATCTAGGTTCTTTCCATAGTTTGGCTATTGTAGACATTGCTGCTATAAATATTCAGGTGCATGTGCCCCTTTGGATCACTATGTTTGTATCTTTAGGGTAAATACCCAATAGTGCAATTGCTGGGTCATAGAGGAGTTCTATTTTCAACTTTTTGAGGAACCTCCATGCTGTTTTCCAGAGTGGTTGCACCAGCTTGCATTCCACCAACAGTGTAGGAGGGCTCCTCTTCCTCTGCATCCTTGCCAGCATCTGTCATTTCCTGACTTGTTAATTTTAGCCATTCTGACTGGTGTGAGGTGGTATCTCATTGTGGTTTTGATTTGTATTTCCCTGATGCCAAGTGATGTGGAGCACTTTTTCATGTGTCTGTTGGCCATCTGAATGTCTTCTTTGCAGAAATGTCTGTTCATGTCCTCTGCCCATTTCTTGATTGGATTATTTGTTCTTTGGGTATTGAGTTTGATAAGTTCTTTATAGATTTTGGACACTAGCCCTTTATCTGATATGTCATTTGCAAATATCTTCTCCCATTCTGTCAGTCTTTTGATTTTGTTAACTGTTTCCTTTGCTGTGCAGAAGCTTTTGGTCTTGATGAAATCCCAATAGTTCATTTTTGCTCTTGCTTCCCTTGCCTTTGGCGATGTTCCTAGGAAGATGTTGCTGCGGCTGAGGTCGAAGAGGTTGCTGCCTGTGTTCTCCTCAAGGATTTTGATGGATTCCTTTCTCACATTGAGGTCCTTCATCCATTTTGAGTCTATTTTCGTGTGTGGTATAAGGAAATGGTCCAATTTCATTTTTCTGCATGTGGCTGTCCAATTTTCCCAGCACCATTTGTTGAAGAGGCTATCTTTTTTCCATTGGACATTCTTTCCTGCTTTGTCAAAGATTAGTTGACCATAGAGTTTTGGGTCTATTTCTGGGCTCTCTATTCTGTTCCATCAATCTATGTGCCTGTTTTTGTGCCAGTACCATGCTGTCTTGATGATGACAGCTTTGTAATAGAGCTTGAAGTCTGGAATTGTGATGCCACCAACTTTGGCTTTCTTTTTCAATATTTCTCTGGCTATTCGAGGTCTTTTCTGGTTCCATATAAATGTTAGGATTATTTGTTCCATTTCTTTGAAAAAAATGGGTGGGATTTTGATAGGAATTGCATTCAATGTGTAGATTGCTTTAGGTAGCATAGACATTTTCACAATATTTGTTCTTCCAATCCCTGAGCATGGAACATTTTCCCATTTCTTTGTGTCTTCCTCAATTTCTTTCATGAGTACTTTATAGTTTTCTGAGTACAGATTTTAGCCTCTTTGGTTAGGTTTATTCCTAGGTATCTTATAGTTTTGGGTGCAATTGTAAATGGGATTGACTCCTTAATTTCTCTTTCTTTTGTCTTGTTGTTGATGTAGAGAAATGCAACTGATTTCTGTGCATTGATTTTATATCCTGACACTTTACAGAATTCCTGTATAAGTTCTAGCAGTTTTGGAGTGGAGTCTTTTGGGTTTTCCACATATAGTATCATATCATCTGCAAAGAGTGATAGTTTGACTTCTTCTTTGCGGATTTGGATGCCTTTAATTTCCTTTTGTTGTCTGATTGCTGAGGCTAGCACTTCTAGTACTATGTTGAATAGCAGTGGTGATAATGGACATCCCTGCTATGTTCCTGACCTTATCAAAAAAGCTTTCAGTTTTTCTCCATTGAGAATGATATTTGCAGTGGGTTTTTCATAGATGGCTTTGATAATATTGAGGTATGTGCCTTCTATCCCTACACTCTGAAGAGTTTTGATCAGGAAGGGATGCTGTACTTTGTCAAATGCTTTTTCAGCATCTATTGAGAGTATCATATGGTTTTTGTTCTCTCTTTTATTAATGTGTTGCATCACATTGATTGATTTACGGATGTTGAACCAAACTTGCAGCCCTGAAATAAATCCCACTTGGTCATGGTGAATAATTCTTTTAATGTACTGTTGGATCCTATTGGCTAGTATTTTGTTGAGTATTTTCGCATCTGTGTTCATCAAGGATATTGGTCTGTAGTTCTCTTTTTTGGTGGGATCCTTGTCTGGTTTTGGGATCAAGGTGATGCTGGCCTCATAAAATGAGTTTGGAAGTTTTCCTTCCATTTCTATTTTTCGGAACAGTTTCAGGAGAATAGGAATTAGTTCTTCTTTAAATGTTTGGTAGAGGGGCGCCTGGGTGGCTCAGTGGGTTAAGCTTTCAGCTCAGGTCATGATCCCAGGATCCTGGGATCAAGCCCTGCATTGGGCTCTCTGCTCGGCAGGGAGCCTGCTTCCTCCTCTCTCTCTCTACCTACTTGTGATATCTGTCTGTCAAATGAATAAATAAAATCTTTAAAATAAATAAATAAATAGATATTTGGTAGAATTCCCCTGGGAAGCTGTCTGGCCCTGGGCTTTTGTTTGTTTGGACATTTTTTAAATGTCTGTTTCAATCTCCTTACTGGTTACGGGTCTGTTCAGGTGTTCTATTTCCTCCTGGCTCAGTTTTGGTAGTTTATATGTCTCTAGGAATGCATCCATTTCTTCCAGATTGTCAAATTTGTTGGCGTAGAGTTGCTCATAGAATGTTCTTATAATTGTTTGTATTTCTTTGGTGTTAGTTGTGATTTCTCCTCTTTCATTCATGATTTTATTTATTTGGGTCCTTTCTCTTTTCTTTTTGATAAGTCTGGCCAGAGGGTTATCAATCTTATTAATTCTTTCAAAGAACCAGCTCCTAGTTTCATTGGTTTGCTCTATTGTTTTTTTGGTTTCTATTTCATTGATTTCTGCTCTGATCTTTATGATTTCTCTTCTCCTGCTAGGCTTAGGGTTTCTTTCTTGTTCTTTCTCCAGCTCCTTTAGGTGTAGGGTTAGGTTGTGTGCTTGAGACCTTTCTTGTTTCTTGAGAAAGGCTTGTACCACTATATATTTTCCTTTCAGGACTGCCTTTGCTGTGTCCCACAGATTTTGAACCATTGTGTATTCATTATCATTTGTTTCCATGATTTTTTTCAATTCTTCTTTAATTTCCTGGTTGACCCATTCATTCTTTAAAAGGATGCTGTTTAGTCTCCATGTATTTGGGTTCTTTCCAAATTTCCTCCTGTGATTGAGTTCTAGCTTTAGAGCATTGTGGTCTGAAAATATGCAGGGAATGATCCCAATCTTTTGATACCAGTTGAGACCTGATTTAGGACTCAGGATGTGAGGTATTCTGGAGAATGTTCCATGTGCACTGGAGAAGAATGTGTATTCTGTTGCTTTGGGATGAAATGTTCTGAATATATCTGTGATGTCCATCTGGTCCAGTGTGTCATTTAGGGCTTTTATTTCCTTGTTGATCTTTTGCTTGGATGATCTGTCCATTTCAGTGAGGGGAGTGTTAAAGTCCCCTACTATCATTGTATTATTGTTGATGTGTTTCTTTGATTTTGTTATTAATTGGTTTATATAGTTGGCTGCTCCCATGTTAGGGGCATAGATATTTAAAATTGTTAGATCTTCTTGTTGGACAGATCCTTTGAGTATGATATAGTGTTCTTCCTCATCTCTTATTATAGTCTTTGGCTTAAAATCTAATTGATCTGATACAAGGATTGCCACCCCTGCTTTCTTCTGATGTCCATTAGCATGGTAAATTGTTTTCCACCCCCTCACTTTAAATCTGGAGGTGTCTTCGGGTCTAAAATGAGTTTCTTGTAGGCAACATATAGATGGGTTTTGTTTTTTTATCCATTCTGATACCCTGTGTCTTTTGATTGGGGCATTTAGCCCATTAACATTCAGGGTAACTATTGAGAGATATGAAGTTAGTGCCATTGTATTGCCTGTAAGGGGACTGTTACTGTATATTGTCTCTGTTACTTTCTGATCTACTACTTTTAGGCTCTCTCTTTGCTTAGAGGACCCCTTTCAGTATTTCCTGTAGCGCTGGTTTGGTGTTTGCAAATTTTTTCAGTTTTTGTTTGTCCTGGAAGTTTTTATCTCTCCTTCTATTTTCAATGATAGCCTAGCTGGATATAGTATTCTTGGCTGCATGTTTTTCTCATTTAGTGCTCTGAATATATCATGCCAGCTCTCTCTGGCCTGCCAGGTCTCTGTGGATAAGTCTGTTGCCAATCTAATATTTTTACCATTGTATGTTACATACTTCTTTTCCCGGGCTGCTTTCAGGATTTTCTCTTTGTCACTGAGACTTGCAAATTGTATTATTAGGTGACAGGGTGTGGACCTATTCTTGTTGATTTTGGGGGGGGTTCTCTGCACCTCCTGGATTTTGATGCTTGTTCCCTTTGCCAATATCAGGGAAATTCTCTCCAATAATTCTCTCCAATATACCTTCTGCTCCCCTCTCTCTTTCTTCTTCTTCTGGAATCCCAATTATTCTAATGTTGTTTCATCTTATGGTGTCACTTATCTCTCAAATTTTCCCCTCGTGGTCCAGTAGCTGTTTGTCCCTCTTTTGCTCAGCTTCTTTATTCTCTGTCATTTGGTCTTCTATATCGCTAATTCTTTCTTCTGCCTCATTTATCCTAGCAGTGAGAGCTCCATTTTTTATTGCACCTCATTAATAGCTTTTTTTATTTCAACTTAGTTAGATTTTAGTTCTTTTATTTCTCCAGAAAGGGCTTTTATATCTCCTGAGAGGGTTTCTCTAATACCTTCCATGCCTTTTTCAAGCCTGGCTAGAACCTTGAGAATCATCATTCTGAACTCTAGATCTGACATATTACCAATGTCTGTATTAATTAGGTCCCTAGCCTTTGGTACTGCCTCTTGTTCTTTTCTTTGTGGTGAATTTTTCCGCCATGTCATTTTGTACAGATAAGAGTATATGAAGGAGCAAGTAAAATACTAAAAGGGTGGCAAAGACCCCAGGAAAATACGCTTTAACCAAATCAGAAGAGATCCCAAATCACGGGGAGGGGGCGGGTAGAAAGGGGATAAAAAGAGGTTCAGGAAAAAAAAAAAAAAAAAAAAAAAAAAAAATATAAATATATATATATATATATATATATATATATATATATTAGATAAACTAGTTAGAAAACATTAAAAAAGAAAAGGGTAAAAGTTAAAAAAAAATTACCAGCAGAAGAAAAAAATTGAAAAAAATATTAAATTAACTTCAAGACTAAGTTAAAAAAAAATTAGCAGAAGAAGAAAAAAAATTGAAAAAAAAATTAAATTAACTTCAAGACTAAAAATCATGGGGAGAAATCCATGAGCTCTGTGCTTTGCTTTCTCCTCCTCTGGAATTCTGCTGCACTCTTTGGTATTGAACCTGCACTCCTTGGTAGGTGAACTTGGTCCTGGCTGGTTTTCTTGTTGATCTCCTGGGGGAGGGGCCTGTTGTGGTGATTCTCAAGTGTCTTTGCCCCAGGCAGAATTGTACCACCCTTACCAGGGGCAGGGCTGAGTAATCAGCTCGGGTTTGCTTTCGGGAGCATTTGTTCCCTGAATGTTTTCCATAGAGTTCCAGAGGATGGGAATGAAAATGACGGCCTCCCAGTCTCTGGCTTGGAGGAGCTGAGAGCTCGGGGCCCCACTCCTCAGTGCGCCCTCAGAGAATATGCCCAATTACTCCCATCTCCCTGGCCTCCTGTCGCGCTCTGAGCTCACCGAGCCTGCGACTTGGGGTTCAAGGTAACCCCAAGCTGAGAGCTCACTCCTCGGCTCTGTCTCTGTAGTCGGCTTCCCTGTTCTAATACCTGCAAGCTCTGTGACACTCAGACACCCCCAATCCTTCTGTGACCCTGTGGGACCTGAGGCCACGCTGACCCTGCGTGGGCTTCACCCAGTTTAGCCTCTGGAGGATGTAACTCAGCAGAACAGACTTTTAAAAGTCCTGATTTTGTGCTCCGTTGCTCCACCGCTTGCCGGGAGCCGGTCCCTCCCCACCTCCATCTATCTTCCTGTTGCTTTGGATTCACTTCTCCGCCAGTCCTACCTTTCAGAAAGTGGTTGATTTTCTGTTTCTAGAATTGCTGTTCTTCTTCTCTTCAATCTCCTGTTGGATTTGTAGGTGTTTGCAATCTTTAGATAAGCTATCTAGCTGATCTCCTGCTGCCTGATGTAGTCTCAGCCTGCTACTTCTCCGCCATCTTGACTCCTCTCCATATCGGTGTTTTATATGTCATTCCTGCTGTATCGTTCTTCTTCCTCTTCATTTTATGTTACCAATTCTTTCTGGTTTAGCTCATACACCATTTCACTGTGAAATTGTTCTCTTATATGCTCTCTCATTGCCTCGTGTGTTTCTCCTGGACTGCATTGATCACAGTTGTAATGGTTGTTTCCCCTGCTATAATGTAAGCCAGGAACTATAAGCCATATTCATCTTCACATCTCTAGTATCTAATGTTGCTTTATGTAAGTAAAGCTCAATAAATATTTGTCAAATGAATTAATGAACTTATTCTAATCCTGTTTTTGCTATCATGATGAAAGCTTTCTTGTGTGTGTGTTTTGCTTTTTTGATCTTGTCTTTAGATACATATGATTATTATAAAATATGTCTTAATTTGGGGTAATTGAGCATTTAATTTTGAAGTCTTTGGAATTAACTATCAGTATTTAATGGAGAAGCTATGATAAATACTTTTCATCATTTTACAAAAGTCTAAATAGGTGTAATCTGTTCAAATATCATTGATTAACGAGTTACTTACATTTTTTCTTAATAAGATATATGTTGAATATACAAAATATTAGAATTAAGTAAGTATAATAATTAAGTAGATACATGTCATATATGGATTGTTACAGGAATACTCATCACGGAAATAATATAGACATCTTCCAGCAATGGCAAGAAGTCTAGTTTAGCTTTTTGAAACTAAGATAACCAGAACTTAAAAGCCAACAAACAAAAACTGAATTTATTAACTTTCCAGGCAAGGCAATATACAGCAATGAAGAATTCACTGACTAGTTTTCAGAGGGTGAAAATTCAGAAATTTTAAAAAGTGTTTTAAAACTTTTAAATTTAAAAAGTGTTTTAAGGGCGCCTGGGTGGCTCAGTGGGTTAAGCCGCTGCCTTCGGCTCAGGTCATGATCTCAGGGTCCTGGGATGGAGTCCCACATCGGGCTCTCTGCTCGGCAGTGAGCCTGCTTCCTCCTCTCTCTCTCTCTCTCTGCCTGCCTGCCTCTCTGCCTACTTGTGATCTCTCTGTGTCAAATAAATAAATAAAATCTTTAAAAAAAAAAAAGTGTTTTAAAAAGTGAAAATTCAGAAATTTTAAAAAGTTTTTTAAAAAGTTTAAAAAGAGATTTATAATGTTTATACTTATAACAATGGAAAACTATCACACTGTATAGGACAGAATGAATCCATAGGTTAGTACATGATTGATTAAAACAAATCCCGTTATTCAGCAGTCTGAAAAGAGTCTTCAATTAGGTCCAGTTGGTGGTATACTGGGTACACTCAAAATTTATGGTCAGTTCTCCACATAAGCTAGTTAGAACTGATTCTTGATGAAATACAACATTAAGTTTTAATAAAATAAAGGCTAATGCTGCTATAAGAGGAAGATGTTCCTTGTACTGCTTGGATGAATGAATAGAATTTGGATTATCGTAACTAGGAGGGGAACATTTTTACTTCTATTTTTTTTTTTTTGGTGGGGGATGGGGAAGGACAGGTAGAGGAAGAAGAGAGAATCTTAAGCAGGCTCCATGCCCAGCATGGATCCCAACATGGAGCTTGATCTCAAAACCCTGAGATCATGACCTAAGCCCAATTCAAGAGTCGGATGCTTAACCAACTGAGCCACCCAAGTGCTCCTACATCTATTTTGTAATCAGTTAGATTTATACTGTGCCTTTCTTTAAAACATCTCAAAAACACTTACTAAGATGGGGAAAATTTTCTTATTTAGCTTTTGCTACACAACAAAATGCCTCAAAACTTGGTGGCCTAAATCAATAGTAATTTATTGGCTCATGATTTTGCCGGTTGATAACTTTGGGCTGAGCTTATGGCTCACTTCTGCTCCACATCATATCACTTGGACTCACTCATACACTGAAGTAAGATGTTGGCTGTTTACAAAAGTTATGGCAATAACTGGATCATCATCCAGCAGGCTAGCATAGGCCCAGTGCCAACATGGTGGTGGAAGGTACTCTAAGGTCAACAAAATAGGGCTAGCTCTGATGTTCAAACATTTTTCTTTTTCTTTTCTTTTATTTTTCCACGTTTGTTGTGATATAATTGTTAACATTTTTCAACTTTTTGCATGCATCATGTTTGCTAATGACCCATTAGCCAAAGCAAGTCAGTTGGCCACAGCCAGACACAAAGGATGCAGAAATAGATTCTCTCAATGACAGGAGCTGCAAATCAGGTTGCCTACAAATGGACATGTGCACAGGAATGGAAAGAATTTGTGACCATTTTTGCATTTTACCATGTTTTAAATGTGGATTTATACTTAGATCTGCTTGTAGTTTATGTCTACCCTACATTATGCAAAGAATTTCGAATGCTATAAAGTTCTGTTGATTGATGTACATATATATCCTCATGAGATAATGCAGACCACAGAAGAGAAATTTTATTCACTCCTGAATGAGTTACATAATCAACTTAAAATCCATTTGGATTATAATTGGAGTCTCATGTACAGTAGCCCTGAAATACAAACTAGCCTTTGTTTCTTAACGAGAGGGAGGAAATGATGTCTGAGCAGAGACCTAAAGGATGTAGAGGATCTGGGGAAACAAAGAGAAGGAGAAAAGTATTTTAGGCAGATGGAAACATGACAGAAACCCAGGTTTGTTGATCCATTTTTATATTTCACTGATTGGTACACATGAGAATTTGGAGATACCCAGTACTTATTATGCAATATTGTTTACTTTTCTTGTTCTGCATTGGACCCTAAGCTTTATAATGGCAATTCATAGCAGGTACCCAAGAAATGTTTGCATAATGAATGAGTAACTGATTGACTTAGTGAGTAACTGAGTGTTTGAATGAAGAAAGGTACAGACAAAGAATAGAAAGTCATGCAAGAATGAAGATAGTGGGGGTGCCTGGGTGGCTCAGTGGGCTAAAGCCTCTGCCTTTGGCTCAGGTCATGATCCCAGGATCCTGGGATCGAGCCCTGCATCGGGCTCTCTGCTCAGCAGGAAGCCTGCTTCCCCCTCTCTCTCTCTGCCTGCCTCTCTGCCTACTTGTGATCTCTGTCTGTCAAGTAAATTAATAAAATCTTAAAAAAAAAAAAAAGAATGAAGATAGTGGGTGCCTGGGTGGCTCAGTTGGTTAAGTGTCTGCCTTTGGCTCAGGTTGTGATCCCATGGTCCTGTGATGGAGCCCACACTGGACTCCCTGCTTGGCAGTTGTGGAGGAGAGGGGAGTCTGCTTCTCTCTCTACTCTCCCTTGCTTGTGATATCTTTCTCTCTCTCTCGTAAATAAAATATATATTTTTTAAGAATGCAGTTAGAAATTGGGGAGAATGCTGTGTAGAGAGATGGAAAGGAAAAGGAGGACAGAGAGAGAAGGAGAGGAAGAGATAGGTAAGGCAGCAGAGGGAGAAAGAGTGGTGGACAGACTGGAGAGCCAACAGAGAAGGGACTGGTGGAACTGAGATCAGTGGTGGAGCTTTGGCTGCTTCTCATTTGCATCAGAGAAACTTAGCACTTCCTTTAAAATCCTAATTTATCTTCCAGCAGCTCAGAAACAGGTCCTTGTGCACTATTAAGCCACTTCCATATTTTTTTTCAAGCTTCAAAGTTTATTTTTGAAGGCCTGTTTACCTTGAGAATTTTGAAGTCCTTATATGGGCATAATAAAGAAATGACAGATTTTGATTGATTCTCTTGGATTATTAGAGGTATCCAATTTGCTTGTCCTAACTGAAAAGTCTTTTGCATTTCCAAATCTGTCAGATCACCTTAGTCTTTTTTCTTTGAAAGATGAAGACCTGCTTTAAACAAATTGTATTTGAAACCAGCAGCTATTTTGATTATTCTGAGTCATTTTGGTGTTTCAATCAAAACCAGCTCAGGGGTTTTGAAGTCCTAATAGGGATGATGAATATGGGAAAATTAAAATCATGATACTTTCTCCACTTCCAACCTGAGTGATGTAGCTCTCTGAATATACGGATAACTATTATGCTTAGAGGCTGTCAAAGTGTTTGACTCTAGATATTTAAAGGAAACATATATTCCTAGACAGAAATCAAAAGTTTGAGCCGAGGCATCAGAATCACCTAAGATGCTGGTTATAAATGCAGCTTCTAGCTTCTACTCTAGACTTGGAATTAGAATCTTTCCAGATGATTTCTGTGTCCTGAGAAGACAGAGCCTTATTACTACAAGGCCTTAGTGCATTCAGCTTTGCTTTTAGGTATATGTGGAAGCTTATAGGGCTATTTTTAGTACATCTTACATATTGTATTTTGTTAGTAAAATAAGGCCCACCTCTATAAAAAGTCAAATAATACTAGAAGACAGCCTATGATTTAGCCAAATTCAGTAACTGCTGGGAGGAGGAAGAGTCACTTCAAGCCTAAATCAAGAAAGATCTCATGGGCAGTGGGGGCGGGTGTCTGGGTGGCTCAGTTGGTTAAGAGTTTGCCTTCAGTCCAGGTCATGATCTTAGGGTCTTGGGATCAAGCTTGGAATCAGGCTCTGTGCTCAGCAGGGAGTCTGCTTGTCCCTACCCCTCTCCCTCGGTGCTCTTGCTCTCTCTTTCTCTCTCAAATAAATTTTTAAAATCTTTAAAAAAAAAAAAAAAAGATTTCATGGAGTAAAGACAGGAACAAAGTTTATTTTTTAATTTTTTAATTTTATTTTTAAGATTTATTTATTTATTTGACAGAGAGCAAAAGCAAGAGGGGAAGGGGATGAGGAAGAGAGAATCTTAAGCAGACTCCGCATTGATCATGGAGCCCCAAGCAAGCCTGATCTCATGACCCTGAGATCACCAGCTGAGCTGAAATCAAGAGTCAGTGGTTTAACCGATGGAGCTATCCCGGGGCCTCTCTCAAGGCTCTGAATTCTTCTTTTCTGCCATTTGAACAATGTGAATATGTCTGAACTCAATATGTCTTTTATTTCAACATCCTTTAGAATAAGCAAGATGAAGGAGAAGATTAAACAGAAACAGGAACAAAGACAATGCATAACAGAAGTCAAAGTTCAGGTGGCCAATACAAGGAAGCAGGCTCTGCAGGAACAGTTCAGTGAATGGATTGTAGATCCAGAAGGAATGATTCCCCTGGCAGTGGTAAGAAAGGAGGATATTGTGAAGGGTAAGTGGGGCAGGTGATAAGAGGATGACTGCTGCAATATTGAGTGGAGTGCTAAAAATGGATGTCTAAATTTTCAGTCTTGCTGAGGTAAGCTGCTGAATCCTGACCTGTCTAGTCCATGAGAGTTAATTTCTTCAATTTTTTCTTGAGCATTAAAAAAAAGAAAAAGATTCTATGTAGATTTCTAAAATATTGACTCTGGCTAATGTACCCAAATTCTTCTTAATGGATAGACATAGCTTTCATTTATTTCTTTGTTTTTGTTGGTTTGTTTGTATGTAGGTGACCAGTCACTTCTGTAGACTAAGAGCATGTGTCTTTTAGATTCAGAAAACAACTGTACTCTAACAGTTATAATCTCAGTGTCTTGAGATGGAGCCCCGTATGGGGCTCCCTGCTCAGCAGGAAGCCTGCTTCTCCCTCTTCCTTTGCAGCTCCCGTTAGTTGTGGGCTTTCTTTCTCTTTCTGACTCTCTCTCTGTCAAATAAATAAATAAATAAAATCTTTTTTTTTTTAAATGGGCAAAATACCCGAATACTTCACCAAAGACATACAGATGGCAAGTAAGCATATAAAAACTTGCTACACATTTGTCATCAAGGAAATGAAAGTTAAAACAGTGAGATACCACCACACACCTATCAGAATGGTCAAAATCTGGAAACCCGACAACACCAAATGCTGACCAAGATGCACAACCACCGGTGGGAATTGTTGGTGATGACGCAAAATGGTATAACCACTTCGGAAGACAGTTTGCAGTTTCTTATGAAACCAAACGTACTCTTACTATACAATTCAACTACCATGATTATTGGTATTTAGCTGAAGGAGTTGGAAACTAATGTCCACAGAAAAACCTATATGTGGATGTTTAGAGTAGCTTTTTTCATAATTGCCAACACTTGGAAATACCAAGATTTCTCTCAGTAGTTGAAAGGATAAATAAACTGTGGTACATCCAAACAATGGAATATTATTCAGCACTAAAAAGAAATGAGCTTAAAAAATAATACTAAAATAAAAATGAAAATAAATGAGCTATCAAGCATGAAAATACATAGAAGAACTTTAAGTGTGTATTATTAAGTGAAAGGGGCCAATGTGAAAAGGCTATATATTGTATGATTCCAACTTTATGACATTCTGGAAAAGGCTAAAACTGTGGAGACAGTGAAAAGAGCAGTGATGAAGGAATGAAGGCAGAAGGAGTGATGAATAGGCAGAACACAGAGGATTCTGAGTATGATGAAACAATTCTGTATGGTACAATAATGATGGATACACATCATGATACATTTGCCAAAATCCATTAAAATGTACAACATCAAGAGTGATTCCTAACATAAACTATGGAATTTGGGTGATGATGCTTCATGGAGGTTCATTGATTGTAATGAATGCACCACTGTGGTAGGGAACACTGATAGTGGGGAAGCTGTGTATGTGGTGGGGGGGCAGGGATTATATGGAAACTCACTGTACTTTCTGCTCAGTTTTTCTGTGAACCTATAGCTGCTCTAAAAAAAATCAAGTCTACCTTTTAAATTTTTTTTTAATTTTAATTTTAAATTTTTTAAAAAGATTTTTATTTATTTGACAGACAGAGATCAGAAGTAGGCAGAGAGGCAGGCAGAGAGACGGAGATGAGGAAGTAGGTTCCCCGCCAAGCAGAGAGCACAGTATGGGTCTCAATCCCAGGGCCCTGGGATCACGAGTGAAGGCAGAGGCTTTAACCCACGGAGCCACCCAGGCACACCAAGTCTACCATTTTTAAAGTAAGCTCTATCCCCAGGGTGGGGCTTGTACTCACGACATGGAGATTTGAGTTGCAAGCTCTACAAACTGAGCTAGCCAGGGACCCCTCAAATCTATTTTTTAAAAATGGACCAAGAAGAACTCAGGAATTTTGTTTTTTAGTAACTGAAGAACAAGGAATTATAAAGGATTCTTTGGATTGCCAAGCTGGTTGCCAAAGATACCCAGTGTCTGAGGGTTGCTAGAAATGACCTTGGAGAGGACAAAATAAGATCACTCTCCGTATCCTACTTCCCACAAAGAATATTCTCAGTGGGAATCATTGAAGATATATAGGAAAAAACATTTGCTCTACCTTGAAGTAGTCTATGAAGTAAATGTTAATTTAACTATCGTTATATAGCTATTTGTATAGTTAACTATTTCTGTCTCTGGCTTAGAAGGATTACTCAAGACTTAAACAGAAAGCCACTAGATGGTTTTTAGTCTAAAACACTAAATATATGGCAATTGAGATTTAATACATGGTCTATTTTCTTTGATTTGCAGATTCAGAATGTTCTTCATGAATTTTTTCAGAATCCAGACTTCCATCTTGGTAAACTTGCCTATTTCTGTTTTCCCCTCTTTTATAAGGATGGAGGGAGGTGAGGGGACAGATGCTGGATTAAGATGAAGAGTGAATATTGAGATTTATGTTATTCAAAGTTCTTATACATGTACTTTGCTTCTTTTGCTCTTGCCAGATGGAGAATGTAGAAAAACAGAAAAGCAAGCAGTGATTTTTGATCCTTTTAGTCGAGTGCTCCATTTTATTGTAAATAATCTGTACTATCCCTTTATCATCCCATCAAGTTCCTAGAAAATATTACATACATACACAGAATTTTAAAAAGAGAGGTATAATGTCCTAATTGTGATATAAAGGAAAAATACAAGGAAAGACATAAGAAACTGATATGGACTGTATTTCAATGCATAAATGTTTGGTTATTACCTCACTAGAAGACATAATGTATCAGACATTTGTACTTATTTATAATGAATGTTTAGACATAAGAAAAGTAAAATTATATCCAATTGACCATTTTCTTTGTATTTGACGTTTTGAAGTAAGGGCAAAATGAAATATATATGTATATACATATATATTCCCCATAAACAGGAGAGCTACAAATGCAGACTGGCACAGGTGTGTTGTACTAGATTTCAGACACAAGTTACGACATTATCTCCCATTATATAATTTTCTGAAATGGTGGACAACTCTTGGAAAAGTTTCAGAAGGAAGCAAGTACAATCTACTCTCAAATTTCCATAGTAGTTACAGTCTTAGAAAACCTAACAATAAAAAATATACTCGTGTTTATATGTAAGATAGTTTCTAGACTCAAATTTATTCTAAGCAGATTTATCACCTATTTGAGAGAAAGAGAGAAAGCAAGAACAGGGGGAGGGGCAAAGGCAGGAGAGAATCCTCAAGCAGACTTCCCGCTGAGTGTAGAACCCAACACAGGGCTTCATCCTGGGACCCCAAGATCACCTGAGCAAAATCAAAAGTCAGACGCTCAACCAACTGAACCCCCCAGGTGCCTCAGGAATTTCAGGATTTCTGACTCTACCCTTACGCCCCATCACTGTGCCAACAAAACCTCTGGGGAAGTAGGTTCAACAAATTTAACTACAAATTTCCACCATGCTCACTGGGGGTAGAGGAGGGTAGTACTACAACTACAGAGAACCACAGATTTTGATGCTTTTATTTCCAGAATTGTTTCCTCATATGAGATTAAGCAAAAAATTCTGACTTTTAGGGGCATCTGGCTGGTTCAGTTGGAAAAGCATGTGATTCTTGATCTTGGCAGTTTGAGTTGGAGCCCCACATTGGGTGTAGAGATTATTTTAAAAATAAATAAACTTTAAAAAATTCTGACTTGTAGAATAAAGCACTAGAGTTTAGGTCCTGAGATTATACATCATTTATATCAAATGATTTTTTTTTCAGTTGATTTTTGACCACCATTACATCAATAACAATAGATTGTCAGAAATCTATTTTCACTTTTAAAAAATAAAATATGCTTTCCATCTTCCTGATCATTGGTCCCCAAACATGATTTGGGCCTTGCTGACAAACCTTTCTCCCACATGTTCACAGCCTATCCAAAATCTAGAATTCTTCATAGTTAGCACAACCTCGACTCCTCTTTCAGAAATTCTTTGAGATAACTTCTTTTATTCATTTACTTTTTGCTGAAAGTTCAGAGGAGTGAGGGAAGAGAGCTCTATTTGAGACTGTGGTAAAAATTAGAGAAATTCCAAACCATTCTAGTTGACAGTAATTTTTTTTCTCCTCTCACCTCCTTTAATACCTCAGATTTCCTGTACCATTCATTCATTCATTCATTCATTCATTCAACATTTATTAAACCCTCACCTGGTTCCAGATACTGTGATGGGGTAGAGGATGCAAAGAGGACTAATGCGTCTTTCCTTTCCTTAGGTTCCTCAAAGTCCAGCCAGGGGACAGACACATACACTTAATAATAGCTTGTACCATTAGAAACCAGTGTGGCTTGCATAATCTTCCAGAGCTTGGGGGGAGGTCTGGGATGAGGTTAACAGCATCTAGTGCATAAGCTTATACTAAAGTGTATGTAATCTTCTTATGACAATAACTGATATCTCATAATAAGCAGTTACAAAAACTAAGAGTGAGTAAAGAATCTTCTATGTACCAGTCCATGACAGGCAGGAAGGTTTGGGGTTAGAAGTAGGAGAGGAAGCCAGTGCTTTCATCATGAACTTTTACACAATTTGTGTTTGGTTTTTGTTAAGGTCAATAAAGATTACATAATTGTCACATCAAAACGAGGTTTAAAAAAATCTTTATTGGAACTAACTGCCATATTTACCATTATTTCTCACTCTGTTATTTATGAAACTCCTTTTTTTGTTGGCTTTTGTGATACCATTTTCTCTTGATTTTTCATCGATCACTGATTGCCTCTTAGCTTTTTTGTTTCTTGGTTCTTCTTTTATTTGTACCTTAGATGTTTTCAGTTTTCTTTTTGTATCTACTATCATTTCACACATTATACACACTACCTGGGTTCTTATTTAAACCCATGACTTGAGCTGATGACTCATCAGTATGTCTATATTCCCATTGCAACCCTTCCCGCTGAGCTCCCAGACCTATAGGAAAAGATCTACAAGGTGAATGATGAAGTGAAAAAAAAAAGTTGTGGATCAGTATGTTCACATATATGTGTAGAAAAACAAAAAAAAATTTATGTTATAAGAAAAAATACCTAGAAAGGTTGCTGGAAGGGTGTCAACAAATGGGTGACAGTGGTTCCTTCTGGGGCAGCGGTGGGGAAGGGGAAGTGAGAATGATAGTGGGCAGCAGGGTAAAAGGGAGCTATTCAAGTTTTGCTGCTTATGCTTTTGTACTATTTGCATCTTTTACTAAAAGAACATATTTGTATATTGTTCATTTAATAAACATTAAAGACAAAATATTTAAAAAGAAAGTTTGTAGAAGTATTGTGCTTTAGGACCTGCTTCTGTAAATGCTAGCACAAACCAACACAGTTGTTCTTGTAGTCTTTTTTATACTATGGATGTCATATTTGTTTTTGCTTTATCTCAAGCTGGTCATTAAAAATGTACACCTGTCTATTTCAGGGTTTGGGTTGCTTGGTCAAATAAAAGCCAGGAAAAGTAATAATTGTGTAGTAATTGGAATGTTACCCAACTACATATCATTTGCTTTATTATAAATATTGATGTATATTAAGATAGATGTTAATTAAGAAATAATTTTATGTTCTTCTTTTAAAGTGCTATAAGATGAATATGAAATAAGAATGTATTATAACCAAACTAATCAGCAAATAACTTTTATTCCATAATTAGAAGCATGTTGTCAAAAATTGGATATTGCTGATTCAATGGAACCAAGGTTGAACAAAATGGAATTTATAGAAGTAAGAAGTTACATTATTCATTATTTAAATCAAATTATTTTGCATGGGCATTACATACACATTAACTTAGAATGAAGTTAAAACACACTAACTTATTTCTATTCTAAGATGAAATATTATTTTATTTTATTTTAACTTTTCTGAAGTTAGGGTATATCTTATAATCAAAGGCATTTTACAGTTTCTTTCAATTATTGGTACTCATGATGTGAAAGTGAGAAAAACTTTCACTCACACCTTCAGTTAAGATCGAGAAAAGCCAGTTTCTTTTTCTATTGCATTTTAGATAAAGAAGCCTAAAAGTTATAAACCATTTCCTTTAGACCAGGTATTGTCCTAAGCTATTCATATATTAACTCAGGTAATGCTCTCAGTAATCCTTATTTTTATTTTTATAAACGAAGACACTTAAGGTGCAAATTGGTTAAGTAACTTGCACAAGGTGTCATAATTAGTGAAGCTGGACAAATTTGTACTCAGGAAGTTTGGTTTCAAAATCTACATAATATTTCATCTGAAAAAATATAGGATTACTTTTGTCTTAGGATTATATTAGGATAAGCAAAAGGAGCAATTTAATGGTACCAGAGTCGTGTTTTATAGTTTACCTAGAATTGTTAAAATGTCCATAATTTTTAAAATGACAGTCCCACAAATAGCTGTGTGCTCCTCTCCAAAGGGGGGAAAAAAAAAAGTTTCTGTACGTTGTTTTGAACTTGGAACCCATTTTCCAAATAGAAGCTATATTTTATGTAGTGGCTGAGGTCTGTGGTTTATCTTATTTTTGTATTATTTTTTTAAAGTAGGCTCCACACCCATCATGGAGCCCAATGCAGGGCTTGAACACACAATCCTGAGTTCAAGACCTGAGCTGAGGGGTGCCTGGGTGGCTCAATCGGCTAAGTGTCTGACTTCGGTTTGGGTCATGATCTGGGGTCCGAGGATCAAGCTCCGTGTCAGGCTCTCTGCTCGGTGGGGAATCTGCTTTTCCCACCCCCTCTGCCCCTCCCTCTGCTTGTGCTTTCTCTCTCTCTCTCTCTCTCTCTCTGTCTCTCAAATCAATCAATCAATCAATTTAAAAAAAAAAAAAAAGAGCGTACCGGAGATCAACAGTTGGACACTTAACCAACTGAGCCACCCAGGTGCCCCAGGGGTCTGTGGTTTGAATGTGCCTGAAATGGAATTCTTAACACAAGTGACTATTTCTGTGTGGAAAATGCTATCTGGAGAAGGCATCACAATGCACTACCAGGGAAAGGAATGTTCTTATCTCCCACTAGTGATAACTACATACAAGACTTTTAGCATGGCCAGAGTTTATGGAATGAAGGGTAAAGATGGCCTCAAGCAGAGGAGAAATTCCAAAGACTCCAGACTGAGGAACTAAGGGAGGGTGATCTCTCATCTTTGTAGATCATCTTTCCCTACCTCTGGGAGCTCCAGAGGTTGTCATACTGCTGTTTCTGTTGATAGTATCAGATGGCTCTGGCCTGGGTTATATTCCTCGCCTGGTGTAATTTCAAGGTTAACTCCCCAAACTCTTGCCTCCAAAGTTGTAACAAAGTATAGCTTTCTCAAATGAGAGTGAAGTCTTTTAAAGGACTATTCTCTAGGGCAGCATAACCTGCTTATCGGTTCTTCTCACTCTAGGCACCAGAATTCTGACTCAAATTGTAATTTGTGTTCATCGTCATTCCCAGTTATCTATTACAGACAAAAGTCTTTATCATGTGAATCTATAAATACAAGTGGATTGAGAATGGATGAATGCATACCATAGAAAAGAACTTTGTACTATTTGTCCCATGTGTGGTTGTCCAATGGGATGGTAATGGAAAGATGCCTCACACGCAGTTATAGGCTGTAAAGTTTCTCTTCAGGCAAAGGATTTAATATTCACAGAGATGTCCTGTTACATACAAAGCAGGACACAACACAGCGTGCTTCCAAACAGAGGTTCCCCAAAGTTTTCCACAGGAATTAGACAATTGGCATGGATCAATGGTTTAGATTTTTAAACCATCCTGGTTTGCCCGCACCCCAGGGGTTTCTTAGAACATGGGACTCTCAGTGCTGAAACTAGGAAAGTCCCAGGCAACCTGAGGCAGGTGGCCACTCTCACTGAAGAACTTGTTTTGCTTTGATCTTATCCCCCACCTGATCATCGTGAAGACGCAGGCCACACATCCACCTGCTCACCAGGGCAAGTGAAAGCAATCTAACACCTTGTTTACTGTGGGACTGGGTAGAACGAGGGTCAGTCTCCCAGGAGCATCCTTCAGCAGGCCTGGGCTTCAAGCTGTCTAAAGTCTGCATCTGAATTATTTAAGGGCTTAAGAATAATCATATGCAGGGGAGCCTGGGTGGCTCCATTGGTTAAGTGTCTGCTTTTGGCTCAGGTTATGATCCCAGGGTCCTGGGATCAAGTCCCCGCATCAGGCTCCTTACTCAGCTGGGAGTCTGCTTCTCCCTCTTCCTCTGCTATGTGCTCCCTCTCTCTGTCAAATTTAAAAAAAAAAAAAAAAAAAGGAATAATTATATGCAAAAACTAGAAATACTATTCAGTGGGATTCAGATATTAACTGTGGATTCTGTGACACTAAGGAACCGGTGCAGGGGTTAATAAGGGCCATGTCTCTGCCTGAATTCTCTTCTCTAGGACTGAGTCCGTTCTTGCTCCACACTGGTCGGCTTCAAGATAATCAGTCTCTCATGCTCAGTTGTTTTATACCAGTCACACAGTCTGAGGCCTTCAAACTTTTGTGGCTCAAAGTTGACATTTTAAGCAGAGAGGCTTCATCAAAATTACTCAAAGATTGTGGCTTTCCTGTAATGTGTTCTGCTCAACCCAAGCTGTACATTTCCCCCAAAATGGAATGTATCCGAGTGGCTCTCTATTCTGTTATTTGTGATTTGCATTTTGTAGTTTTTGCTGTTTTGTTCTGCTTTGTTTCTCTTGTGCTTTGAGCTATGGCAGGGGAGGACAGAAGAAGGAAGAATGATGACTTTAGGGGAGGTGTAGGTAGAAGCAGCAATATGCTGTGAACACTGACTGAGGAAGCCTTGGGGTGAAATGAGCAAATTCTAAACCAGGGAAATGGGAAGGTCTATGGTAAACTATCCTCCAAGGTGTGTGCCTTCATAGGTGGTCTTTAACCATAAGAAATACATAAAGGAGTTTAACGATCAGCAAATCCTAATTGCCAGTTTTCTAGGGCTACCACAACAAGGTCCTGGGTGACTTAAACCTCAGGAACTTAATTTCTCACAGTCTGGAGATTAGAAGTCCAAGACAAGGTATTGGCAGGGTTGGTTTCTTCTGAGGGCCCCCTCCTTGGCTTATAGGTGGTTATCTTTTCCCTGTGCCTTCACATGGTCTTTCTTCTGCACATGTCTGTGTCCAAATTTCCCCTTCTTATTAGAACACTGGTCGTATTAGCTAATGACCCCCCTAATGAGCTCATTTTAATTTAATTACCTCTTTAAAGATCTTATCTCAAGGGCACCTGAGTGGCTCAGTCGGTTAAGTGTCTGCCTTTGGCTCAAGTTATGATCTTGGGGTCCTGGGATGGAGCCCTAAGTCAGGCTCCCTATTCAGCAGAGAGTCTGCTTGTCCCTCTCGCTCTGCCATTCTTCCCTGCTCATGCACACTCTCTTGCTCGCTCTCTCAAATAAGTGAATAAAATCTTTAAAAAATAAAAGACAAAGATCCTATCCCAAAATATAGTCACATTTTGGGGTACTAGGGGTTAGACCTTCAACATGTGAACTCCAACCTGAACCAGAACATTGCCTAAGCTATCTTTCATCAGCAGGGGAAAAATCATGTGTTTCAATCTGTCACTTTTATTATTATTGGATATTGAGTAAGGCCTTTGTTCAATTCATTTGTTAAGCAAATGGTTCTGACTTTTAAAAATAAAAAGACTTAAAGTATATTTATGCTTTGTTGAGTATATAATTAGCATTAATTATTTTTACAAGTTCCCTGAGACTGGAAATCTAATTTTCTAATTTTCTGACCAAATGCTGTATGAACACACTTTTTCTAATTTTCTGACCAAATACTGTATGAACACACTTTTTCAATGATGGATAGCCAGTATAATCTGCGTATTTCAATATTCTATAGTCTTTGTTTGTGGGTATTTCTGAAAATGTTATTACTATCAGGACTTACCAATGCAGTTTGGAAGTTAATACCTAAAGTAGTTAATTTCCAAATACAGTTTCTTTCTATTGCTTTTATATTACCTGCTGCACCAACTCTCAAGTATGTCTACAATTAAGTAAGTGTGAATCCCAATGGCCCAGAGCTGTAAAACTTAATAGTAAATACCAGGCTGTTAAGTGTGACATTTACTATATTCTCAAAATTTTGGTTTTCAAGTCAGAAAGGAACAGCCCAGAATTCATCACAATGGGACCCAGCACACGGAGATAGTTTGATTAAGTACAATTCAAATGGTTAGCAGTTCACATAGTTATTAAGTGGAAGGATACTCATAGTTCATTATATTCTTAAATTAATCTAAGCAATAATTTCAAGATTGGTGGATATTAATTGATTTATACCATGGGAGGATAGGAAAACACAAAGGCCCTGTATTTTCACTTTCTTTGTTTTTACAAGAGACACCGGCAAACTTCTGTTACTGTTCTATTTGGAATTTGATCTGTAGTTAGTTGGCAACTGGTAGTCTTCATGTCTTATCGCCCACATTTAGAGAACACAGTCATTCAGAAAACCCATAGGCTCTAAATCCAGAACGTTGAAGTGTCTCTTGGAGAAACAGTTAAACTAATCCTTGGTTTAATAGGATTACCACAACCAGAAAACTCAAATGGCCTTGTGGTCAATTCCCAAAAGCTTAATTCATGTATTAAGGATTAAACAGGATTTTAGGATTCTGGAACAATTAAGAACAGCTGTCCCATGTCATCTATTTCAGTGGTTCTCAACCTTTAGTGAACATAAGAATAACCCAGAGGTTTATTTATTTATTTATTGACTCCAGGGTGGATTTATTTCTAGTTACCATGTATAAAAGTTGGAGGAAGAAGACCCAAGTCTGCCTGTCCCCTTGGTTGGAGCCCACTTTGAATTTCCATACATGGTTTCCACAACTACGTGCCTCCACTAGCTAACGTCACAAGAGTTCTGAGTGTTGGGATATAAGGAAAGAATAACAGTGGAAGTATGCTGGGTTCTCTTTTTTTTTAATTAACATATAATGTATTATTTGCCCCAGGGGTACAGGTCTGTGAATCAATAGGCTGACACATTTCACAGCACTCACCGTAACACATACCCTCCCCAATGTCCATCAACCAGCCATCCTGTCCCTCCCCCCATACCCTCTTGCAACGCTCAGTTTGTTTTGTGAGATTAAGAGTCTCTTATGGTTTGTCTCTGCACACCACCCCACTCCCCTCCCATGCCATCTCTTCCTTAAGAGGGAAAAAGAAAGATTATTTCCCTTCTCCAAGAATCCTGGGGACAACAGTTCTGATCATGTGACATCTCATATTTTTTCTGTTCTGACTCTGCACACTTGTGACTGGAAGGAGCCTGGTTAAGAGCTAGAAGTGTATTTTGCTTCCAGAGGGCTTTTTAGAAAAAAACAGATTCTCAGTCCCACTCCAGAATTTCTGATTCAGTTGGTCTAGAATAGGGCACCCAAATTTATATTTCTTTTCCTTTTTCTAAAAAAAATTTGTTTTTTTTTTCAAATTTCCTTTCAGTGTTCCAGAATTCATTATTTATGCACCACACCACCCACAATCCCCATTTCTTATACTCCAATCATTAAACATAGCTAGTCTTGGAAAAAGCATGGTCTTCTATGCCATACATCAAAAAGAAAACTATATTCAATTTTTAGAACTATTAATGTACAGGCAATGTTTTATAACTGCTGTGAGTTCATACTGTGAGGTGAAAAGTCTGCCCTATATAATGCTGATGTGATCCAGAGGTGAATTTCTCCAAAAATAGCCTTACTGGTGTGTGCTTTTGGGGATTGTATTGGTCACCTCTCTCTGCAGCACAGCTGTAGAGTAGTACTAACATGAAAATGCTTTTATCTATGTGACAAGCAAATGATATGGAAAAAATTGTAGCCAATAATTTGATGTACATTGACTGAATCCTTGGAAAAATCCAAGTAAAGAGCCTATTTTAAATAAACTCATTTATGCTCTTTTTCTGTGCAGTACCTCTCTTCACACATTGCAGACTTTAAAAGTGAAATGTTTGAGAAACTCCTTAAGCACCTTTGTCATTGTGCAGATGAATTCCGGGAGGTCATAAAAATGGACATGCGGAGGCAAATGTTTGCTCAACTCTTCCTGGATTGTGACCATGGGAAGGTAAGATAAGAACCTTAAAACAGTGCTTCTCAAACTATTTTTTTGTGAAGGACCAGTTTTTAGGTTGTAGTTTGGTATGATGATGCTGTTTTTAATTGCTAATCCAGTGTGGACTGAGACTCAATAAAGATGGGACTGCTAGGGGGAAAAATGCACATGCCAAATATAATCCACATTTTTTTAAAGATTTCATTTATTTATTTGAGAGAGAGACAGAGAGAGCACAAACGGGGAGGGTGGGGTAGAGGGAGAGGGGATAAGCAGACTTTCCACTGACTGCGTAGCTGGGCACGGGCTCAGTCCCAGAACCCTGAGACCATGACCTGAGCCAAAGTCAGACTCTCAACTGAACCACCCAGGTGCCCCAGTCCACATTTTTTGATTATCAGATTCAAATCTGATTTATTATCAGCTACTTTCTCAAGTTGTTATAAAATTGTCTAGATACTGTTCTCAGTTTCTATACCTTTCTTTGTCACAGAGTGGTACCAGCCTATAGACTACATCTCACCATTTCACTGTATTTTACAATGCACATCTTGTCTCTAAATCTCTTTCCCATTCATGAATGGGCACTTAAGACTGTTTTTCCTTACTTTCTTTGCTGGTGACTTCCTACAGAAAAGAGGTGTTGGGAATAGGAAGGTTACCACATTTTCTTATGCTGCTACTTAAAACAAGAAAAGTTGATAACTAAAAGTATTTCTAAGAATGGTATTTGGAAGGGTACAAGTAAGCCAGGATACCAAATGGATTTGTAAAAATAGATACAAGCTTTATTATAATATATTTGTGGGGTGCCTGGGTGGCTCAGTCAGTTAAGCATCTGCTTTTGGCTCAGGTCATGATCCCAGGGTACTGGGATCAAGTACCCCATCAGGGTCCTTGCTCAGCAGGGAGCCTACTTTTCCCTCTCCCTCTGTCTGCTGCTCCCCCTGATTGTTCTCTTTCTCTCTCTTTCTCTCTGACAAATAAATAAAATCTTTAAAAAAATACATTTTTTATGAACTTAATATTTATCTGTATCCCCAAGTTCCAGAAAAGATTTAAGGATGCTTATTAATTAGATAAAATGCAACAAAGGAACATAGATAGATAAAAAGCAGGATGAGAGAAGAAAAATATGAGAGGATACTAAATGAAGCCCCAAATGTATACTATAATGGCTAAATATTTGTTCTGGGTCATCAACAAGTTTGAATCTAAGCTTCCTAGCAGTGAACGTGAAAAGGGAAACATAACTAAATACTCTATTGACATTGTATGTGAGATAAATGTAAACTGGGAGGGGAAGTACAGATATTGAAGTGCCCTTGCAGCCCAGGAATAAGTCCCACTTGAGTGGTGAATGATTTTTTTAAGGTAAGGTACTGTTGGATTCAGTTTGCTAGTATTTCATTGAAAATTTTTGCATCCATGTTCATCAGAGATATTGGCCTGTAGTTCTCTTTTTTTAGTGGCATTTTAATCTGGTTTTGGTATCAGGGCAATGCTGGCCTCAGAATGGATTTGTTTTCCTTTTCTTTATTTCTTTCGTTCATTCGTTCATTCTTTCCTTCCTTCTTTTCTTCCTCTCTCTCTCTCTCTCTCTCTCTCCCTCCCTCCCTCCCTCCCTTCCTTCCTTCCTTCTTTTTTTGAATAGTTTGAGAAGAATAGGGATTGACTCTTCTTAAAATGTTTGGTAGAATTCCCCTGTGAAGCTATCTAGCCTTGGACTTTTTTGGTTTGGGGGATATTTTTTGATTACTGATTCAATTTCTTTGCTGGTTATCAGTCTGTTCAAGTTTTCTATTTCTCCCTACTTCAGTTCTGGTAATGTATATGTTTCTAGGAGTTATCCATTTTTTCTAGATTGTCCAGTTTGTTGGAATATAGTTTTTCATAATAATGTCTTAGGATTCCTTGTATTTCTGTGGTGTTAGTTGTTAGTTCTCCTCTCTCATTTGTGACTTTATTTATATGGGTCCTTTCTCTTTTTGGCAAGTCTGGCTAGGGGTTTATCAATTTTATTAATTTCTTCAAAGAACCAGCTCCTGGTTTCATTGAGCTATTCTATTTTTTTTTCAGTTTTGATATCATCTATTTCTGCTCTTGTCTGTATTATTTTCCTTCTTCTGCTGGATTTAAGCTTCACTTGTTGTTCTTTTACTAGCTTCTTTAAATGTAAGGTTAGGTTATTTGGGATTTTACTTACCTCCCGAGGTAGGTCTGATACAGCCACTCTGAAAAACAGTATGGATTTTCCTCAAAAAAATAAAAATAGAACTGCCCTACCATCCAGCAATTGTACTACTAGGTATTTATCCAAAGAATACAAAAATACTAATTCAAAGTGATACATGCACCCTGATGTTTATAGCACCATTATCAACAATAGCCAAATTATGGAAAGAGCCCAGATGTATCAATTGATGAATGGATACAGAATATGTGAGATATATATCTATATCGATGTCTATAGATCTATAGATATCGAGATTGATATAGCTATAGATATGAGAGAGAGAGATTGATTTACTATTAGGTATCACTCAGACATAAAAAAGAAGAATGAAATCTTGCCACTTGCAGTGATGTGGATGGAGCTAAAGAGTATAATGCTGAGCAAAATAAGTCAGTCAGAGAAAGACAAATACCATATGATTTCACTCATATGTGGAATTTAAGAAATTTAAAGAAATTTAAGAAACAAAACAAATGAACATGGGGTGAAAAGAGACAAGCCAAGAAACAGACTCTTTTTAAAAATTTTTAATTTATTTGTTTGGAGATTTTTAATGACTGTTTCAATCTCCTTACTGGTTATGGGTCTGTTCAGGCTTTCTATTTCTTCCTGGTTCAGTTGTGGTAGTTTATATGTTTCTAGGAATGCATCCAGTTCTTCCAGATTGTCAAATTTATTGCCGTAGAGTTGCTCATAGTATGTTCTTATAATAGTTTGTATTTCTTTGGTGTTAGTTGTGATCTCTCCTCTTTCATTCATGATTTTATTTATTTGGGTCCTTTCTCTTTTCTTTTTGATAAGTCAGGCCAGGGGTTTATCAAAATTATTAATTCTTTCAAAGAACCAGCTCCTACTTTCGTTGATTTGTTCTATTTTTTTTTTGGTTTCTATTTCATTGATTTCTGCTCTGATCTTTATGATTTCTCTTCTCCTGCTAGGCTTAGGGTTTCTTTCTTGTTCTTTCTCCAGCTCCTTTAGGTGTAGGGTTAGATTGTGTACCTGAGACCTTTCTTGTTTCTTGAGAAAGGCTTGTACCGCTATATATTTTCCTCTCAGGACTGCCTTTGTTGTGTCCCACAGATTTTGAACTGTTGTATTTTCATTATCATTTGTTTCCATGATTTTTTTCAATTCTTCTTTAATTTCCCGGTTGACCCATTCATTCTTTAGAAGGATGCTGTTTAGTCTCCATGTATTTTGGTTCTTTTCAAACTTCCTTTTGTGGTTGAGTTCTATCTTTAGAGCATTGTGGTCTGAAAATATGCAGGGAATGATCCCAATCTTTTGATACCGGTTGAGTCCTGATTTAGGACCGAGGATGTGATCTATTCTGGAGAATGTTCCATGTGCACTAGAGAAGAATGTGTATTCTGTTGCTTTGGGATGAAATGTTCTGACTATATCTGTGATGTCCATCTGGTCCAGTGTGTCGTTTAAGGCCTTTATTTTCTTGCTGATCTTTTGCTTTGATGATCTGTCCATTTCAGTGAGGGGCCAGACGGCTTCCCGGGGGAATTCTACCAAACATTTAAAGAAGAACTAATTCCTATTCTCCTAAAACTGTTCCAAAAAATAGAAATGGAAGGAAAACTTCCAAACTCATTTTATGAGGCCAGCATCACCTTGATCCCAAAACCAGACAAGGATCCCACCAAAAAAGAGAGCTATAGACCAATATCCTTGATGAACACAGATGCGAAAATACTCAACAAAATACTAGCCAATAGGATTCAACAGTACATTAAAAAGATTATTCACCACGACCAAGTGGGATTTATTCCAGGGCTGCAAGGTTGGTTCAACATCCGCAAATCAGTCAATGTGATACAACACATCAATAAAAGAAAGAACAAGAACCATATGATACTCTCAATAGATGCTGAAAAAGCATTTGACAAAGTACAACATCCCTTCCTGATCAAAACTCTTCAAAGTGTAGGGATAGAGGGCACATACCTCAATATCATCAAAGCCATCTATGAAAAACCCACCGCAAATATCATTCTCAATGGAGAAAAACTGAAAGCTTTTCCGCTAAGGTCAGGAACACAGCAGGGATGTCCATTATCACCACTGCTATTCAACATAGTACTAGAGGTCCTAGCCTCAGCAATCAGACAACAAAAGGAAATTAAAGGCATCCAAATCGGCAAAGAAGAAGTCAAATTATCACTCTTCGCAGATGATATGATACTATATGTGGAAAACCCAAAAGACTCCACTCCAAAACTGCTAGAACTTGTACAGGAATTCAGTAAAGTGTCAGGATATAAAATCAATGCACAGAAATCAGTTGCATTTCTCTACACCAACAGCAAGACAGAAGAAAGGGAAATTAAGGAGTCAATCCCATTTACAATTGCACCCAAAACCATAAGATACTTAGGAATAAACCTAACCAAAGAGACACAGAATCTATACTCAGAAAACTATAAAGTACTCATGAAAGAAATTGAGGAAGACACAAAGAAATGGAAAAATGTTCCATGTTCCTGGATTGGAAGAATAAATATTGTGAAAATGTCTATGCTACCTAAAGCAATCTACACATTTAGTGCAATTCCTATCAAAGTACCATCCATCTTTTTCAAAGAAATGGAACAAATAATTCTAAAATTTATATGGAACCAGAAAAGACCTCAAATAGCTAAAGGGATATTGAAAAAGAAAGCCAACGTTGGTGGCATCACAATCCTGGACTTCAAGCTCTATTACAAAGCTGTCATCATCAAGACAGCATGGTACTGGCACAAAAACAGACCCATAGATCAATGGAACAGAATAGAGAGCCCAGAAATAGACTCTCAACTCTATGGTCAACTAATCTTCGACAAAGCAGGAAAGAATGTCCAATGGAAAAAAGACAGCCTCTTCAATAAATGGTGCTGGGAAAATTGGACAGCCACATGCAGAAAAATGAAATTGGACCATTTCCTTACACCACACACGAAAATAGACTCAAATGGATGAAGGACCTGAAGGTGAGAAAGGAATCCATCAAAATCCTTGAGGAGAACACAGGCAGCAACCTCTTCGACCTCAGCTGCAGCAACATCTTCCTAGGAACAACGCAAAAGGCAAGGGAAGCAAGGGCAAAAATAAACTATTGGGATTTCATCAAGATCAAAAGCTTTTGCACAGCAAAGGAAACAGTTAACAAAATCAAAAGACAACTGACAGAATGGGAGAAGATATTTGCAAATGACATATCAGATAAAGGACTAGTGTCCAGAATCTATAAAGAACTTAGCAAACTCAACACCCAAAGAACAAATAATCCAATCAAGAAATGGGCAGAGGACATGAACAGACATTTCTGCAAAGAAGACATCCAGATGGCCAACAGACACATGAAAAAGTGCTCCATATCACTCGGCATCAGGGAAATACAAATCAAAACCACAATGCGATATCACCTCACACCAGTCAGAATGGCTAAAATCAACAAGTCAGGAAATGACAGATGCTGGCGAGGATGCGGAGAAAGGGGAACCCTCCTACACTGTTGGTGGGAATGCAAGCTGGTGCAACCTCTCTGGAAAACAGCATGGAGGTTCCTCAAAATGTTGAAAATAGAACTGCCCTATGACCCAGCAATTGCACTATTGTGTATTTACCCTAAAGATACAAATGTAGTGATCCAAAGGGGCACGTGTACTCGAATGTTTATAGCAGCAATGTCCACAATAGCCAAACTATGGAAAGAACCTAGATGTCCATCAACAGATGAATGGATCAAGAAGATGTGGTATATATACACAATGGAATACTATGCAGCCATCAAAAGAAATGAAATCTTGCCATTTGCGACAACATGGATGGAACTAGAGCGTATCATGCTTAGCGAAATAAGTCAGGCGGAGAAAGACAACTATCATATGATCTCCCTGATATGAGGAAGTGGTGTTGCAACATGGGGGCTTAAGTGGGTACGAGAAGAATAAATGAAAGAAGATGGGATTGGGAGGGAGACAAACCATAAGTGACTCTTAATCTCACAAAACAAACTGAGGGTTGCTGGGGGGAAGGGGTTTGGGAGAAGGGGGTGGTATTATGGACATTGGGGAGGGTATGTGCTTTGGTGAGTGCTGTGAAGTGTGTAAACCTGGTGATTCACAGACCTGTACCCCTGGGGATAAAAATATATGTTTATAAAAAAATAAAAAATTATATTTAAAAAAATAAATAAATAAATAATAGGGGAAAAAATTTTAATTTAAATTTTAGTTAACATACAGTGCAATATTGGTTTCTGGAGTAGAACTCAGTGATTGTACAACACCCAGGCACCCCCAGACTCTTAATTTTAGAAAACAAACTGATGTTACCAGAGGGAAGGTAGGTAGAGGGATGGGTTAAATAGGTAAAGGGGATTTAGGAGGATACTTGTTGTAATAAGCAGCAGATGTTGTATATAGGTGTTGAGTTACTTAATTCTATGCCTGAAAATAATATTACACTGTATGTTAACTAACTGGAACTGAATTAAATCTTTTTTTTTTTTTAAAAGAAGAAGTACAGGAGCACCTGGTGACTCAGTCAGTTAAATGTCTCTTGATTTCAGTTCAGGTCATGATCTCAAGGTTGTGAGACTGAGGCCCACGTTGAGCTCTGCACCAAGTGTAGAGCCTGCTTGAGATTCTCAATCTCTCTCTCTCTCCCTCCTCCCCCTCCCACTCCAAAAAGAAAAAGAAGACATACAGAAATTTGGGATTCAAAGTAGAGTCGGGAGTTTCTCTTGGAAGTGCTCATTTATGGGGCCCTATGCAATGAAGGGAACATCCATTATGATGGCCTTATAAGAAATGAAACACTTTCTTAGGACACTTTCTTATAACTGCCTTAAATATAGACAAATGGCACCACGTAAGACTACAACTCAGAAAAACACATTTTTTTTTTGAGAGAGAGAGAATGCAGCCGAGGGAGAGAATCTTAAGCAGGCTCCCCACTCAGTGTGGAGCTTGGTCTCATGACCTGAAATCATGACCTAAGCCAAAATCAAGAATCGGCTGCTCTGAAAAAAACAATTCTTAAAGGAGCCGACATATTGCAGTCTAGGTTCTCAGATCCTTGCCAACTTGGTTTAAGTAAGGAATATATTTTATAAAATCTGAAATGTCTGTGCATCCTTCAGGCTATCCTCCTTGAATATTGCTCCAACAACATGGATAGATCTAGAGGGTTTAATGCTCAGTGAATTAAGCCAGTCAGAGAAAGATAAGTACCATATGGTCTCACTCATATGTGGGATTTAAGAAACAAAACAAATGAACAAAGAAGGAAAGAAAGAGAGAGAGAAATCAAAAAACAGACTCGTACCTATAGAGAACAAACTAATGGTTACCAGAGAGGAAGGGGATGGGGGGGGGGTGGGAGGATATAAGTAGAAGAGATTAAGAATCACTTATGATGAGCACTGAGTAATGTACAGAATTGTTGGATTATTCTATTGTACACCTGAAACTAATAGAACACTATACATTAACCATACTGAAATTAAAAAAAATAAAAAGGTAAGGCCGACAATGACAAGTATTGGCAAAGATGTGGAACAAGTAGAATCCTCACGTGCTGCTGATAGGAATGGAATAACCCCTTTGGAAAACATTTTGGCAATTTCTTAATAAGTTAAACATATACTAACCATATGACCCAGCAACCAGCAATTCCACTCCTAGGTATTTACCAAGAAGAAATGAAATAAAATTTGAAAAATTGGAAATATATGTATATTCAAATCCTTATATGCAAATGCTCTTAGTAGTCTAATTCACAACAACTCTGAACTAGAAACAACCCAAGTGCCCATCAACTTAGGGATAAACACACTGTAGTATAGCCATACAATGGAATATTACTCAGCAATAAAAAGTAATGAGCTGTTAGGTAAGCCTGGTTGTTGATATTAAGAAGGGTACGCATCTTTAAAAAAAAAAGAAGAAGAAGAAGGGTACGTATTGCATGGAGCACTGGTGTGGTGCAAAAACAGTGAATCTTGGAACACTGAAAAAATAAAATTAAATTAAAAATAAAAATAAAAAAAAGAAATGAGCTACCAATACACACAATAACATTGATGATTTTCAAAAATATTATAACAAATGAAAGAAGGAAGACATAAAAGAATACATGCTACCTTATTTCATTTATATGAAAATACAGAAAAAGGAAAACTAGTCTATAGGAATAGAAAGCAGAATGATAGTTTTCTGGGGCCATGAGTAGTGGGGACTGATTACAAAGCAGCACAAGAAAACTTATTGGTTTAATGAAAAAATCCATATCTTCATTGTGGTAGTAGTTACATGGGTGTATACATTTTCACAACCATTGAACTCTACACTTAAAATTGGCTAATTTTATTGGATGTAAGTTATACTTCATTCAGGTCAATTAAAAAAAACAAGAATATTTATGGCTTTATTTGTAATAGTCAAAAACTAAAAACAAGGGATGCGTGGGTGACTCAGTTGGTTAAGCAGCTGCCTTCAGCTCAGGTCATGATCCCAGCATCCTGGGACTGAGTCCCACATCGGGCTCCTTGCTCGGCAGGGAGCCTGCTTCTCCCTCTGCCTATCATTCTGTCTGCCTGGGCTTACTCTCTCTTTCTCTCTGACAAATAAATAAAATCTTTAAAAAAAAATAAAAACAATACAAATATATATCAACAATAGTAAGATTAAATAAATGTTTATATAGTAATGCAATGGAATATTATGTAACCATGAAAAATAAATTACAAAGGAAACATGAATAACATTCATGGATATATTGAACAAAAGAAGATACAAAAGGACATGTACTGTATAATGCCATCTATGTGAAATTTTAAAAATGCAAACTATAGTGAAAATATCAGAATAATAATTACCTTTGGAGGAATTATTGACTAAGAGAAACCATGAAGGAGTCTTCAGGCAATGATAAAAACGTTCTATCTCTTTACCTGAGTGGTACTTATACGGAGTATAGATAGGTAAACACTCATTGAGCTAAACACTTGGGATTTGCATACCATATTATATTTTTTAAAAGTATGCTCCACGGGTGCCTGGGTGGCTCAGTCAGTTAAGCAGCTGCCTTGGGCTCAGGTCATGATCCCAGGGTCCTAAATTTGAGCCCCACATCAGGCTCCCTGCTCTGTGGGGAGCCTGTTCTCTCTTGGCCTCTGCCTCCTGCTCTACCAGCTTGTATTCTTTTTCTCTTTGTCAAATAAATAAATAAAATCTAAAAAAATTTAAAAAAATAAATAATGTTCCATGCCCAGGGTGGAGCCCAGCACAGAGCCTGAGATCAAAGGTCTGAGCTGAGATCAAGTGTCAGATGCTTAACCAACTTAGCCATCCAAATACCCCCACCTACATATCTATTATTCCTCAGTGAAAAAGTTTTTAAAAATTATCTCTGTGGTTGTTTAGGATGGAGTGCCTTTTTAAAAATTTATTTTTTATTTTTATTTATTTTCAGCATAACAGTTTTTGTACCACACCCAGTGCTCCATGCAATCTGTGCCCTCTCTAATACCCACCACCTGGTTCCCCCAACCTCCCTCCCCCCAACCACTTCAAACCCATCAGATTGTTTTTCAGAGTCCATAGTCTCTCATGGTTCACCTCCCCTTCCAAATTCCCCCAACACCCTTCTCCTAACTCCCCATGTCCTCCATGTTCTGCTCCACAAATAAGTGAAACCATATGATAATTGACTCTCTCTGCTTGACTTATTTCACTCTGCATAATCTCTTCCAGTCCCATCCATGTTGCTACAAAAGTTGGGTATCCATCCTTTCTGATGGAGGCATAATACTCCATAGTGTATATGGACCACATCTTCCTTATCCATTCGTCCGTTGAAGGGCATCTTGGTTCTTTCCATAGTTTGGCAACCGTGGCCATTGCTGCTATAAACATCGGGGTACAGATGGCCCTTCTTTTCACTACATCTGTATCTTTGGGGTAAATACCCAGTAGTGCAATTGCAGGGTTATAGGTAAGTTCTATTTTTAATTTCTTGAGGAATCTCCACACTGTTCTCCAAAGAGGCTGCACCAACATGCATTCCCACCAATAGTGGAAGAGGGTTCCCCTTTCTCCACATCCCCTCCAACACATGTTGTTTCCTGTCTTGCTAATTTTGGCCATTCTAACTGGTGTAAGGTGATATCTCAATGTGGTTTTATTTTTTTTTAAGATATTTATTTATTTATTTGACAGACAGAAATCACAAGTAGGCAGAGAGGCAGGCAGAGAGAGAGGAGGAAGCAGGCTCCCCGCTGAGCAGAGAGCCCGACGAAGGGGGCTCGATCCCAGGACCCTGGGATCATGACCTGAGCCGAAGGCAGAGGCTTAACCCAATGAGCCACCCAGGTGCCCCTCAATGTGGTTTTAATTTGAATCTGCCTGATGGCTAGTGATGATGAACATTTTTTCATGTGCCTGATAGCCATTTGTATGTCTTTATTGGAGAAGTGTCTGTTCATATCTTCTGCCCATTTTTTGATATGATTATCTGTTTTGTGTGTGTTGAGTTTGAGGAGTTCTTTATAGATCCTGGATATCAACCTTTTGTCTATACTGTCATTTGCAAATATCTTCTCCCATTCTGTGGGTTGCCTCTTTGTTTCCTTGACTGTTTCCTTTGCTGTGCAGAAGCTTTTGATTTTGATGAAGTCCCAGAAGTTGCCTTTTGAAGGAAGGGCTTTAAGGGAACAAGTGGCTGCTGCATTTAACCATAATTACAGTAAGTGTTGACTATAAGGGCTCTCAGTGAATGGACTTCATTTCACTGCATTGGAGAGGTTGTAGAAAGTGAAAAACAACCTGAAGGCTTTAAATTCTCAACTCAAGTTGCAGTCAGAAAACAAGAAAGATTTCATGATGACTTTGAAGGAATCTATTTCTTGTAGATTCAGGATAGATATGGATGAAAAATAAGCCTACAAATTTAATGTGACAGGATTAAAATGTAAGTTGAATTCATACAGTTGCCAAGTCTGTTATGTGAAAGTTAACATGCCTCTTGAAAAACAGAGATCCTGAGACTTAGAATGTTTACATTTGGATGGAAGCTAAGACCTGAGCTACAAATCTCTCTAAGCCTCCCTTGGCAGCAGAAGCAATCCCTCTCCTATTTGAGAATATTAGATTTTATTCACTTAGAGTCTCTGTAATAACTTCACTTAAGGCAATTAGCTTACAGGGGTATGTCTATTTTCCTTAAGGCCCACCTGTACAACATTCATTGCCTTTAGACCCAAAATTGGAGTCATATCTCAGCATGTCCCATCAGGACAAGTCAAATCTGGACTGAGAAGTTACTGTTGGTACTCCAAGAGAATAGCAAGGTTTTTGCTCATTTATAACGACAAAAACCTGCAGGATATGTGTGGGGATTGATTACAAAACTTTTCGACTAAGAAGGATGGATATAAGTTTGGATTGGCTCAAACTTGTCAATACTTATATACTTAGAAGATTTACTTAGCTGTTATATTTTTAGTATCTGAGAATGGTTTTAACAGTTCCCTTGGTAGGTAAACTGAAACTTTGACCCAAAATAAGGCCTATATTCAATGAGACTGAGATGCCAGAATCTTCTTGGCATGCTATAGAGGAAGAAATCCAAAGGCTTATAAGGTTGCTGAAGTTGATTTCTCTTATGTAACCTACCTATTATGCACCTTTACCATATCCTCCCAAAAGGTCCAGATGGCACTTTCTTGAGAAATACGTCAATGAAGGGAACATTAGCGTCTTTAGTAACTGTTCTCTGTAGGCTAAAGATGATGGTAGTAGATACTGCCATTAAAATTATGGGATTCTTATGGGATTCCAGAGTGATAGAAGACATGGTATATGGTATATAATTGCCAGTAGACCATGAGGTCTACTGGTCAAAATCAGTGCTCATCAATACCATAGATAAATAGTATTTTGGTTTGCTGCCCAAGGTCGAAGCCCATATTATAATGGGCTCATTTTGTCTAGGACTCACACCTCAGTTATTTACCTACTTACTGAATATATAGTTAGAATTACCACAATGAATAGCAAGAATTAAAGTGACTATCTGAAAATTTTGACCCACATGGATTTTCTGTGGTGATCATTATTTCCATTGAGGTTAAATAGATAGGATATCTACTAAATTGTTGCTAGAGTTTTTTATAGAAAAGCTCTAACTATGGGGCCAGAAACAGTTGAGACACCTCAATGGAGAATCTTAGCTTCTTATCTAGTTTCCAGACTTAAGCCAATTTATACACCTAGAATTCTTTGATGTAGAGTAAGAGGCTGGCTCTCTTGAAGAAGAATCCTACAAGACTGCCTCAAGCAAATACAGTAGATCTTACTCCCAAGTGTTCCTCAAAAGACCTGTAGCCATTTACTAGAGTGAAATATATTGGAAGGAAGGATATACTAGAGTGAAATATATTGGAAGGAAGGAGATATCCCAGACTTTCTGAGATTACCAGACACTGACTCCTAACTGACACTAACTCAAGTTAATACTAATCCCTACAATCTCAAAATGCCCCAGTGGACTACTGGTTAAAAGTAGAGTTTATAGATATCAAGTGATAAATAGTATTTTGGTCCCCCAATTAATCTGTGACCTTAGCTATGTTCATTTCTGGTTCCTGAATGTATAATTGGAATAGACATAGTCAGCAACTAACAGCATCCTTACAAATTGGGGGCTGAAATCTATCACAGTAGGAAGGACCAAATAGAAACTCCTGAACCTTCTCTGTCTGCCAGAATGGAAAATACAACTACTACATACATAAATACATACATACATACATACATACATACATACAAGCATACATGAATACATAGATAAATAAAACAAAAACAGAACAATTCCACAGAAATTAGATATAAAAATACATGGGTGATGTGAAGGATTCAGAAAAAGTACCTGATCACATTCTTATATGATTCTGCTCTTTTGCCTATGCAGAAGGTAAACTGTTTGTAGGTTAAACATTTAAAAAATTGTTTTAACATTTTAAAAAATGTTTGTAGGTTACTATGACTCCATTTGCAGTTGTTACTCACCATGTGGAATCTTTATTGAACCACATTGACACAGCCCCCTCATTCACAACTACTGGGTTGTCAAATACTATTTTCTCCAGAGCACTTTACAAGGACAGACAGAAGTCTGACTTCACCTGTCAGCACTATACTTTTATGCCTCACCATAGCACTAAAGCAGCCCTCTTTCTTTCTATTATAATCTATTATGCAGACATCCCACAGAACATCAGATCTACTACCTCGATGATTTCCATCATGGTGATTGGACCTGCTGAGCATGAAGAAGCTTTAGATGCCTTGGTATAACCCATATGTGTCTGAGGGAAAAAGATAAAAGCCATGTAGTATCAGGGCTTACCATCTTTGTAACAGTTTTAGCAGTCTAGTAGTCTGAAGCATAACAGAATATCTCAAAATACGAGGCAAATGTGCCACATATCACCAAGAAGCACAATGCTTATTGGACCTTATTGGACCTATTTTAAGAACAACTTTACTCTCATGTGCTGCTCTTACACATTAATTGAGCTGTCAGTTGCAAGAGTTAAGTCCCACAGCAAGAAAAGTCTTTGTAGACTTTGTAGGCTGCAAAAACTCTTCTTTGCCTTGTACCTTATTACCTAGACGATCTGACGGTATTTGAAGAGTATGGGGCAAATTAAAATGTTATGGCAATTTGCAGTAGAAGAATTACAGGGTAGATTCCTTGACTTTTAGGACAAAATCATGCCCTCTACTAATGTTGACTATTCTCCTTTGAGAAACAGCTCCCGTGTGCGATTATACTATGACAAAAACCATTTGCTTATTATCTGTATACTTTTCTGAATGTATGTTGTATTTTTTCAAAAGATTTCCTTTTAAAACCTCTATGGAAATGAAGGTCCAAATATAGCAAAAACAATTATAAGAAGAACAAGTTGAGAAGGATTTCCCTCATTTTTTTTAAAAGGTTTATTTAAAGAGAGAAAATAAGCAGAGGAAGAGGGAGAAAATCCACTGAACATGGAGCCAGTCATGGGATTTAATCCCATGACCCTGAGATCATGACCTGAGCTGAAATCAAGACTTAGATGCTTAACCAACTGAGCCCCGATTTCCCTCTTTTTTTCTTTTTTTTTTTTTTTAGAAATAAAGTTATATTAACAATATTTGGCCTGGCCTCAGATTTATGAGTATGTGAGGATTTAGTGCATAGCACAGGTAGCAAATAATTCAGTGATAAGAGACTAATCAATAAATGCTAAGTTGGGACAATTGGGAAAAAATTAAAATTAGGTTAGAGCCTCAATAATGTGCAAAAATATGTCCTAATCTAATCAAAGACCTGAATGTGGAAAACAAAATTATAAAAGCTTTAGAACACATATAGAGTATAGAGGATGACTTTTGACCTTGGTATAGGTAATATTTCTTAGAGAATACCTCTAGTAAGCATAAACCATTCAAGAACTAATTGATATATTTGGCTACCTCAAAATTAAAAACATTGATCTAGTTAAACTCACCAAAAGTTAAATGAAAAAAGAAGAGATTAAACTGGGAAAGAGTATTTGCTATATAGATAACAGAATGATCATTATCAAAAATTTACAAATTGGAGCACCTGGATGGCTCAGTTGGTTACGCGACTGCCTTTGGCTCAGGTCATGTTCCTGGAGTCCTGTGATTGAGTCCCGCATCAGACTCCCTGCTCAGCTGGGACCTTGCTTCTCCCTCTGCCTGCTGCTCCCTCTGCTTGTGCTCCCTTTCTCTCTCTATCTCTGACAAATAAATGATATCCATTTTGCCGGCTAACTGAACATGATAAAAATGAACACTTTTAATTACTTACCCACAGAAATGTTCATACATGTATGCAAGGAATGTGTATAAGTATATTCACTGCAGCATTATTTTAGTATCTGAACACTGGAAATAATCTAAACGCCCATCAATAAAGGGACTTTAAAAAAGTTTACAGTGTTTTTTATGGACAGTGTTTTTTATGGGGAGGGTAAGTGCTATGGTGAGTGCTGGGAAGTGTGTAAACCTGGCAATTCACAGACCTGTACCCCTGGGACTAATAATACATTATATGTTTTTAAAAAATTCAAAAAAATTACAGTGTTTTGAGGGTACCTGGGTGGCTCAGTTGGTGAAGAAGATAACTCTTGATTTCCACTCAGGTCATGATCTCAGGGTCCTAGGACAATGCCGCATCTGGGCAGGGAGTCTGTTTGAGGATTCTCTCCCTCTCCCTCTGCTCCTCCCTCTCAAATAAATAAATAGATCTAAAAAATTTTTTTAATTACAGAACAAGCAGCAAAAAAGGAATAAAATATATCTCTTCACATATACGAGTTGATCTCAATGTTGAGTAAACAAAAGGAACTTTAAGAAGTACATATGTACTATGATATCAATTATATGTTTTTAAAGTACATACCCAAAATAGTAACAATCATAATTTCTGGGTGTTGGGAACACAAGTGTTAGTTTTATCATTTTCTCTATTTTTCTGTTAAAATGTTTCTCAGAAATGATACAAAAAAGAACGAGTTGGGAGTGGTTAAGTGCTGTCCTCAGGTCTAATTGGATAAGAATTGAGCATTATACATTGGCTTTAGCAATCAAGTCAGTAACTATTGTTAAGCATCTATTAAGTGCAGGGCATTTACACATGTCACAGGATGGGGAAGTAGAGAATAAGCCTAAAGTTAAGATAAAGCTTTCCTGATTTTTGACTCTGCAGCTTTATTTACATAATGATGGTACCTGAGGCGATGATAAAAGCTTCACTAAACCATATTCATTTACATAAAAATCTCAAATCTCCTGTATGAACTAACTGCTAACTTTCTGCCTAGGTAGGGTTTTTGGATCGGCAGAGGACATTGGTCTTGCTGGAAACATTCTATGACCAAAGTTCAAAAACGCTTAGAAGTTTGCTGCGAAACCCAAGACAATGTAAGTGCCATTCAGAAGGAGATGCTCAAGCTTGAATGACATATTATACTCACCTGATAAAAGTCATTGTATTCCCATGGAATTCCTTCACAGGACATCTCCCTTAGATCATGATAGCTAATCTAAGTGTTCATTCCCCACAAGATTCACTCTTCATCACAACTAGATGTCTTTTTCACTATAGTCCAATACTAAAAGTGGTCAAGTTAGAACTCAATTTTAAGTTCATTCAAATGAAGAGGTGCTCGAGTGGCAATCTGAATGTTTTAGAAATTAAGTTTGTAATGCTAATTCCAGTTTTAGTGTGCAACTCAGAATTCTAAAATTTCTGAGAAAAATGTTTCCTTCTCCCAAGCATTTTTACTTGTCTGGCTTTACTGAAATTACACAGTAAAGAATCTTTTTTTACATTACTACCAAAACAAGTAGGATTATGGGTTTTGTTTTTATTTTTATTTATTTTTTCTTTTGAGAGGAAGGAAGGGGGAGGGGCTGAGGGAGAGGGGGAGAGAGATAAGCAGGCTCCATATCCAGCACAGAGCCCAATGTGGCACTTGATCTCAAAACTCTGAGATCATGACCTGAGCCAAAATCAAGAGCCAGATGTTTAAACAACTGAGCCAAGCAGGTGCCCATTTTTATGTTTTGAAGAGAAAGTCTTTGAATGGATGGGTTTTCCCAAAAATGTCAATATTTTAGTTCTCTGTGAAAATTGTTGGATACTTAAAAATCTGGGGGTGATATAGAGTAGTCCTGGACACCAGAATTGCTTTGTTTTTGTTGTTGCTTTATTGTTTGAGTGGATTCTGGTGAATGCCATCCTATCTTTCCCTAGAATTCTGAAACAGGTGTTCACATAAGTTGGGAGGAAAAGAATTGAGGAATAAAGAAGAAAGAAATGGAGAGAATAAGGAAGGGGGGAAAAATGAATATCAGGAAAGCATAGCCCAGTGAGTGACAGAGACTTGCTTTTATTTTGATACTGTAGATACTGAAAAAAGTATTTGAGGTGGAAGACATGTGTCCTCTTCCTCATCCCTATACTAGGCTTATTGTTGGAGGACCAAAAGTAGTGGTTAAATTCTACTGTTGTGACAGTCTAAGCAACTCTCCAACTAGAAAAGGAAGAATCATGCTTATTTCCAAAGCTACACCTTTTAGGAAGGGATAATTTCTAACTTACAGTAGTGAGCATCTTTTATGTTGCCTAGAATATCTTTTTGCTTTTATTGTGTTGTAGGGAAAGGTAACTGTTATTTATTTAAATCAATAGGCCCATGTTACAATTATGATGATCAACACTGTTTTGCATTAATTTACTAGTTCTGATTCTTCATTCTAACATCAATTATTTAAAGAAAAATTTTTTTTCTGCATTAGGGCCACTCATTGAATTTGAAGAGATAGACTTGTCTGAGTTCTGGGGAGACATGGATAATCAGAAACATATTTATGAAGACTTTGACAAAGTTCTCTTAGAGATGAATGCATTACTTTCTGAAAAACATGCCAGCAAAACACAAAGAAACTCATTTGAAACTCCAGAAGATCAACAGAAACATGATGAACACAGTGAGTCAACACTGCCAGAACAGCAGAGAAGGATGACTGCAGAACAAGAACCAAGCAGAATTTCAACTGAAGGACAAGAACAAGACGGAGAGTCAAGTAGAGAAAAAAAACTGTACAGAAAATCAGTAACAGAACAAGAAACCCATACGGGGTCAACTCCAGAACAAGGATCAAGTAGAGACTTAATAATAGAACAAAAACCACATGGTGACTCAGTAATAGAACAAGGGCCACCAGAACGAGTGTCAGAACAAGGAGTCAACATGGAATCAGCTACAGAACGAGGACTCCACAGAGCATCAGTATCAGCACAAGGTCAAGACGAAGGGTCAACCTCAGAACGAGGATCACACAGAGAGTCAGTAGCAGGGCAAGGATCACACAAAGGGTCAACTGCAGAACAAGAACCACCCAGAGGGGGAATTCCAGAAAAACAACAGGGTTCAGCTTTACAACCAGAAAGTATTACCTTCAGAGAAAGTAATATATCTAGGGAGACTACTTCCTATGAGCACACTGACATCTCCCCACAGAAAGAGAGGACTCAGGAGAAAATATATGAAGGACTGTTTGTGAATCCTGAACAGCAAGAGGAAGTCCCAACATCAAGAAGAAGATATCGTCTGTCAGGTAGTAACTCAGTTCACCTATGACATCAGCTCCATGCTTTGTGGAGTGATTGTTAAAAGTCTTTTCAGAAAATACTCATTTCAGTTAGGATCTCTTCTGGCATGCCAGATCATTCAGACCTTAAATATGTTGCTCTGCAACATGTGTCTAGGCCTTGAACAATCAATTAAATGCAAACCAGAATGTTTCTATTGTCAATTTACCTAGAATTCCTTTTGCACAGGAAGCCCATTCATAAGGAAGCCATCTGTGATGTTACATATGAAAAATTTCACTAGACTCCTGAAAAGGCAGTAGAAGCCTGATTGGTTTCAGTTTTCGATTTTTTTTCTTTTTAAGACTTTATTTATTTATTTATTTGAGAGAGAGACAGAGAGAAGGCAGGAAGAGGAACAGAGGGACAGGGACAAGCAAACTCTGTGCTGAGCATAGAGCCTGATGCAGGGCTCAATCCCAGGACCCTGAGATCATGATTTGAGCCAAAAACAAGAATCAGTCTCAGACTGAGCCACATGGGAGCCCCAGAAGCCCTTTCATTTTAAGTATCATGTCTCATATTAGAGCTGCTTTTTTTTTTTTAAGATTTTATTTGTTTATTTGACAGAGAGGTCACCAGTAGGCAGAGAGGCAGGCAGGAGGTCGGGGGGAAGCAGGCTCCCTGTTGAACAGAGGGCCTGATGGGGGGCTCAATCCCAGGACCCTGAGATCATGACCTAAGCTGAAGGTAGAGGCTTAACTCACTGAACCATCCAGGCATCCCTAGAAACTGCTTTTTTTTTTTTTTTAAAGATTTTATTTATTCATTTGACAGAGAGAGATCACAAGTAGGCAGAGAGGCAGGCAGAGAGAGAGAGGGGAGGAAGCAGGCTCCCCGCTGAGCAGAGAGCCCAGTGCGGGACTCGATCCCAGGACCCTGAGATCATGACCCGAGCCGAAGGCAGCGGCCCAACCCACTGAGCCACCCAGGCGCCCTAGAAACTGCTTTTTAAAATGTCTTTAACTTCAACTATAACATGGATCTTGCATTTTTCAGTTATATAAGATGTATGTTCTAGAAGAGTTTCTGAAAGTTATATTTAAGACAGAAAACTCCTGCATTTCAAATATTTATTCTGCAGAAGACTTTTCCTTTGAATGGCCTATGCCAATGTATGCCTTTTTGTTGAAAAATTCTAACTTTTTTTTTTTTTAAAGATTTTATTTATTTATTTGTCAGAGAGAACGCGAGCGAAAGCGAGCACAGGCAGACAGAGAGGCAGGCAGAGGCAGAGGGAGAAGCAGGCTCCCCGCTGAGCAAGGAGCCCGATGTGGGACTCGATCCCAGGACGCTGGGATCATGACCTGAGCCGAAGGCAGCTGCTTAACCAACTGAGCCACCCAGGCGTCCCAAAAAATTCTAACTTCTTAGAGAGCCAGTCTCAATACCACTTAGACCTCAGTTAAGCATAAATGTCTTTAATTTAGTTTAACTTAATTTGGGGGGGGGTGCCTATAGCAACTTTATTTTATCAGAGAAACCAGGCTGTAAGAAATCCACCAGGTCACCAAGTAATTTCCCTGGTGAGAGGAACCAGAGACGACCTTCCTGCCTATGGCCCCTGCTGTTGGGAGATTCACACGGAGAGAGAAGGAGGGTGGATGGTGGCGAGCAGGTCCTTTCTTTCAACCACAGTACTTAACACTCAACCGCTGAATGTGTTTCACAGAAAAGAATGTGTAGTGAAATAGGGCAGGGGTGTGTGTGGCGGGTATCTGAAACCCTGTGGCTCAAAACCAGACTCCTGCTCATCCTCTAACCTCAGCTGTTCCGAAAGAGTTTACATGTACAGGAAAGACATAGCCCCCAAACCCTGTCAATCATGCCATTGCAACATTCCGAAGCTTTATCTGCTCTTTAATTTTAAAGTCCCAAGAAGATCCTTATTCAAAACTCCTAAGTCATGAGTAACCTATGTTTTAGATTCTCCATTATCAGTAACTAACTGGAAACATCTCGTTTTTCAGCATTATGTTTGGTTCTCCATAAAATAGGGCTGTTAATTTTTGGCTCTCCTTACATACTAGCTAGAAAAATTGTGACATTCTATTCAATCAGATATTATTAATAAGGACTTAATTTTGTTAAGTGTTTTTTTGTTGTTGTTGTTGTTTTTTTTTAAGATTTTATTTATTTATCAGAGAGAGAGAGCGAGCACAGGCAGACAGAGGCAGAGGGAGAAGCAGGCTCCCTGCCGAGCAAGGAGCCCGATGCGGGACTCGATCCCAGGATGCTGGGATCATGACCTGAGCCGAAGGCAGCTGCTAACCAACTGAGCCACCCAGGCGTCCCTAATTTTGTTAAGTGTAACAGTGATCCAAAATGACAGTGTCTAGGGATGCCTGGATGGCTCAGATGGTTAAGCCTCTGCCTTCGGCTCAGGTCATGATCTCCAGGTACTGGGATCGAGTCCCACACCAGGCTGCCAGCTCAGTGGGGAGTCTGCTTCTCCCTCTCCCTAGGCCTCTACCCCTGCTCATGGGCTCGCTCTCTCTCCCTCTCTCCAATAAATAAATAAAATCTTTAAAACAAGCAAACAAACAAAATGACAGTGTCTAAAAAAATAAAACCAAAACAAAATAGAAATGTCTAAATGACGTAGGAGTTTCTTTCCTTCTGATATAAAAGTTAAAACTAATATGATAGCTCAGTCCCCTGAAATCAGCAGAGGCTCAAGTTCTATCTTGTGTCTCCTCTAACCACATAGTCCTGGATGGCTCACTACCGCATCCAGATTCAGAGCAGAAGGTAAGGAGAAGGGGCACCTGAGTGGCTCAGTCAGTTAAGTGTCTACCTTTGGCTAAGGTCATGATCTCATGGTCCTGGGATGGAGCCCCGCTTTGAGCTTGTTGCTCAGCAGGGGAGTCTGCTTCTCCCTCTTCCTCTGCCTGCTGCTCTGCCTACTTGTGCTCTCTCTCTCTCTGTCAAATAAAGAAATAAAATCTTAAAAAAAAAAAAAGGGTAAGGAGGAAGGAGAAGAGATAGGCATTACATCACTTGCCCACACATCACATTGGTCAGAATTCAGGCATTTGGTGACATCTAGCTGTGACAGAGTTTAGGAAATGTAGCCCTCATGCTGAGTGGTCATATTTGGGTACAACAAATAGCTTTCATCATAGAGCTGCTCTCGACAAGTAAAGTTATTAAGTGATATCTTTGTGGTTGAATGTGACATAACATAGATGGGAAATAACCTGACAGAATATTTGTGGTGTTCTGTATGCAAGGCATATTTCTCATTCATTAATTTAGGACTGTGTCATAGAATAGATAATATCCAATTTATAGCAGTTTTCTTTTTTTTTCTTTCAAGTTTTTATTTAAATTCCAGTTCATTATAGCCACTTTCTTTTGTACCTTTTAGAAACTACAAAAAAGGAAAATGAGAAAGATCCATCCTGTCATAAATCCCAAGAAATAGAAGGAAAGTCATGGTCAGGTGACTCCTCATTCAATCCCCCTTTTATTTATACTTTAGAACAAAGTATGAAAGTGAAATTAAATTGTCTATTTAATGGAATGTATATTTTGTAGGTGAACTTTCAACTTGTAACTGGAAGATGAATAATATCAAATGTGAAGATGAGGAACAGGCACATTTACTCCTCAGTGACTCCAGGTTCACAGGTACGGGTTAGCAACCAAACTAGGAAACCAGACGGCAGTCCAACTGATGAATTTAATTTACTGTGGTGCCCCATGATAAAGACTGAACTTAGCGAAGACCCAATGGCAGGGTGATCTTTGCACTATTTTGTCCCTGAGCTGATGGATCTAAACATATACAAGATGAATGTTTTTGGTGGTAGTGTACCTGTAGGTATGTGCTTTTCTGCTTCAAAATGTATGGATTAGGATACAATTTGTTTTTACCGTCACGTGGCCCTATAACTGTTTTGAAGCTATGATCCAGGTACACAAAGGGAATCAGGTCTCGGATATTAGAACTCAATAGAAATCATTCCAGCGATTCCTCTCCCTGGTAGTTTCATAACTCAATATGTGAGACTCCTTTGAATCTATCTTGTTTTTGAAGACTTATAAAGAAAGACCAACTTAACAGAGAGAGCAAAGAGTAGCTTTTAGCTCTGAGATAAACCATGTATTTAACAATGATGGTTCCAACAAGAGCCCATATTTTACTGCAATGCTCTTTTATCATTTTACCTTTCATCAACAAGTAGTAGAACTACTTATATTTGGATTATTTTCTTACTATCTACAAATCTTTTCTCATTTAAGCCTGGGTCAAATAACAAACTTTCTATCCTCAAAATACTTTGGTAAAAATGCACGGCATTGGTCAAGCTCCTGTGGCCTGCTAGTTCATGTTCTTCTTCTCTTGGTCTTACTTCTTTATTTCAGTTTTGCTTTACCATTTTGAAAAACTGCACGTGTGATTTTTTTTAGATCAAGTCAGATCTCATATGGAAGGCATGAGGGCATGAATGACTGATTCGGTGAATAAATCAAACATAAGTCTCTGGGCTGATATTTTGTGAAATATGCTTTGTATTATAAGATTGAGCTTCGAGATAAATATATTAGTCAATACTCTTTGGGGGAGAGGTTGCAGTAGTATCTATAGAATTATTTAACTGTCAAATCCAGACCACAGCTGGCTTCAGGCACAAATGAATACAAGGGCTCAATAACAGCAATGAGACACTGACTCCGCCTCTCAACCCTGTTCCTCTCTATGTAACTTTCAGTTTCAGGTCATTTTCTCCATGTTGTGGTAGACATGTCCATAAGGGTGTTGCTAAGTCTATATCTTATGTTCAGGAATCAGAATACTAAAAGAGTGATTGGTCCCCAGTAGTTCCCCCAAAAGTTCTGGGGCTCATTCTCATTACGTATAGGGGATTACATTGCTGTCCTATGGAAATCACTAGCCAGACCTATATCACATGGTCTTGTAGCAAAGGTGAGGGATGCTCAGTGCCACCGGATTCATCTAAATCTATAAGGAACTTATCAAACTTGCTACCCACCCCCTGCAAATAACCCAGTTAAGAAATGGGCAGAAGACATGAATAGACATTTCTCCAAAGAAGACATACAGATGGCTAACAGAGACAGGAAAAGATGCTCAACGTCACTCCTCATCAGGGAAATACAAATCAAAACTACAGTGAAATACCACGACACACCTGTCAGAATGGCTACAATTAACAACACAGGACATACCAGGTGTTGATGAGGATACAGGGAAAGAGAAACCTTCTTATACTGTTGGTGGGAATGCAAACTGGTACAGCCACTGTGGAGAATAGTATGGAGGCCCCTCAAAGAGTTAAAAATAGAACTACCCTACCATCTGGAAACTGCACTACTGGGTATTTACTCAAAGAATTCAAAAATACTAATTCAAAGGCATACATGCACCTCGATGTTTATAGCAGCATTAACAACAATAGCCAAATTATGGGAACAGCCCAAATGTCCATCAACCGATGAATCGATAAGGAAAATGTAGTGTAAGGGTGTAGGGTATCTGGGTGTAGTGTAGGGGTGCCTGGGTGTCTCAGTCAGTTAAGTGTCCTGAGATAGAACCCCAGAGGCCCCCTGCTCAGCGGGGAGTCTGCCTGTCTCTGCCTCTCCCACTGCCCCTCCCCCAACTTGAGTTCCTGGTCTCTCTCAAATAAATAAGGTCTCTTTAAAAAAAGGGAAAGAAGGGGCATCTGGGTGGTTCAGTGCGTCAAAGCCGCTGTCTTCAGCTCAGGTCATGATCCCAGGCTCCTGGGATCTAGCCCCACATCGGGCTTTCTGCTCAGCGGGGAGCCTGCTTCCCTGCCTCTCTCTCTGCCTGCCTCTCTCTGCCTACTTGTGATCTCTGTCAAATAAATAAATAAAATCTTTTTTTAAAAAAGAGGTTTTAATATATATACACACACACACATAATTACATATAATATATATTGCATATAATATATACATATAATATATAAAATTACATATAATATTCATTACATATAATGTATTACATAAATATATATATATTACAAAGATATATAAAATATATATAACGGAATATTACTCCATCATAAAAAAGGATGAAATCTGTCCTTTCCAACAAAGTGAATGGAGCTAATATATATTATGCTAAGTGAAGTAAGTCAGAGAAAGACTAATATATGATTTCAATCATATGTGGAATTCAAGAAACAAAATAAACAAAGGAGAACAAATGAGAAAGAGAGAGAGGAACAGACTCTCAATTATAGAGAAAAAACTGATGGTTACCAGAGCAGAGGGGGTGGTTAACAGGTGATGGGGGTTAAAGACAGTACTTGTGATGAGCACAGGGTGATGTATGGAAGTACTGAATCACTATGTTGTACACCTGAAACTATTATCACACTGTATCTTAACTAACTGGAATTTAAATAGAAACTTGAAACATAAAAAAAAAAAAAAAAACCTACCGTAAAGAATAAGATGACAAATTAGAGCTCATCAAATAAAACTTTTGTTTATTAAAACATGTCATTAAAGAAGTATGTATATAAACCACAGATATGGAAAAAATACGTGGACAATTTTAAAATTTGTATCTGACAAAGGACTGGTATCCAGGAAATATTAAGATCTTCAACAACTCAAAAAAATATAAACAACATAGTATAAATTAGTAGAACAAGTCAATAGATGCTTTGCAAATAAAACATGTAAGAATGAGCAATGAACACATGAAGAAGTGTGCAATGTCATTAGTCGTCATGAAAAACAGACTAACATTATGACGAGAAACCACTACATATGACCCGAATGGCTAAAATGAAAAAGACTGACAACACTGACTCTTGGCAAGATTGTGGAGAAACTGGAAGTTTTCAGGATTGTTGGTGGGAGTTTAAAATGTTACAGTTACTTCAGAAAATATCTGTGTGTTTATTGTAAAACCAAACACATATTTACCCATGATCCAGAATTTCCAACTCCAGTTATTTATCCAATAGAGTTAAAAGCATGTTTACAATGACAAGAGCAAAACATATGTAAGAATACGTAAACCAGGTATATCCATAATAGCCTGAACTTTCTGGAAACATTCCAGATATCTATCAGTATGAGAATAAATAAAAAATTGTGATATATTTATAAATGGAATATTACTCAGCAATAAAAACTATTGATACATGTGAAATGAAAATAAAAATATAAGCTAACAGTGGGGAAAAGATGTTTTCCTAATGAAGGGAGCATGGGTTTCTGACAGGAAAAGAGTAACAGATGTTTATTACAATAAGTATCTGTGTATTTTCCTCTAAGCTTTAAGAAATTGTCCACTTTACTGTTTGTTGTATGTTTCCTGCTTTATAGACCTACACTCAATTATCAGAAATATTCAGTCTTACAAGGACATAAAAGGTAGAAGTGCTTTCAATGGAGTTTCCTTAAATCTGCTCCAGTTTGTGCAACTTCTGGAGACATTTGTTGGTGAAGATACCCCCTTGAGTGTAAGTGAGACCCTCACATCCTTTTTTAAGAGAGGCTATGTTGAAACAAAAGAAGAGAAAATAAGTGGCTTAGAACAGGTGAGTAATATTATTTATCAATAAAACAGGTGGGGTCATATTATTAGTAAAGCTCTCAACCTCAGTGGCTCCTAATGTGGTCCTTTAAAAATTTATAACCAAGAGGTCCTTGGTGGCTCAGCTGGTTGAGCATCTGACTCTTGATTTCAACTCAGGTCTTGATCTCAGGATCGTGCATTCAAGCCCTGCATTGTGCTCCACAAGGGGCGTGAAGTCTACTTAAAAAAGAAATAAAGTTTCTTTAAAAAAAAAAAAAGTTTATGATCAAGCTAATTGCTTTATTTCAATGAGCATAGCCATTAAGTATTTAATTTTATGGTCAAATGTTCCAAGATCACACTGCAGAGAATTCATTCCCCTAATAATAACATGATCACTGGTGGCAGGAGATCTTTTATTGCACAATTTCCTTTTTCCTCCTCTGAAGCTTGAAGAGCATATTCTGAGGAGCAGATATGTGTATGTGCAAAAAATGCATTGGCATGCACACTGCTGTGTGAATTCATTTACTAATGCACATACCTGGGAGTACAATTATGATTTGTACGTGTATTTTTTATTCATGTGAATCCAGGTGATCCATATTTCCTAAGAATTTACTACCTAGTTGAGTGATAGATAGGTGCATACATATTAGCTGAGATAAACAACTTATGTGCCCTTTTATGAAATATGTAGCTTACATTCACCAGGCACATTCACTCATCTCAGCAGCCTTATGGGTCTTCTCAACCTAATTCTAGAGTTTATATCCCTATTGCCTCCTCAGTTGCAATTCCCTCATTTAACCAAATGCTGTATATTAACTTTCTTTTAGCAATTAAATCTATCTGGATAATAATTTAGTTACTATATGACTGATATAATTAATCTGGTAAAAAATCTGAAAGGTAAGTAAAATCAATGTCAAGTTAGATCAATGCTAAATTATAAATAATAAATTATAAAAAATAATTTTTGAACATAGTCATTTTTCATTGTTTGAACACTGCCTTCACCCTGCATATCCCACCAAGAAGCCAGGTAGAGCATGCCGTATGTTTATCACATTCCTGAATGACCATCAAGGGAGTGGAGAGGAATGAATCAAAGTTTCTTAAGGAGTGTAGCCCCTTTCCTAAGTTAATGTGCTTTAGTCCAATGCAGAGAATGCCTGGTTTTTGTTTTATTGTGTTTTGTGTTTTTGTTCTAGGAATGAAACAGAGAAACGGTATTTAGAGGATTCAAATTAAATGCTTTACATTTGCCTTTGGCTCAGGTTATGATTTCAGGCTCCTGGGATCGAGCCCTGCTTGATCAGGGATCAGGATCCCTGTTGGATGGGGGAGTCTGCTTCTTCCTCTCCCTCTGCTCCTCCTCCTGCTCTCTCTCTCTCTCTCTCAACCCTCCTCACGTTCTCTCCTCTCTCAAATAAATAAAATCTTCTAAAAAAAAAATTAAATGCTTCAATTGAAGCATTACTATCATGCTTAGTCCCAGCTTTTTTTTATAAAGCTGTATTTAGAAATAGTTTTGAGGGAATAAACCATGGGATGGCGGCTTGCACAATGGATAGTGTGTCCGGTGTTTTGTTAACCTGTTTCTTTTTTTTTTTTAATTGACATACAATGTATTATTTGCCCCAGGGGTACAGGTCTGTGAATCATCAGGCTTACACATTTCACAGCAGTCATCACAGCACATACCCTCCCCAATGTCCACAACCCAGGCATCCTATCCCTAGCACCCCACCCAGCAACCCTATTTGTTCTGTGAGATTAAGAGTCTCTTATGGTTTGTCTCCCTCCCTATCCCATCTTGTTTCACTTTTTCCCTCCCTACCTCCCACGACCCCCCACCCTGCCTCTCAAATTCCTCATATCAGAGAGATCATATGATAATTGTCTTTCTCTGATTGATTTCATCCAGCATAATACCTTCTAGTTCCATCCATGTCATTGCAAATGGCAAGATTTAGGGTTTTTGATGGTTGCATAGTTTTTACATTGTATATATATACCACATCTTCTTTATCCATTCATCTATTGATGGACATCTAGGTTCTTTCCATAGTTGTGGACACTGCTGTTACCCTGTTTCTATTCTAGGCTAGACAAAATGCTTCCAGAGCCCGACGGGAACTTCTCCTAGAAGCTGTGTTTCAGAAGTGGGACAATGACGGCTCAGGCTTCCTGGATCTGAAGGAAGTTGATGAAGTCTTGTACACATACAAGGAGGGTATGGAAAAAGAATCTATGAAGAAAGGTAAAAAGATAAGGATTTTCTTATTAAAGCTGTGGGAACAACTTGCTTCAAATTTTCCAGTACTATGACATATACAGTTAAAACTCTGGTTCTAAAACCACAAGACACCACTTCACACCTATTAGTATGGCTATCCTTTTTTTCCAGCTTTATTGAGATATAATTAACATAGAACATTGTATAAGTTTAAGGTGTACAGTGTGTTGACTTGATACATTTATATACTGCAAAATGATTACCGCCGTGGCATTAACACCTCTGTCACTTCACGATTACCATTTCTTTTTTGTACTGAGAACGTTTAAGATCTACTCTCTTAGAAGAGACAAGATGGGGGGGAAGTAGGAGGAGGTGCCCTTTCAACCTGTACCCTAAAGTGAGCTGATTACCTTCCAAAGAACTCCGATCACCCACGAAATCAGCCTGAGATCAGAATTATACACATCTGGATCTCAACCGGGTAGAAGATGCCAGTGGGCAGGTAAAGCAGAGTGGGAAAGTCAGACTGATGTCGGAAGATAAACAAAAGGGGGAGGGAACCACCAGAGGCGACCCATTGGAAAGTAATATCCGAATATGAGAGTGCCCTGCGTCTGGGGACCAGCATTAACTCGGGAGTCTGGTAGAAAGCATTCAAAAAGAGCAAAGGATCACCGGGGGAAATTGTGGGAATCAGGGTGTTAGGGTCAGGAGCTTAAGTCCCCAGACGCAGGACAGCCACCCCTGGCGCAGAGCCAGAGAGAGTGTGGCAGAGAAACCAGGTCTTGGTCCCTGAACCACCAGTGTGCCTGAGAGCGTGTGGGGCCTGGCTCCCGTAAGGGCCTGGGAGCCTCGCCAGCCAACAGAAGCACAGCCTTTTTGCAGTCCCCACGCGAGTGCCCTGCCTTGCCATCAGAGTCCGGTCATGCCCCGCACCCTCCCCTGAGAGAGGTGCGCACAGGCACCAGCCCGGTGCTCTTGGACCGGGAAAGACCAGGCACTCCCAGACTGGGCCAGCGGGAAAATCTCAGTGTGTGATCACTGCTTGGAACTTCTCTGGCAGTCTGGAGCTGCCCAGACAGCCGCTGCTCCCATGGTTTTGGGTCAAGGCGAGAGAGAAAAACAAAAGTGAACAAATATAAAAACCTCCAGAGAACAAAAGCCTGAAAAAAACAGTTGAGGGGGGTGGGAGGACTTAACTCAGAGAACATCATTGACTGAAAACCCACGTGGCAGGCCCCTCCCCCAGAAAAGCAACCAGGAAAGGAAGAAAAAAAAAAAAAAGATGACAAGAGAACAACAACCACTACTTCATAGGACAATTTTTATTATTAATTCATTCCCACTATTCTGGCTCATTTTTTTATATAGATAATTTTTATTATTATATAGATAATTTTTAACCTATTTACCATCACAGTGAGATGTCCAGTACATCAAATTCCATAATAACCTTCTAACCTGAACTTTTTGATACATACACCTGTGTTTTCCTTTTGCATTTCTATTTTTTAAATTTCTTTTTTTAAAATTTTAGTTTAGTTTAGTCTAGTTTATTCCTTTTTTAAATTTTTATTTTCTAATATTCATATAGAGTTAAGCTTCAAGATAATCCTCTTTCCCCAATCAATGCCACCCCTATAGGTAAACCAATTCCTAATCCCCCTTTATCTTAGGAAAGTTGAGTCCTTTAACAAAGATATCAAGATACATCCAGGAAGAATCAAAACAACCTTCCTCACCCACACTGAGAATTTACAACCACTCTCCCATCTTTTTCTTCCACCAGTGTTTCTGTGTTTTTGTGTTTGTTCTGATAGTCTATAAATCTTACACTCGGGGTTCTTTTTGACGAGGTTCTTCCTTTATTTGCATATATATATATATATATATATGCAAATATATATACATTATTTTTTTCTCTTGTCATATACTTTTATCAGTCTTTTTGTTTGTCTGTGTCTGTTTGTATACTTCATAAATCTTACCTTGGGGCCCATTTGGGCTGAACCTTCTCTTTTATCTCAACTTTCGTTCCTGTCTCTCTCTCTCTCTTTTTTTTTCTTTTCCTTTTCTTTTTCCTCTCATTTGGGTGGGGAACCCTGATTGCTCAGAAGCGTTCCAGGGTGCACCTTGACTGCACCATGGTCGATACATCCAGCTACACCTGTTCAGCCATCTCTCACCAAAATGACTAGGAGGAGGAATGCCCAACAGAAGAAAAATACAGAGGATGGGCCTTCTGCAACAGAGCTAATGGCTATCAACATAGACAATATGTTGGAAAGAGAATTCAGGCTAACAATTATCCAAGCAATAGCTAGGTTGGAGAAAGCCATGGGTGACCAAACGGAATTGATTAGGGCCGAACTGAAAATGACCAGAGATCATGTTTTCAATGTTAGGGAAGAGCTGAAAGCTACCAGGGATGAGCTTCACAATGCTCTCAATGAGTTCCAGTCTAATCTAAATTCTCTCAAAGCTAGAGTAACTGAGACAGAAGATAGAATTAGTGATCTGGAGGACAAACAGAGAGAAAGGATCAGGAGGAAGCCTGGAACAAACAGCTTAGAAGCCACGAAAACAGAATCAGGGAAATAAATGATGCCATGAAACATTCCAACGTCAGAATTATTGGAATCCCTGAAGGGGAGGAGAAAGAAAGAAGTCTAGAAGATATAATGGAACAAGTTCTTCATGAAAATTTTCTGAATCTCATGAATGGAACCAGCGTTCATGTACTAGAGGCCGAACGGTTTCCCCCCAAGATTACAGATTCTCGAAAGTCCTCGAGACACCTAATAGTAAGAATGAAGAATTATAATTGTAGGCAGAACCTCTTGAAAGCAGCTAGGACAAAGAAGATCCTTACGTAGAGGAAAGCCCATCAGAATAACGTCAGACCTGTCCACAGATACCTGGCAAGCCAGAAAGGGCTGGCAAGATATATTCAGGGCACTGAATGAGAAGAACATGCAGCCAAGAATACTTTATCCAGCAAGACTGACATTCAAAATGGATGGAGAGATAAAAAGTTTCCAAGACCGGCAAGGTTTAAAAGACTATGTAACCACCAAGCCGATACTGCAGGAAATATTAAGGGGGTTCTATAAAAGAGGAAAAATCCCAAGAATAGCATTGAACAGAAATATAGAGACAATCTACAAAAAGAAAGACTCCAAAAAGTAACACAATGTCAATAAAAACGTATCTATCAATAATCACCCTCAATGTGAATGGCCTATATGCGCCCATAAAATGGCACAGGGTTGCAGACTGGATAAAACGACAGGACCCATCCATATGTTGTCTTTACAAGAGACCCATTTTGAACCTAAAGATACACCCAGACTGAAAGTGAAGGGATGGAGAAGCATCTTTCATGCCAATGGGCCTCAAAAGAAGGCCGGGGTAGCGATTCTCATATCAGACAAATTAGATTTTAAACTAAAGACTGTAGTCAGAGATACAGAAGGACACTACATCATTCTTGAAGGGACTATCCACCAAGATGATCTAACAATTGTAAATATCTATGCCTCCAATATGGGAGCAGTCAATTACATAAGAAAACTGTTAATCAAGATAAAGAGTCATATTGATATGAATACACTAATTGTTGGAGATCTTAACACGCCTCTCTCAGAAATAGATCATTGAAGCAGAAAATCAATAAAGAAACAAGAGCATTGAATGACACATTGGACCAGATGGACCTCATAGATATATACAGAACATTCCACCCTAAAACAACAGAATACTCATTTTTCTCAAGTGCACATGGAACCTTTTCCAGAATAGACCACATACTGGGTCACAAATCAGGACTCAACTGATACCAAAAGACTGAGATTATTCCCTGCACATTCTCAGATCACAATGCTTTGAAATTGGAGCTCAATCACAAGGAAAAGTTCAAAAGGAACTCAAACACCTGGAAGCTAAAGACCACCTTGCTTAAGAATGCTTGGATCAACCAGGAGATCAAAGAAGAACTGAAACAATTCATGGAAACCAATGAGAATGAAGACACTTTGGTCCAAAACCTATGGGATACAGCAAAGACGGTCCTAAAGGGGAAATACATAGCCATCCAAGCATTCCTCAAAAAAATTGAAAAATCCAGAACACACCAGCTCTCTCTACACCTTAAAGAACCGGAGAATCAACAACAAATCAAACCAACTCCACACATAAGAAGGGAAATAATCAAGATTAGAGCTGAGATCAATGAGGTAGAAACCAGAGATACAGTAGAACGTATCAATGAAACTAGAAGCTGGTTTTTTGAAAGAATCAATAAGATCGATAAACCATTGGCCACACTAATCCAAAAGAAAAGAGAGAAAGCTCAAATTCATAAAATTATGAATGAAAAGGGAGAGATCACAATGAACACCAAGGAAGTAGAAACAATCATCAGAAATTATTATCAACAGTTATATGCCAATAAGCTAAGCAACCTAGATGAAATGGATGCATTCCTGGAAAATTATAAACTTCCAAAATTGAACTAGGAAGAAATCGACAACCTGAATAGACCAATATCTAGTTATGAGATTGAAGCAGTGATCAAAAACCTCCCAAAAAACAAGAGCCCAGGACCTGATGGATTCCCTGGGGAATTCTACCAAACTTTCAAAGAAGAAATAACACCTATTCTCCTGAAGCTGTTTCAAAAAATTGAAGCAGAAGGAAAACTTCCAGACTCTTTCTATGAAGCCAGCATTACCTTGATCCCCAAACCAGGCAAAGACCCTACCAAAAAGGAGAATTTCAGACCAATATCACTGATGAATATGGATGCTAAGATTCTTAATAAGATCCTAGCAAACAAGATCCAACAGCACATTAAAAAGATTATCCACCATGATCAGGTGGGATTCATCCCTGGGCTACAAGGATGTTTCAACATTCGCAAATCAATGTATGTGATAGAACAAATTAATAAGAGAAGAGAGAAGAAGCACATGGTCCTCTCAATCGATGCAGAAAAAGCATTTGACAAAATCCAGCATCTGTTCCTGATTAAAACGCTTCAAAGTATAGGAATAGAGGGAACATTCCTGAACTTCATCAAATCTATCTATGAAAGACCCACAGCAAATATCATCCTCAATGGGAAAAAGCTTGCAGCCTTCCTGTTGAGATCAGGAACACGACAAGGATGCCCACTTTCACCACTCTTGTTCAATATAGTATTAGAAGTCCTAGTAACAGCAATCAGACAACAAAGAGAAGTAAAAGGTATCCAAATTGGTAATGAAGAAGTCAAACTCTCTCTCTTTGTAGATGACATGATTCTTTATATGGAAAACCCAAAAGACTCCACCCCCAAACTACTAGAACTCATACAACAATTTAGCAACGTGGCAGGATAAAAAGTCAATGTACAGAAATCAGTGGCTTTCTTATACACTAATAATGAAAATACAGAAAGGGAAATTGGAGAATCGATTGCATTTACGATAGCACCAAGAACCATAAGATACCTGGGAATAAATCTAACCAAAGAGGTAAAGGATCTGTATTCGAGGAACTACAGAACACTCATGAAAGAAATTGAAGAAGACACAAAAAGATGGAAGACCATTCCATGCTCTTGGATCAGAAGAATAAACATTGTTAAAATGTCTATACTGCCTAGAGCAATCTATACTTTTAATGCTATTCTGATCAAAATTCCACCGGTATTCTTCAAAGAGCTGGAGCAAATAATCCTAAAATTTGTATGGAATCAGAAGAGACCCCGAATCGCTAAGGAAATGTGGAAAAAATAAAATAAAACGGGGGGCATCACGTTACCTGATTTCAAGCTTTACTACAAAGCTGTGATCACCAAAACAGCATGGTACTGGCATAAAAACAGACACATAGACCAGTGGAACAGAGTAGAGAGCCCAGATATGGACCCTCAACTCTATGGTGAAATAATCTTCGACAAAACAGGAAAAAATATACAGTGGGAAAAAAACAGTTTCTTCAATAAATGGTGCTGGGAAAACTGGGCAGCTATATGTAGAAGAATAAAACTGGACCATTCTTTTACACCATACACAAAGATAAACTCAAAATGGATAAAAGACCTCAATGTGAGATAGGAATCCATTAGAATCCTAGAGGAGAACATAGGCAGTAATCTCTTCGATATCAGCCACAGCAACTTCTTTCAAGATATGTCTCCAAAGGCAAAGGAAACAAAAGCGAAGATGAACTTTTGGGACTTCATCAAAATCAAAAGCTTCTGCACAGCAAAGGAAACAGTCAAGAAAACAAAGAGGCAACCCATGGAATGGGAGAAGATATTTGCAAATGACAGTACAGACAAAAGGTTGATATCCAGGATCTATAAAGAACTCCTCAAACTCAACACACACAAAACAGACAATCATATCAAAAAATGGGCAGAAGATATGAACAGACACTTCTCCAATGAAGACATACAAATGGCTATCAGACACATGAAAAAATGTTCATCATCACTAGCTATCAGGGAGATTCAAATTAAAACCACATTGAGATATCACCTTACACCAGTTAGAATGGCCAAAATTAGCAAGACAGGAAACAACATGTGTTGGAGAGGATGTGGAGAAAGGGGAACCCTCTTCCACTATTGGTGGGAATGCAAGTTGGTGCAGCCTCTTTGGAGAACAGTGTGGAGATTCCTCAAGAAATTAAAAATAGAACTTCCCTATGACCCTGCCATTGCACTACTGGGTATTTACACCAATGATACAGATGTAGTGAAAAGAAGGGCCATCTGTACCCCAATGTTTATAGCAGCAATGGCCACGGTCACCAAATTGTGGAAAGAACCAAGATGCCCTTCAACGGACGAATGGATAAGGAAGATGTGGTCCATATACACTATGGAGTATTATGCCTCCATCAGAAAGGATGAATACCCAACTTTTGTAGCAACAAAAGGACTGGAAGAGATTATGCTGAGTGAAATAAGTCAAGCAGAGAGAGTCAATTATCATTATGGTTTCACTTATTTGTGGAGCATAACAAATAGCATGGAGGACATGGGGAGTTAGGAGAAGGAAGTTGGGGGAAATTGGAAGGACAGGTGAACCATGAGAGACTTTGGACTCTGAAAAACAATCTGAGGGTTTTGAAGGGGGGGGGGAGGTCGGGGTACCAGGTGGTGGGTATTATAGAGGGCACGGATTGCATGGAGCACTGGGTGTGGTGCAAAAATAATGAATACTGTTATGCTGAAAATAAATAAAAAAGAAAAAAGAAAAAGATCTACTCTCTTAGCAGCTTTTAAGTATATAATACAGTATAATCACCATGCTGTATATTAGATCCACAGAATGTATCCATCTTTTAATAAAAGTTTATGCCCTTTGGGACATCTGCCTGGTTCAGTCAGTTAAGCATCCAGGTCATGATCTCAGTGTCATAGGAATGAGCTCCAGGTTGGGCACTGCACTCAGTGTGGAGTCTGCTTGAGATTCTTTCCCTCTCCCTTTGCCTTTCCCCCTGCTTGTATGCATGCTCTCTCAAATAAATTTTTAAAAACCTTTTTAATAAAAGGATGTTTATACCTTTTGACCAGCATTCCCCCATCTCCTCCACCTCCAACCCCTAAGAACCACCATTTTATACTCCGAGTTTGGCTTTTTTAGATTCAACATGTTAATGATATCATATAGTATTTGTCTTTCTCTCTCTGATTTCACTCAGCATAATGGCTTCAAGATCCATTCATGGCAGCACTCCATCTTTTTCATGATGAAATGATATTCGTGTGTGTGTAGGAATCACATTTTCTTTATCCATTCATTCATTGATGGACACTTAGGTTTTTTCATATCTTGACTATCATGAATAATTCTGCTATGAACATGGTGGTACAGATATCTCTTCGAGATAGTGATTTCATTTTTTTTCATTAGATACTTAAAAGTGGAATTGCTAGATAATATGGCAACTCTATTTTTAATGTTTTGAGGAACCTCCATAATGTTTTTCCTAGTGATTATACCAATTTACATTCCCACCAACAGTGCACAAGTGTTCCCTCTTCTCCACATCCTTGACAACACTTATTATCTCTTGTGTTTTCGACACTGCCATTCTGACAGGTGTGAGATGATATTTCATTGTGGTTTTGATTTGCATTTCTCTAATTGTTAGTGATGTTGAGTATCTTTTCATGCACCTTTTGGTCATCTGCATGTCTTTGGAAATACATCTATTCAGTTTCTTTGCCCATTTTTTAATGTCTTTTTTTTCTATCTAGTTGTATGAGTTCCTTATATATTTTGATTAATCCCTTATCAGATTTATGATTTACAAGTATCTCCTCCTATTCTGCAGGTTTCCTTTTCATTTTGTTGTTTGCTTCTTTTTTTGTGCAGAAACCTTTTAGCTTCAGGTATTCCCACTTATTTACTTTTGCTTTTGTTGCTTATGCTCTATGGTTATAATTTTATTGGAGGGGGAGATGAACCATGAGAGACTGTGGACTCTGAAAAACAACCCAAAAACAATTTTGGAGGGGCGAGGGGTGGGAGGTTGGGTGAGCCTGGTGGTGGGTATTATGGAGGGCACATATTGCATGGAGCACTGGGTGTAGTGCATGAACAATGAATTCTGGAACACTGAAAAGAAATTTAAAAAATAAAAATTTTTAAAAATAGAAAAATAATAAGTGTTATCAAGGATGTAAAGAAGGTAGAACCTTCATGCATTGCTAATGGGAAGTGTAGAAAACAGAACTGTCAGGAGTGGAATGTGTCATACGGTGCTTTTCCCAAGACCTTAATTCTACATTTTTAGATCCCCTCTGTGTACCTAGCTACCCTCACTCTTAAGGTTTAAAAAAAATCCCAAAATTTCCTCACCTCTGCATATTTTCTCTTCTTATTGTATCTCTTTACCTGTACAAGGTCTGTTTCACCTCTCAAGTAGGGCTGGTTTGTAAGTTTCTCCTGAATTTAACAATTTAACCACTTAATTATGCTCAATGACTTTTTTTCTTAATGACTTTTCATTCCCTATACTACATTTATCTCTTCTGATCAATACTTCCCAATCAAAAGTTACTAAAATTCTTATTCCAGTATAAGAATTTCCCTCATTTATTTGATTAGATTCCAGTATAAACCATTTTGCTTCCACTGGGTTTAAAGATTTATCTGGTGACTTTTACATACTAGATTTCCAATTCTTAAAGTATACAGTGAATGACAGAAGAGAATGATCAGAGTTAGTTAAGTTCTTCAACCCTTTCAAAGTTGTTGTATTCACTGACCTTCAAGTGTACCTAAGTTTATCAGTTGTCATGTGTTCTTCATTCACTATGTCTTCTCCAAACTTTACATTGTACTACACTACTTGTCTTAGACTACATCCAAAGAATTAAGCTTCAAAGGGCACAATGAGGTGGTTTCCACTTAAAAGGAAGGCAAATTTCATAATACAGAACCATGTTCTATAGAGAAAAGAACACTACACAATGGTCAGGAGAGCTGGGTTCCAATGCTGGATCTTTCACTTAATGGTCACATGGCCAGTGGTTTCTGGGTGGCTCAGTTGTCTAAGCATCTGCCTTTGGCTCAGATCATGATCCTAAGGTCCTTGGATGGAACCCCACATCAGGCTCCCCACTCAGCAGGGAGTAGGCCTTTCCCTCTTCCTCTGCCTCAAATAAATATGTAAAACAAAAGAAAATTTTAGTGGTCACATGACCAAAACCAAGGTACTGCACCTCAACAGATCCAGGTGTACTCATTTGTAAAAGGAAGGAGTTAGAAATGATGATTTCTAGAATTTAAGAAACCTGAGGATGATATTATAAGGAAATTCCAATACGTATGACTGAACTACAGCAATAGGGGTAGGTAGAAAGCATAAAATGTAATGGGTTAATCCCAGTAGATGAGAAGGAGGAAAGTAATGAGGAGGCAGAATCTGCTGCCAAAAATAAATTTTTGCAAGCAGGAAGAACAAATTATTCTCTCCAAGGGTAGGTTTATACAAAATGATTCTCTCTGAACACATATTGGTAGCCACCTGGCCTGAGGAGATGATTGCTGAGCTGATAACCATATGGAAGAAGAAAGGCAGATTTAGCTTCCTTAGAAAAGGAAGAACATTCTAAATTCAAACATTAGCTAATAACTGATCAACAAATCTTCAAACAGATCTTTGTTGGTTTGGTTTTGTTTTGTTTTGCTCTATCCTTCTTATCTATTTCAGTGTCAAGGATTAAAAATTGGATAAAAATTGGAGAAATAGGATAAAGCCACAGAATTAGAAATTTCTATAAATTTTTCTGCTGGTATCCTCAAAATGCAAGTTTTTTATATGGAAGGGGCAACTTGAAACTTTTAGCCAGCAATTTTCCCCTTTTTATTCCTAATACAGCCTAATCTTCTGAGAAGAAATATTGCATACAAAAGCTGTAAAACATGTGATCTGCCTCTACTGTAGAATTTAATGGAATAAATAACTCTTTCCTCATTATTTCCCAAGGAATAGCTATTAACATTTGTTGGATATATACAACTTTTAATTTTCTATTAGATCTGCCTCAATATATAAGTTTTATTTTTTTAAGTAGGCTCTACCCTCAGCGAGGAACCCAGCATGGGTCTTTCCTGACCTAAGATCAAGACCTGAGCTGAAATCAAGAGTTAGTTGCCTAACCAACTGAGCCACCCAGACACCCCTATGTAAGTTTCCATTTAAGTAGGACATTTAACTTTCTTAAAGTTATAACATTTTAGCAATGCATTTTGTCACCATATTCCAGAGATCTTGAACACTTAACAACCATGTTTATTTAGAAAATCTCATTGAAAAACTCACATGATGATTTTTTTTTAAAGAAACTGAAAACTGGACAAAGAAACTGCTATTTTTTCACTCTGGAACAAGGAATCTCTAAGAAACTCCTCAGCCTTTCCTTGATTGCCATGACTTTGACATTTTTGAAGATTATAGGCTGGTTGTTTTTAGTATGTCCTTTTAGCTTTGTCTAACATTTCCTCATGATTAAATTCAGATTATTCACCTTTAGCAGAAATATCATGTAAGTGACGCTATATTTTCTCCTTGAATCTTAGCAGAAGTCTCATGATAATAACATGATATCTGTAGAGGCTCCTCAAAAAATGAAAAATAGAACTACCCTATGATCACTCTGCTGGGTATTTACCCAAATAATACAAAAACACTAGTTCAAAAAGATATATGCACCCCTATGTTTATTACAGCATCATTTACAACAGCCAAACTATGGAAGCAACCCAAATGTCCACTGATAGATGGATGGATAAAGAAGATGGGATATATACACACACACATATACATACAATGGAAGATTATTCAGACATAAAAAGGAATAAAATCTTGCTATTTGCAACAACATGGGTGGAGCTAGAGAGTATTATGCTAAGTGAAATAGGTCAGCCAGAGAAAGACAAATACCATATAATTTCACTCACTGTGGCATTTAAGAGACAAAACAAAAGGGTGGGGGAGAAACGAATCAAAAAACAGATTCTTGACTCTAGAGAATAAACGGATGGTTAGCAGAGGGAAGGTGGGTGAGGGGATGGGGGAAATAGGTGAAAGGGATTAAAGAGTACACTTATCTTGATGAGCCCTGAGTAACATACGGAATTGTTGAATCACTATATTGTACACATAGGGGTGCATATATGTTAACTACACTGGAATTTTTTTTTTAAATGGTATCTGTCAGTCCCTACCATTTAAAGATTTTATTTATTTATTTGAGAGAGAGACAGTGAGAGAGAACATGAGCGAGGAGGTCAGAGGGAGAAGCAGACTCCCCATGGAGCTGGGAGCCTGATGTGGGACTCGATCCCGGGACTCCAGGATCATGACCTGAGCCGAAGGCAGTCATCCAACCAACTGAGCCACCCAGGCGCCCAGTGCCTACCATTTAAAAATTACTTTTTCCCTTTGTAATTAATGAGGTTTTAGTGGTTGTACTTTGAAACCATAGAAATATCCCCCTTTTTTAAGATTTTATTTTTAAGTAAATTTTAAAATTTTTTTTAAGTATTTTTAAGTCCCTGCACCAGGTGCTTGAACTTACAACCCCAAGATGAAGTTGAATTCTCTACCGACTGAACCAGCCAGGCCCCCCAGAATAATTCCCTTTCTTGCCAAACTTTTTGTTCATTTATTATAACAATATGTATTCATGGTTTCCTATGTTACCCAATAGGCTGTGATCCAACACTATCACTATTTATTTTAATGTTCCTGTTGTCCCAGATTTGACTGATTGAGAGTCCTTTCAGTCTGGCCATGCCCTCCTCTTCCCTCCAACGCTGTTGTTGTTATTGTTGTTTTTAAGATGTTATTTATTTATTTGACAGAGAGATAGAGAGAGCCAGAGAGCACAAGCAGGGGGAATAGCAGAGGGAGACGGAGAAAGCAGGCTTCCCGCGGAGCAGGGAGCCACATGTGGGGCTCAAGCCCAGGATCCTGGGATCCTGACCTGAGCCAAAGGCAGACACTTAACCAACTGAGCCACCTAGGGGCCCCCTCCTATATTCTATTATGAAAAATATCAGGGGCACCTGGGTGGCTTAGTTGGTTAAACATTGGACTCTTGTTTTTGACTCAGGTCATGATCTCAGGGTTGTGAGATTGAGCCCCATGCCAGGGTCCACACAGTCTGCTCAATCTCTCCCTCTGCCCCTCCCCTCACTCATGTGCTCGCTTGTTCACTCTCTCTCAAAAATCTTAAAAAATTTTTTCAGACATACAGCAAAGTTCAAAGTATTTTACAGTGAGCACCTATATACCCATCTCCTAGAGTCTACTATACAATTTATAAATTTTTATTTTATAAATAAAAGATTTTTTATGAAATATTTTTATGTTTTCTTAAGAAAATATATTTTCTTAAAGGCAGAGGGAAAATTGGGACTGATACAGAATGGCAACTTGTCATGTCCACAATAGCAAAACTATAGAAAGAGCCTAGATGTCCATCAACAGATGAATGAATAAAGAAGATGCGGTACACACACACACACACACACACACACACACACACAATGAAATACTATGCAGCCATCAAAAGAAATGACATCTTGGGGCGCCTGGGTGGCTCAGTGGGTTAAAGCCTCTGCCTTTGGCTCAGGTCATGATCCCAGGGCCCTGGGATCGAGCCCCGCATCGGGCTCTCTGCTCTGCAGGGAGCCTGCTTCCTCCCCTCTCTCTCTGCCTGCCTCTCTGCCTGCTTGTGATCTCTGTCTGTCAAATAAATAAATAAAATCTTAAAAAAAAAAAAAAGAAATGACATCTTGCTATTTGCGACAACGTGGATGGAACTAGAGGGTATCACGCTTAGAGAAATAAGTCAATTGGAGAAAGACAACTATCATATGATCTCCCTGATATGAGGAAGTGGAGATGCAACATGGGGGGTTAAGGGGGTAGGAGAAGAATAAATGAAACAAGATGGGATTGGGAGGGAAACAAACCATAAGTGACTCTTGATCTCACAAAACAAACTGAAGGTTGCTGGGGGGAGGGGGGTCGAGAGAAGGGGAGTGGGGTTATGGACATTGGGGAGGGTATGTGAAATTCTATGGTGAGTGCTGTGAAGTGTGTAAACCTGGCGATTCACAGATGTGTACCCCTGGGGATAAAAATATATGTTTATAAAAAAAAAAGAAAGAAAAAAATGAAATCTTGCCATTTGCAACAACGTGGATGGAGCTAGAGGGTACTATGCTAAATGAAAGAAATCAATCGGAGAAAGACAATTATCATATGATCTCTCTGACATGAGGAATTTGAGAAACAAAACGGAGGATAATAGGGGAAGGGAGGGAAAAATGAAACAATATGAAACCAGAGAGGGAGATAAAACATAAGAGACTCTTAATCTCAGGAAACAAACTGAGGGTCGCTGGGAGCAGGTGGGGTGGAAGGGATGGGGTGGCTGGGGGATGGGCACTGGGGAAGGTATATGCTGTGGTGAGGGCTATGAATTGTGTAAGACTGATAAGTCACAGACCTGTACCCTTAAAACAAATAATACATTCATTATGTGTTATTGAAAAAAAAAAAAAAAAGAATAGCTGCTTGTCTTCCAAGGGAAGAAGAAATTGTGGTAGAAGACTTCTTCAGGAAGGAGAGATTTTGAAATTAAAATTTAAATGAGAAGGGCACATACCCTATGATTTATTTATAATAATATATAACATATAGTTTATAATAAGTGTCAAAGAAACTTACACGTGTGCTCCGGGAGACATGTATAAAAATGGTCACAGCACTGCTCATAAGGGCAAACCCTGGAGACAGCCTGCATGCCCACAGACAGGAGAATAAATCCATGGCAGTAGGTTCACAAAATGACATACTATGTAGTGGTGGAAATGAATGAGTCCCAGCCAGAAGAACAACATGGGTGGATTTGGTAGCATGATGTGGAATAAAAAAGTAAGTCCCAGAAAGCTACATATAGCATGATGTCCTTTTTCTGAAGTTTACCAATAGACAAAACTAATTTAGAAGTATATTGTTTAGAAGCATATACACACACACATACACAATAACACTATTGGGTAAAGGAAAGGAAGAATAAAGCAAAAGCGAAATTTCAGGATGTTGGTTGGGGTGTGGGGAGACAGGGGATGGAACAAGGTCAGGCTATAGATGTGCTATTGGTATTGTTCAGGTGTGGTAACACATTAGTAATTGTACAATTAAAAAAAATAAAAGGTATGGATGCAGAAGTGTGCAAGGCATGGTCAGGACCATAAGTAGAATGGAGATAGTGGAGTGATTAGATTCAGTTGTATAACATAGTGATTTAGCTTCTGCATACTTTATGCTATGCTCACCTCAAGTGTAGCTGTCATCTGTCACTGAATGTGGTAGGACTTTGAACCAGGGAATTGCATGATGCAAGTTGTGTTTCATTTTTGCCTGTTGCTATCTTTTTACTAGGTATTGTTTAGAATAGTTGGGGGTGTGTTTATGATTATTTAAATGCCATGATTAATAAAAGCCATAAGTTTGACTTGTACCTTTGAGGTTCATTCTAGTTGTATGTTATTTATTTATTAAAAAAATGTTTTGTATATAGTTGACACACAATGTTACATTAGTTTCAGGTGTACAACATGGTGATCCAACTTCATACATTATGTTATGCTCACCTTAAGGGTAGCCACTGTCACCACATAGCACTATTACAGTATCATCAACTATATTCCCTATGCTATGCCTTTAATTCCTGTGACTTATTCATTCTACAACTAGAAGTCTGTATCTCCCACTCCTCTTCACCCTTTCTGTCCATTCCGCTATCCACCTTCCCTCTGGCAACCATCAATTTGTTCTCTGTATTTAGAGGGTTGATAATGCTTTTTTTGGTCACAAGTTGTGTTTTAATTTAATTTTATAAATATGTATTGAGCCTTACTCTTAGTAATCTAATTATGTATAAAATGATTAATACTGGTTTGGGATTATGGTAACAGGAATGGAGAGAAATGGAAACAAGATATATTGCCAAAGGCTAACAGGATAGGATTAAGTGCCCTATTGGATATGGGAGGTAAAAAGTAGGGAGGAGGCAAACTTGACCCTGGTGTTTCCCCCACTGCTGAGTGTGGTGGAGTTAAAAAAACAAAACAGAGGGGCACCAAGGTGGCTCAGTTGATTAAGCATCCAACAGCTGATTTTGGTTCAGGCTATGATCTCAAGGTTGTGAAATCAAACCCCACATCCAGCTGGTGTGGAGCCTGGTTAAGATTCTCTGTCTCCCTCTTCCTTTACCCCTCCCCCCACTCTCCTGAGTGTCTCTCAATCTCTCAAAAAATAAAAAATAATTAAAAATAATAAATTTTTTTTTAAAAAGCAAAACAGAAACAGGGAAGATGACACAGGACATCTTGAGCTCAATACAGGAAGTCACTGTAGGTGTTCTGTTGGGCTTTGAGATGCCTTTGAGATACCTGGTTTTCCATGGTGAGCAGTTGTCAGGGGCTTCAGTCAGCTATAAAAGAGGAATGAAAATTTCCCCCATAGATAAGCAAACCTTTGATTAGTTCTTGGTTTTACATTTATGTCTTTTAGCCAAACTACACATCCAATTTCCAAAGCCACACCCTGACCAAGAAGTGAGGTTGTCTTTAAAACAGTTTCAGAAATACATAGAATTGGTTGTATCTGAACTCAGAGGCAATGAAGATCATGTTCTGGAAAGTGTTGTGGAGTTTCTGATGAATACTTTAGAAAGGAGCCATATTGAGAATTTGAGGAATTGTGCCAGACGGAAGTGGCTATACCAGATCCAACGTGCTGCCGAGACAAGTGGGGTGTCCTTGGAACCAGTGTACACGGAGACTTTTAATGCCCTCACCCAGGTAGGTTTTCCTAAGGTGATATATAAAAGGAGAGACGTCCTCATAGTAGGTGATGCTCAGTGGTTGCACAGGGAGCATTTGACATTCTCTTGAAAAATCACTGGGTACTGCTATAGAAGTTGTATTCATTCCCAAACGTCACAATGACCCAAAGCCTAGGAAAGAGGCAACTGGAAGGATCGTAGGTTGGGAACGTAGAAGTAGAGAGGAAAGGTATAAAATACAGAATCATGTCTTGTGATTCCTAATTTCATTTGTGCTGAGAGTCAAATAAGATTAGAGCAGAAAATAGACTAATACTGAAAAATACCCGTAAGGAGATGTGCAGGCACTTCAAGCCACATTTCCCTTGCATGATGTTTCGGGAGTTGGTTTCAAAAAGTACTATTTAAATCATAAAGTCATATAAAGGAGGATCCCACATCACACAATATTTCATAGCACTGCCTAGAAACACACAGATACTATTATAGAATCTTATAGAATCGTGTCACTTAAAACACATGCCTTTGATGGGACCACTGCCCACAGCCTTGCCATCCTCTCCAAGACTCCCAGCTGGCTGCTCCTCCCAGGCAGAAATAGCATGGCTGTCTTCTATATATGTCACAGATTCCACTAGTCCAGGGAACCTGGAGTCACACTGCAACACTTAAAGGACTCATTTACTTAATGGCTGAATTATCCAATGTAGTTTGAAATGGTGTGCCCAGGAGCAGAAGACTGATCTAGAAAAGAGGTTATCACTCCCAACTTGCTTCAGAGAGCTGTGGTACATTTTTGTTCGTTACTCTATAGATCTTTTTTGTAGAAAAGACAGAATAAAGGCGGGGGGGGGGGGGGGGGAAAGTAAAGCAGACCTAAATATATAGAAAGAGGAGACAGAGATCAAGGAAAGCATCTTTCATGTCCCCAACTTACAGACATGCTCAATATATGTATTAACACATAGTCTTGTTAATAACATCATAATATCTTAGGTACAGAGAATTTTCAGATATTCGAATTCAAAAGAGTAGTTGCATAAAGTCTGTAATCTGGGGCCCCAAGGAATTTTTCCTCAACATAAATCAAATGTCATAGCCAAACTATGTTAAGAATTCTTTGAGAGCATTTTTTTCTACATTCACTTCATAGTAGATGGTGAAAATCTACTCAAGAAATACGAGTGAAATGAAGCCATATTCTTGCCCTAGTCTTCCAAAATAAATACTTTTAACTGAAGATCAGACAATATGACTATAGTTTAAAGGGATCCAAGTTTTAAACTTCTAAATTTGAGTAAGAGGAGAGATTTTTTAAAAAGATTGTATTTATTTATTTGACAGAGAGACACACAGCCAGAGAGGAAATACAAGCAAAGGGAGTGGGGGAGGGAGAAACAGGCTCCCCACTGAGCAGGGAGCCTGAAGTGGGGCTCAATCCCAGGATCCTGGGATCATGACCTAAGCTGAAGGCAGAGGCTTAACAACTGAGCCACCCAGGCACCCCCTATTTTTTTTTTAAGTAAACCAGTTTAGTTGACATAAAAGAAATTGATTCCACTCATTAAGACTCAGATTTGGGAGACAGCTGTGGTGCCAGCCTTTTCCCCACTGCCCATGAATGGTAATTATTGGGGTCAGATGCTCAAACAGGCTAATGAAGAGGCATGATTAAAATAATAGCTCTTTGGCTATTGGCAAATACGTGGTCAGAAACATTTTGCCATAGGACGCTGAAGCCCATGGGAGTAAGAAGATCAGTGCTCACATTTCCCTCTTAGAAGAAAACCTACTACTGCCTGACAGAGGGCAAGTCCTGTTGAGGAACGTAGCTTGTACATTAGATGATGCCCCATTTGTACTGAACAGAGTGCTCTACCGGGACATGGAGGGAATCAGGTAAGAATTTATGAGGAGGTTGGTTTTACCCTTCTAAAAAAATAATTCCCTTTCTGAAGTAAATGAGTATTGAAATCCTAGTTATCTGCCCACTAGAGAAATGCTTCAGGTCACCAATGCTCCTGGAGTGGGAGGTGATGGGTTGTTAGTCTCGAGTAATTTCACCTGGTCATTTCTAGCACTCACTCCCAGGCACTCTGGGACTCGGGGACTCTGCTTCACAACATCAGCACCATTAATTCTGCCTGCTTTATATGTTATATCTCCGGCATCCTGTTTGTATGTGTTTACCCTGTTATGATCTAAGCTCATTTTTTAAGTCTTTTTCTCAAGTCAGACTCTCCAAACCAGCAATCTCATGAGTCCACTTCTCTGACATACAATCCCAATAACTACGAATGGAGAATTTATTTAATTTCCTGCACAGTTTCATCTAAAGCCTTTCCTGGGCCTTTCTACCGTCTTCATATTCCTATTCCTCAGCTTTACAGTAGTGGATGAAGGAAAGCCAATACACGTGCCCCAAGTTCAGCACCATGGGAACATCTTTTTCTGGAACACTTCCGTCAAGAAGAGTGATCAAAATGGATCATTCCTGGCTCTGCCTCTTCAGGATGCACATATGAGGATCTTTGGGGTCATGGCTATTGACACCCTAAAAGATCCCCCAAAAATTAACATCTTTGTACCTCATGAGATCAGATTCTATCAGGTAAGTTATGGAGGAATTCTTCAAGAACAATGGTAGGATTGCCTCTCTTTCTATATTTTTTAAAAACAAAACCTAAAACCAGATGAGAGTAAAGCTGTATATATAGATAGTGTCATCCTACTGTTCCTGTGTGTATCTGTTTTCAGAGAGGTTCCCCATTACACATGGAAGAACCCTCAGCCTCAGTTGCCCGTCTATGCCTCAGTCTCTCTGGGGGAGATTGCCAATTCATGTCCCATTGCACTAATCATAGGAACAGCACTTTATGCTGTAGGACTGAAATCCAACCATTAGACTACTAATTAAGACCCACAAAGTAGGAATGAGCCTTGAAAAGGTACACATTTATGTTTTATTAATAGGGGAACCTAGAAATCTTTTACTTACCACAAATGCATTCCCATGGCTCTTGGTTTGATGTGATGTTATGATTTTTGAGAATGAAGAATGAATGAAAAAGGCTAAATGTGTCTTGAGTATGCATGTTTTCTAATTAGATCACAGAAAAGATGGGTACTTTTAAGGCAATAAATGGACCATTTCTACAAACATTTTAATTTGGTTTTATGAATAGGAATTGCAAAGAAGGAAGATTGAAAGCCTTTACAGAGGTGATCGCCTGAGATATAGCAGCAATCAGGAACTTGCTAGGCTTTTTTTTTTTTTTTTGGATATTTAAACTTTATTTTATTTTTTCACTGTTCCAAGATTCATTGTTTATACATCACACCCAGTGTTCCATGCAATATGTGCCCTCCTTAATACCCACCACCAGGCTAGGCTTTTTTTTTTAAGATTTTATTTATTTGTCAGAGAGAGCGAGCGAGAGCGAGCACAGGCAGACAGAGTGGAAGGCAGAGTCAGACGGAGAAGCAGGCTCCCTGCGGAGCAAGAAGCCCGATATGGGACTCGATCCCAGGACGCCGGGATCATGACCCGAGCCGAAGGCAGCTGCTCAACCAACTGAGCCACCCAGGCGTCCCCAGGCTAGGCTTTTATCACTCATTCTCCTCTAAGCCCCTACCTCTTTATGTTTATTTACCAGGATTTAAAAGTTTCTCTTCCTGGGGCACATCGATGGCTCAGTCAACTGAGCGTCCCACTCTTAGCTTCGGTCCAGGTCATGATCTTGTGGTCATGGGATCAAGCCCCATATGAGGTTCAGCGTGGAGTCTGGTTGAGATTCTCTCCTTTTCCCTCTGCCCCTCCCCCTGCTTACACTTTCTCTCTCTCAAATGAATAATAAAATCTTTAAAAATAAATAAATAAAATTTTCTCTTCCTGTTTCCTGGATGTATAATTGAGGAATGTGGTAGAACCTTTTTCTCTGGATCTGTTTGATAATATTCACTCTCATTGGACCTAAGAAGATGGAGGAGAATGGAGTTATCAGTGGGGGGATTACACATAGCCTTGTTAGAGAACATGTCAAAATGAATTTTTTTAAGGTTTTTTTTTTATTTATTTGACAGACAGAGACCACAAATAGGCAGAAAGGCAGGCGGTGAGACACGTAGGGAAGCAGGCTCCCTGCTGAGCAGAGAGTCTGATGCAGGGCTCCATCCCAGGACCTGGAGATCATGACCTGAGCTGAAGGCAGAGGCTTAACCCACTGAGTCACCCAGGCACTCCTCAAAATGAATTTTAAATTGATTCTCTTATACTGCCTGGGCTCACAGTGCTACTTAGCTCCTGGGACACACTGTTGCTGCTCTCCTAAGTACAAAGCGTGGGGGGGGGGGTGCGGGATGTTGTATCCCATAACAACTGACACAGTGCCTCTGATACAGAGTAAGGAGTTAACATTTATGCTTTCAATATAATACCGAGACATGTTCAGGTGTGACATTGATCTCTAGGTCAAGGTAGTTGGCCATTTATGTTTGGGACTTTGTTTCATTGCATGCCAAGAATGAAGTAACATTGTGAAAATAAAGTATTATGTGGTGGGGGGGGAGACTCTCCAGCCCCTGGAGGTAAAGTCTCCTGGGTTACCCTGAGATGCCTTGGGTCCTATTATAAAATTCACATAGTTGTGAAAGATTTGTGGTTCCTAGAGTCTATTATTATTATTATCATCATTATTATTATTATTAGCAGCAGCAGCCAATCAGAGAAAGACAACCATATGTTTTCATTCATGTGGAACATAAGGAGTTGTGCAGAGGACCACAGGGGAAGGGAGGGAAAACTGAATGGAAAGAAATCCTAGAGTCTCTTGACAACAAGACAACAGATGGGTTCTAAGGACTTCCTATCCCTTCTCTGTGGAACAGGCTCTTTATGTCTATGAGAAGACTGTATAATCTGACATGTTGCAGGCCTTGGAACAGAGCACAGCCTGTACTACCGATGACAGAAGCCACATAAAAATCCTATCAAGGGAGCTCCTACCCATCTGTCCAAGGCTGGCATTAATTCTTGGCTTTTAAATATTATTCTTCATTTCAAACTTTACCTTGTTCTTCTGACTCTGTTCTCTGATGATACATATCACAGATTTCACTGGATGATTATCAGGAAACATAAATTATGTGGGTCTTACAGTAGATCTCTGCTTACACCTTTGATTTCTTGAGATCTTTTTTGTGTAGTAGAATCTGGAACACTGCTTTTTGAGAACTGATGAATAATTTTTTGGAAATAGATTATCATTAATTTTATAAGATAATCCAGTTGATGCCTTAATTACTTTGTTAATTTGAAAAGAAAAGACGATGAAAATGTTCTGTCTCTATAGGGTGTCGCCAATGTCTTCAGCACTGCTTATCACTATGTGCACAGCAGGGAGCATATCCTGCATGTCGTGATCACAGGCATTGGCTGGCTCTGTGACATCACATCTGACATTACCACAATCACGACATACTTCATTGAGCCAGGCCCAACGCAGGTAAGCAAGGTTGGGCAGTGTTAGAACTCTAATAGTGTTTCTAGATATTCTTGTCTTGCTAATATTTTTGGAGAGAGAGAGAGCAAGAGGGAAAGGGAGAGGGAGAAGCAGACACCCTGCTGAGGAGGGAGCCTGAGTGGTACTCGATCTCAGGACCCTGAGATCATGACCTGAGCCAAAGGCAGATGCTTAATCAACTGAACCACACAGGCACCCCCGTCTTACTAATATTTTAAAATTAGGGGCACCTGGGTGGCTCATTCGTTAGGCATCTGCCTTTGGCTCAGGTCATGAACCCCCGGGTCCTGGGATTGGGCCCCACATCGGGCTCCCTGCTCCGCGGGAAGCCCGCTTCTCCTGCTCCTACTCCCCCTGTTTGTGTGTCCTCTCTCACTGTGTCTTTCTCTGTCAAATAAATAAATAAAATCTTTTTAAAAAACATATTTAGTTAGCTATTAAGCCAACTGGGGACATATTTTCCCATAATCCCAACTCAAGAGCCTTGCTTGTGAGTGGCAAAAGTCCATCTCAAACTTCCTTGGGCAGAAAAGGGAATTGATTGACTCATGTGACCAAAATGAAGGACAGGAGTCAGGCTGGCTTCCAGGATGGCCAGAACCAGGAATTCGATACCATCAGGGCTCTCTCATGTTCTCCCTCTTTGCAGTCCTCATGTCTGCTTCCCTTTACACTTCGGCTTGGTCCTTCCAGCTTAAGATAGGCTCTCTCCTCAGAGCAAGCCAGATGCTTAGTAACTAAAAAAGAATCTTTCCTTCTTGTTTCAATTTGGAAAACCCAAGAGAGATCTTCTTAGTCTATCCTGAGATATGCCTCCCCAGCCAGGGGCGGGGGGTGGAGGAGTTTACAGTAACTGGCAGCCCCCACCAGAATCATATGGGTGATGTGGGAAGGGACGAGGCTCTGGAGTTTGGAAGGACATAATTACATCACACCAGTTAAAAAAAGGCCTGTCTCTAATGTAATGAGTCTTCACCAAATGTTTATTTTGCTTCTTTACACTTTCTTCCCCCAAGGTTTTATTTAACTTTCAGCTCATTAACATACAGTGCAATATTAGTTTCAGGTGTAGAATTTAGTGATTCCTCACTTATATATACAACACCTAGTGCTCATCACAACAAGCTCCTTCCTTACTGCCCATCACCTGTTTAGCCCATTTGGCATATCACCCCCATCCCCCAACAGCTCCCCTCCCCTCCAGTAACCATAGTTTGTTCTGTATAGTTAATAGTCTATTTCTTGGTTTGCCTCTCTTCCCGCCTCCCCCCACACTTAATCTTATTTATTTAATTTATTTCAGATTTATTTATTTAAGAGAGAGAGAGCAGGGGGAGGGACTGAGGGAAAGAGAGCATACTGAAGCGACTCCTCGCTGAGTCCGGAGCCCAATGTGGGGCTCGATCCCAGGACCCTGAGATCATGACCTGAGCTAAAATCAAGAGTCCGCCTCTCAACGGACTAAGCCACCTAGGCGCCTCTATACTTCATCTTAATGTTAGGATTTTGCATGTGGTGAGAATGGATGGAAAGGCACCTTCCTTTTAAGAAGGCTAAAGAGTCCAGTATGTTGCCTGATCATGTGGTAGCAGCAGATTGGTTGTCTCTCAGTTGCCTGGCTGGCCCCCCACATGTGCCTCTCCCCTTCTCTCCAGGCTCCTTTCTTCTCTGAGTGGCTGGACCAAGCTGATGAGGCCTCAGCCAAAGAGCAGAATCACAGAGCTCTCTGGTGGAACAAACCAGAGTGCAGAGGTGGAGAACTCCCAGTTATGGGTGCTGCTTCTGGGGGTGGGGTAGGAAAGGGAAGCTCCAAGTGTTCCCCCGCCCCAGTGTGTGGGGGTGAGGGTTGAAGACCATTCAGTATTGGGACAGATCACCAGGTCTGATAGGCCACAGTCATAGAGTGGGATCTGGGGAGGATTTGACTTGGCCAGTGTCCACACTTAAGAAGAACCCTGTTAGGGCCTCAAGGGAAATGATAGCTAGGGCACCATGACGAAAAGTTAAAATCATCCACAGCAGTCAACAAAAAGCATGGCCTCTCAGGGCATGTAGTTCCCATGGTCACAATGATGTGGACAAGATCACCAGAGTCACTATCCTTCTGATTCATGTTATAGAGGTGAAGAAGACCCTCCCCAAGGTGGGGAAGAAAAGGACCACTCAGGAAATTCAAATTATCTTAGGTGTAACACTTGTGCTATTTATTATCAATAATGATTATTATTTTAAAAATAATAAACCCCAAAGCACCTATGCTTTACTATTTCTTTGCAGTCCCAAACTTGTTAAATAGGTAACTGTAATCAACAGAATAATGGCTACGCCTCAAAGATACCCATTTCCCAATTTCTGGAACCTGGGAATGTGTTACTGTAGTGCAAGAGGGACTTTGCAGATGGGACTCAGATGAAAGGTCTTGAGATAGAAAAATGATCCTGGGTTACCCAGGTGGTCCCAGTGTCATCACCCAAGTCCTTAAAAGTACAGAGCCTTGCCTGGCAGTGGTCCCTGAGAGATGCAAGTTTGGAAAAGGAACCAGAGAGATGGCATTGGGGGGAGGATGGGACACCTGTTGCTGGTTCTGAGATGTGCGGGGCTATGCATAAAGGTCTGTGGGAGCTAGGGGCAGTCCCCACCTAATAGCCACCAGGGAAACCAAGACCTCAGTCTCTTATTTCCCTGAGGTCTTGAGAGGAACAAGTGGCTAATGTGTGTGCCCCGGTTGTTATCTGCAGTCCTATCACTAGGTTTTTTGAAAACAAGCAAATGCCAGAGATTAGTCAGGGATTGCTGCTTTCGACTTCATCACATTTCTTTTCTAAAGCAGTACAGACTTTCTGCTTGAATGAGAGGCAAGGAGGAAGAGACCATCAGGAGGAAGAAAAACACAAGACCACAAGTCATGTTTCACATCGCATCATACATGACAGAAAGCAAGTTTTTTCTACCTCAGTTTCAACAATGCTGTCACTCTGCCCGGGACATGCTCCCCACTTCACCCTGTGTCACCTTTAGGTTCTACATGAAACAAGCTACAAACACTGCCAAGGAACCTAAGTTTTTTTGTTTTTGTTTTTGTTTTAAAGACTTTATTTATTTATTGGACAGACAGATCACAAGTAGGCAGAGAAGCAGGCAGAGAGAGAGAGAGGAGGAAGCAGGCTCCCCACTGAGCAGAGAGCCCAACGAGGGGCTCGATCCCAGGATCCTGAGATCATGACCTGAACCGAAGGCAGAGGATTTAACCCACTGAGCCACCCAGGCGCCCCGTTTTTTTTTTTTTTAACAAAACAGAAAATCATATGATTTTTAAAAAATAAGAACGCCACTTTTTAAATATAGAACGTCTTCCAAAAATCATTCATAAATTTAACAAAACTCCAAGAAAAATCCCAAAATGATTTTTTTTTAACTGACCAAATGATTTCAATTTTCATCTGGAGAGATAAATAAGTGTATGAGCATAGCTGAGAGAAGGAGGAATGAGAGGGAATTTACAGTCTTGATCCAGGGAAGAATGGCTAAACCCACACACAGGTTGAAACGATTAAATCCAGGCTGCTACACTGATGACATAATAAGGTAGAACTTCTTGCACCAAAATTATAAACAAAATAAGTTTTTTAAAATAAAGTGAGGGGAAATTGCCACATATTTAGCAAAGGGTTAACAGTGTTGTACACAAACCAGTAAGATTTAAAAAAAAAAAAAAAATCCAAAAGAAAAATTAGCAAAAGACAAGTCTACTAAAAAAAAAAACTGGGGTGGTGCACTTGGGTGGTTCCATTGGTTGAGTGTCTGCCTTTGATTCAGGGTCCTGGGATAGAGTCCTGGGCTCCCTGCTCAGTGGGGAGCTTGCTTCTCCTTCTCTCTCTGCCCGCTCCCCCAGCTTGTGCTTTCTCAAATAAATAAAATCTTTAAAAAAAAATCTTTTTAAAGCCTGCTCAATAAACAAGGAAAAAATGTTCTATTCTTATAATAAAATAAATACAAAGTTAAGTAGAAGTTAGTTTTTACCTACTAAATTGAAAAAGATTTTTAAACTATAATTTGAAATGCCTTTCAGACTCTTTAAGTGAAGATATTAAATAGGTAGTTGAATATATGAACTAGTGTTTGGGAAGAAATCCAGCCTAGCAAATAAATAGTGTTTAAAACCATAAGGGATACCTGGGTGGCTCAGCCGGTTAAGCATCTACCTTGGGTTCAGGTCATGATCCCAGAGTTCAGGGATCGAGTTCCACATCAGGCTCCCTGCTCAGAAGGGAACCTGCTTCTCCTTCTGCCTGATGTTCCTTCTGCTTGTGCTCAACCTTTCTCTCCCTCTCTCTCACTTTGACAAATAAATACATTCTTAAAAAAACAAAACAAAACATGGGATTGGGTTATACAACATCATGAATGGATTTTGTGCCACCAAATTGTACACTTTTAAATGGTTTAAGTGCTAATATTATGCCAGGTATATTTTAACATAACAACAACAACAACAAAAAACCAAAACCATGAGACTAGATGGAATAACCAAAAGGATGAGTGAGACTAGAAAAAAAAAAAAAGCCTAAAGTCCAAGCCCTGAGACAGTCAAGTGTTTGGAATCATTGTGGCTCAAAATTAAATTGACTTTGACCTACTGTATGAAAAATATTTTGCCTTTGTACCCTGACCCTTGACAAACACATACACACACAGAGGTACACTCCTAAAATAGAAGTTTTACAAATCAATATCTACCTTAACTACGTGATGTTTTCGGATACTTTCTCTTCGGTTTTATCTCATTCTTTAAAAAAAAAAAAAAAAAAAAAAAAGTTTGTCGGGCGCCTGGATGGCTCAGTGGGTTAAGCCTCTGCCTTTGGCTCAGGTCATGATCTCAGGGTCCTGGGATCGAGTCCTGCATCGGGCTCTCTGCTTGGTTAGGGAGGCTGCTTCCTTCTCTCTCTCTCTCTCTCTCTCTCTCTCTTTCTCTCTCTGCCTACTTGTGATCTCTGTCTGTCAAATAAATAAATCTTAAAAAAAAAAAAGTTTGTCAAAAGGAAAAAAAGTACAAGAGGATAAATCAAAATAATATGTAATGCATGAGGTAAGAATGAATAGATGGTAGGATACCCACTTTCCAAAAGTTCATGTTTGGCCACTTTTCTTTTACAAAAGACCCTCATTAGTATCTGTTTTTTTCTGACCCACAGAAATCCAATGAGAATTTCTGCTTTTATGAAAAAAGGTAAAAAGTGAAAATAGGGTCCAGCATTTGTTTTGCAGTGAGCCCCCAGAGCCAGAAGAGAGGCCCCATTAGCCTCTCCCCACCCCCCCCCCCCGCCCACACTCAGCATCTCAGCATCAAGCCGCCACACCTTTGAACCGTGTTTGTGAGCATCTGTGCTTTATCTCAATTTATTCTGTGCATCCATTAGCAAGATGCGTTGTAAGGTATCAGAAAGGGCTAAGAGAGGTTATTTGGGGAGTCCAGGAATGATCAAAAATGTTTCTGTATAAATTAATAGTAACTGCTTCTTCACTTACACTGTTTTAACTCATGAAAGGTTTCCTACTTTCAGATAGTGGGGCAAACCTGTATTGGAAAAGTAAGGAGGAAAAAAATAACAAGGCAGTAGCAGAAAAAAGAAAATGGGGGATACTACCATCGCAGCCCCTTTCTCTAAACAGTTTCCTAGAAAACCTTGACTAGAGTGGGTATCTCACTAATACTGAGGCACTTGATGAATTTAGTTTTGGGTCCAAGTAAAAGTAAATTAAAAGCTTATTATGAGGCATATTCTTTATGAAGCCTTTATTATCGTATTATGTTCCCAGTCTTAACAGAAGTGACCGAACTGACACAATTTGGGGGGAAGAGGTGGAAACAGGAGAGGAATTGTCTAGTTTGGACTAAAGATTTAAACTTAGGAACATAGTCACAGTGAGATTCTAAAAAATCCTCTTGGTCTAGTATATATAACACCCAATAACGAGTCATAGAAGAAATAAATTAGGAAAAGTTAGATGCTGAATTGCCAACATCAGAGAACCTTTCCAGATTCTCTGTTGAGAACATTTTTCATCTAAACAGTTTGGGTGAACACTTGAGGTCATGACAAGAGGAAGCTCCACACTACGAAGCGGTTGTTCCCCAGAGCACCATTCATCATGCTGCCCCTATGGATCTTATTATCACAGTTTCCCTTTTAATCAAAGGATTTTTTAAAGGTGGATATAAAAAACGCTTTTTAGGGGCTCCTGGGTGACCCAGTCAGTTAAGCATCTGCTCATGATCTCAGGGTCCTGGGATCGAGCCCCACATCGGGCTCCCTGCTCAGCGGGGAGCCTACTTTTCCCCCTGCTTGTGCTCTCTCTCTGTCAAAAAAACACAAAAACACACCTTTTTATTTCTTCCAGTTGAATTCATCTTTTCTACAGTTTAGTATATTTTACAGGATATGTTAATCTTACTTTCTTATAAATAATCTCTACCCAAAAAAAGTTGGTCACGACTCATTCCAGACTCATCAAATTGTATCCATCAAATATGTGCTGTTTTTTGTATATCCATGATACTCCAATAAAGCTGTTTTTTAAAGGCACTAAAATGGAGTGTCTGGGTGACTCAGTCAGTTAACTATCCAACTCTTGATTTTGAATCAGGTCATGATCTCAGGGTCGTGAGATGGAGCCCCCATGATGGAGGGGGCTGCTTAAGAGTCTCTCGTTCTCCTTCTGCCCTCCCTACTTGCATGCACACTTTCTCTCTCTCTTAAAAAAGGGGGAGGCATTGGATGAATACCCAACTTTTGTAGCAACATGGACAGGACTGGAAGAGATCATGCTGAGTGAAATAAGTCAAGCAGAGAGAGTCAATGATCATTATGGTTTCACTTATTTGTGGAGCATAACAAATAGCACGGAGGACAAGGGGAGATGGAGAGGAGAAGGGAGTTGAGGGAAATTGGAAGGGGAGGTGAACCAT
>NC_081572.1:43110684-43205952 GCF_022355385.1 Mustela nigripes
ATGGAGGACAAGGGGAGATGGAGAGGAGAAGGGAGTTGAGGGAAATTGGAAGGGGAGGTGAACCATGAGAGACTATGGACTCTGAAAAACAATCTGAGGGTTTTGAAGGGGCGGAGGGTGGGAGGTTGGGGGAACCAGGTGGTGGGTATTTGAGAGGGCACGGATTGCATGGAGCACTAGGTGTGGTGCTAAAACAATGAACACTGTTATGCTGAAAATAAATTTTAAAAAGGGGGGGAGGCATTAAAATATTTTCATAACCCATAGTTAGGTTATAATCTATAGTTCAAAAACCCCTTAGAGGTGAGGAAGACAAAGAAGTAGCAAGAAATAGAAAAGTGATTCGGGGGAGAACCAGGAGTCCCCACTTTGGTACAAGCGGTGTCCCAAAGGCCAAGTGAATAAAGCATGTCAAGAAGGAAATTGTTCACTGAGTCACATGCTGCTACAGCAGAAGATGATGATTAGGGTTTGATTGATGGATTTCACAATAAGGGAGTCACTAGTGACCTTGACCAAGGTAGTTTTGATGAGATGGTGAAGACAAAGACTTCAGGGGAGAATATTTTTTACTGTTCTTATTTTCCTTGGACTTTTCTGTATTTTCCAAATGTTTTATAATGCACTCTTCACATTAAAAATATGGTTTTATCACAATTATAAAAAAAGTTTGTGCATCTAAAAAAATGTTGTAATTTGAAAATTTTCTCTCGTGAATGCCTCATTCTTAAAGGTACTAAGTAAGATGTCCCTTTACTTCAAGCCAGAGATCACCTAAAGTTTCCCAATTTTTTTCCTGTTTTTCTGTCCCCAAAACCTTTAATGGGAAAATGAGGTCTAATGATTCCTCTCCGTGTTTGAAATCTCTTCCTCTTTTCAAGGATTCAGACTATGTTTTACGCAATATGATGGTTACCGGGCATCTGGGTCTAACAGAAATCCACAGGAACCCCCCTACAATCTTCAGGAAGACATGCATCTTCAGGTATGAAAGATATCTTCATGTCTGTTTTATCTGTCTGCCAAAACACATCCCCGTAGCGTGTTAGTAGCTCTGAGAGACACAGCGTTTGCTATTATTAGTATACACCTGAATACTATTCTAATTGGGTTTTCAAGGAAAAATTCCTGTCTGCGTGGGATGTGTTAACTCCTTTCCCTTCCAGTCCTTTTGAAAACAGATTTCACTGGCATTTTATATTGCCTGTTTTTAAGCATGATAGTGTTTTATTTTCTACGCTTTTCTTATAAACATGGAATTCAACAAAAACCCCAGGATTGTGAAAAAAAAAAACACACCCACGTCACTTATCAAAGCTCATCATCTTAATGTTAACAAGCCTGTGAACGTGTGTTTTTATTTAAAAAAAGAGGATATGGTCTTTAATAAGTACCCAGTCCAGGTTCCTTTGAATGCCTTTCACCTGGGGGATGCAAGGTGCACAAACTGGACAGGGGCAAAACAGATCTTAATGATGGACACATGTATTGCAAAAGGACAAGCTGCTTGTTAGAAGTCGGTGTAGCTGCGTGGAAAGTAATCTAGCTCCATTCAGGAGGCTGACTTACACTTAAATACACGTTTTAATTATAAGATTTAAATACAAGATTTAATTAAATCTTAATTTGGCCTCATACCTGACTGTTCACTCAGGTTTAAGCTCTTTTCCACATAGTTATTCCTTGCTGTGGTCAAAAGTTTTAGGAGAGTCTTTTTAACCCTCAGACTCATAACCTTTGATTCCTCTGCATCACTTAGAACAGGTGTCTTTGGAGGAACTTTGTTGACCAATCAGCTTTATGGTTGTGCCTAGAAAGTTTAGGGTGATGCGTCACTACTGTGGTTATCATTAAGACACAAAGTGGTTGCTCAGCAACAGGAAGGGGTGGGAACAGCAAAAAAAAAAAAAAAAAAGGACATAATCTTACCTGGCATTATGGGATTACTATTATGAACCATAAATGTGCCTTTTGAGGCTATGCAAAGCACCAACATTTTTCAGATATCTCAGAAGAATGACATCTTAATATCAATGTAGATTGGGAAGGGGGAGGGCACCCGGGTGGCTCAGTCAGTTAAGTGTCTGCCTCCGGCTCAGGTCATGATCTAGGGGTCCTGGGATCAAGTCCCACATGGTGCTCTCTGCTCAGCGGGGAGTCGGCTTCTCCCTTTCCCTCGGTGCCTTCCCTCTCTCTCAAATAAATAAATTAATTAAATTAAAAAAAAAGATTGGGAAGGTGAGAGAAGAGATGTGTCTATACCTCACTACAGAGGGAAGCAGCTACTATGTTTCAATGAGCATCTCAGGCCTCTGGAGGGAGCAGTTCCATTGATGCCCTATCCAGAGCCCTAATGAACCTCTTGCCAGCTGCTACAGGTACAGCTGCTAGTGACTCACACTGGAACCTTCTCTGGAGGAGAGCCCTTGAGTGATGGGAGCCTCACTAGGTGCACCTCAGAGTTATGTAAACACACACCCAAAGCATCTTAGAGCCGATGACTGGTAAAAGACCTCTCCCTTGCCTCAAGATGGGGCAAATTCTTTGGCAGAATTTACCTTCCAGAGCCTCTTGAGATGAGACTGAGACTAGCCTTCACATTCTTTTTTTTTTTTTAATTTAAATTAATTTAATTTAATTAACACACAGTGTATTATTAGTTTCAGAGGTAGAATTCACTGATTCATCAGTTGATATGACACCCAGTGCTCATTACATCACGTGCCCTCCTTAATGCCCATCACCCAGTCACCGCGTCCCACAGCCCCCTCCCCTCCAGCAACCCTAAGTTTGTTCCCCATGGTTAAGAGTCTCTTACGGTTTGTCTCCCTCTCTGATGTCATCTCCTTTTATTTTTCCCTCCCCTCCTCTATGCTCCTCTGTTTGGTTTCTTAAAGTCCACATAGGAGTGAAATCCTACGATGATCATTTTTCTCTGACCAACTTCTTTCACTCAGCATCATACCCTCCAGTTCCATTCACGCCCTTGCAAATTAGCCTTCACGTTCTTAATCAGCCTCTCCTCCTTCCACATTTTCCTTTCCTCAGACCTTGACAGCTTTCTCCAGAAAGCACTCCCTCAGTCCATCCTTTGCATAAGCATTCCTGTCTCAGACTCAGCTTCTAGGGAACCTGACCTAACACAGCCCTCGTGCCGTCCGCCATCCAACCGACACGTATGGGACAGTATGTAAACAAAAACCAAATACCTTCAGGTAAGTATACGTGTAGCAGACAACGGAGCAGAGCCGCACGATGGAGAGTGACTTGACACTGCTCGGTCCAGGAGGCGTGTGTGTCCGATGCGCAAGCTGGGGGAGAGAGCTGTGTGCAGTCTCGGGGTGGAGCCGTGCAGGCAGGTCAGACAAAGCCTGGTGTGGCGGGAGCACGGTTGGCAGGAAAGAGGGTGACTCCGTGTGTTTTGGTGGAATGTTGTGAGCAGGCTGATGCTTTATGATCTCAGGCTTGTTTGGTTTGGGTTTCAGAGACTTCCTCTTCAAGTGTACAGACAGTTCTGAAGTTGTTTTGGCCTCTGTCTGTGGAGAAAATCACATCATAATTCCACTCCGTGAGAGAACAGGAAAAGCTCTGGGAGTTCTTGATTTTAACATTGGCAGGAGTAAAATGTTGTTGTATCGGGAATTTAAAGATCTACAGAAAATGATGAAGGTGGTCCAAGCTGCCTGTTACGAAATACTGGGCGAATTATCTGGAGAAGCAAAGAAAAACTATGTCCTAGGTATTGTGAATGGGGCAACAATCTGAATTCCTGGGTTTAATAAATGCGTTGGGAAATCACAGATTGCAGTACATTTCCTAAAAGGAATTGTTACAGTACAAGGCCCTTTCTACGTGAAAGGAATTCCCTCATGCAGTCTTGGGCTAATGAGTTGGTCTATAAATTAGAGCAAACGGTAAGAAATCTCATTTTCTTGGCTGGAATCATATGGTTTCGAACTGGGAGGACTCATAAAGGCAAAGTAGAACTAGCATTTATTAAATGCCCCATTATGGAACAAGCACTTTGCGTATGTAATTTCCATCAGTCCTTGCCATAACTCTCCGGTGAATGGTAATAACTCATTTTACCAGTAAGGAAAGTAAAATTCAGAGAAACAAAACAACTTGCACCAAATCATACAGTTAACAAGTGGAGAAGCCTGGATTTGAAACCCACTTTGGGGGCTCTGTCCACTATCTTGCACAGTATTAGTTAGATGAAGCATTTTGTTTTACACATAAAGAAGCTAACATCCATCAAAGTCATGGCCCAATCGCAAGCTAATGGCAGAACTAAAACTAGACCCTAGTGCTTGTGATCCCACACCCTCTAGGCTACTCAACACAAAAGCAGTTTGGGCATCATGGAGGGAAGAAGGAAGCATGGAAACCTTTGGCTACCTAGAATAAACAGAGTAATGTTATGTGGGATTAATCTGAGAGGTTTCTTGCCATTAGACAGGGTAGGTTAAGTAGAAAAAAAGAAGAAAATTCATGTCTTTCGAGCATCCACTCTGTACTTAACCACTAAGTGCCTTTACTACATACATCATCTCATTTAATTCCCACAGGTCACCAGGGAAATAGGGATCAGCCCCATGCTCACAGCGAGGAAGAGGGGTTTCAGAGAGACAGAACTAATAAGAGGGAGAGTAGGCATTCAAACTAAGGTCCAACCCTCACACCTGAGTATTTACCTTTACTCAAAGCCCCTTCCTGTGAGCTTCACCAGGTGTCATTCCATTTCCACGATTTGATTTCATCACTAGAGAAACTAAGATTGTTTAGAACCATAGAATATGGTTTTCTTTTTCCTGGGGTGGGGGGGAAGAAAGAAGTTTACTGTATTGTGCTCAGAATGCTGTGAAAAACTGCTCTACGGGCTAACCAACCATGTGGGATGTTGTTTCAGAGATTGAAAATGTAGGAGAAGTCCCGCGGGCAGGGGTTCTCTTCTTCCGGATCATGCTGCAAGAGCTGCAGGAAAGCCTCCGCCTGCTCACCTCCCTCGACTTTGTGTCACTGCTGCTCTATGATTATAATCTCCCACCAGAGTCCTCGTCTCTGTCAGAGAGCAAGGCCCAGGAGGTGGGAGCCGGCGTGAAGCTGGTGCATGACCTCCTGACAGCCGTGATCTTGTTCATTCATCCAGAGTTGGAATCATCAGGTGACTTCAGAGATTGGGAAAAGTGTAAACGGGTAAGCTGTTTTCTTCTGTCTTTAAGTACTCTTTTTTATTGAAGAAGAACCCACGCAAGCTTAGGTCTACCGATCAAGATCGCATAAATTCTAAATGTACAAATGCAAGAATTTGTATAATGGAAACATTTGTCACCAGCATCTAGATCAAGAAATAACGTCAGCAGCATCCCAGAAGCCTTCCTTTGTACCCTCTTCCCTCCCTCACCCGCCACACACACACACACACACACACACACACACACACACTCCAGAGTGACCAGACCAGATTCCCGACTTCCAGCACCATAGATTGGTTTTGCCTGTTTTAAAATTTAGATACATGGAATTCTGTAAACTGGTGAATTAGGTGCCCTCCTTTTACTTGCTGGTACTCCCATAACTTTTGTTCTTTTATTCACAGTATGTTAAGAGTTACCTAGTCGTGAATATCTGTGACTTTGACCCGACTGCTAAAAATGTGAAAGTGAATTTACAACTCATCAGTGAACATATCAGAGGTAAATTTACACTTAATTGCGGTCCAAATTTAACAGCAATAAAACATAGTTGCAATTTGGATATTCAGATATCTTTATTACAATTAAGTAAGTGGCTTATAAATACAATTTTTAGGAAAAACAGTTCTGATTGTAGTCCTCTTAAAGGGAGGGACACTTGTCTATAATTGACCACATTCCCAAGTGACTGTTCATGCCACACATTGAGAATTCTGAATCACATCCATCTCCCACTTATTGAAAGCATGTGCATTATTTATTAAAAAAACAACCAAACAGAAGTGAATAGGGGCTTTCAGTGAGGATGGGAAACAAGCACATTAAGAAAAGCTATTACTATCTTTGGGTTTCATTGAAGAACCAAAGAAAAGAACAGATCTTGACTCTTTGTAGACTACTCACAGACTTTTTAGAGAAGGAGAATCAGCAGGAATCAAGAGTAGGGAGACTCCCAAGCTGGAGAACATGCTGAGCTCTTTGGCCAAAGAGAACAGGTCACATATAAGAGTAAAATCCAGGGGCGCCTGGGTGACTCAGATGGTTAAGCCTCTGCCTTCAGCCCAGGTCATGATCTCAGGGTCCTGGGATCAAGCCCTGCATTGGGCTCCCTGCTGAGTGGAGAGCTTGCTACTTCCTCTCCCTCGGTGCTCTCTCTCTCTCTCTTGCTCTCTCTCAAGTAAATAAATAAATCTTTTTTAAAAAGAGCAAATACCCAGAGTGAAATCAGTGAAGGGATTAAGAGAACCCTTATGATGAGCACTGAGTAATATATAGAATTGTGGACTCATTATACTATATAACTGAAACTAAAGTCATACTGTATATTAACCATTCCAGAATTTTTAAAAAAAATTTTAAAGAGTAAATATACCTATACAAACATACATTCTTCCACGGGTGTATGTCATCTCCCCAAAGACCTCAGGCTGTTTGTGTGAATGGACCAATAAGGAATAAATTTAAAATCTGTTTCTTTTTTGTTTGTTTGTTTCTTAGCAAAAACTAATCATCAGTTGGGAACATGGCTCTGTAGAAATTGATTTTGCTAAACCTGTCCCTTTCCTTCCCTTCCCCCTTTCCTACTGTCTATGGAGACTCTGGACTAAGTCAGAAGGGTTTCTAGACTTCTGGGAGATGTATACGAGGTCAAGAGGCTCGGAACCAGAGAGACTCTGAGGAGAGGAGGTCAGGAAAAGCAACCCAGAGGAAGATACCACAGTCCTCGGGGTGGCTGTGGCAGGGAAAGGAATAGCAGTGAGCCGGGGCAGACGGAGAAGGGAGAGAGATCTGGTCTAGGAAGGCAAGGTACTGTCTGAAGTTTGGGAGTGCTGGGAAGAGGAGAGAAGATCACGTCCAGAGAAAAGTTAAGATGAGCTCTTGGGGACCATGAGTGAAATGAATAAAGATTAGAATTTCTATCTGGAGTGATTTCTACTGTACCCTCAGGCCTCTAGGCTGATTCTCGGGAGCCTCTGAATTAATTCACAGATGTCACACGGATCGCTCCTTTTAAGGTGCTATTCAAGGGAAACAGTAATATCAGCCACAACAAAAATTAATACTTGTTTACTGGATCTGTGTCTCTACTCATTCCATCTTTGTTCGCTCACAGTTCACTAAAGACTTAAAATCCAGAAGAAATATTCTCTACGTCAGTGCCTTTAAAGTAGATACAGTCCCCACCATGAGCCCCAGCACACCCTCTCCCTCCACGTGAGACCCGTTGGTCCAACTGACATTCTCCCTGAGCCCCCTGCTGCACTTTGGTCACCCCAAACCCACCCGCCCCTCAGCTGAGAGCCACACCCTGCCGCCGGGCTCACTTGTGTCCTCTCCGACTGATGGTTCCTCTTCTTGGGCAAGACCACGGGCACTCACAAGTGAACAATCTAGTCCTTCTGTTGAATCGGGGCTGGGGGTATGGAGCAAGCCCTTCCAGCCTCCATTTTGCAAGTATGTTCAGGATTTGTGTCCTGCCCTTAATCACCTTATCCCCAGAAACATATTCTGTGACATCATCCCAAGGCAGGTTCTACCTCCGACTTACCTATCAGAACCACCTCCCATTACTCATTTTTGCTCCTTTGTTCGAGAAAACATGCAAATTTCTGCCTCCTTTGCCTGACCCCACTTTTAAATTGTGCTGGCCAATTCCTGAGCAGCCTGGATCCGTAAGGCTCCCACCACTTTCTCTTTTCCAACAGTGTCCTCAGGTGGCAGGAACTCCAACTGCAGTTGACAGAAGTGGATTCAGTCACAACTCAATAGCCCCCTCGAGGTTCCCCTACCTCCTGGGCCAAAGCTTGAGCCTTGTCATGATCTCTGCAGCAATCAAGAAAGTTCACAGGCCACCCAGATACCAACCCCCTCTCCTTCAGATGCAATTGTATCAAGAAATTCTAAGCTCACCATTTGAGGAAGGGAAGGAGAACGTATTGGGGTAACTTTCTGTTTGTACGGGAAAAACAGGAACCTTCTGGAAGGGCAATTTGTTGCTCAAAATGTATCTGAACCTTCTAGCAGTGTTAACTCAGGCCCCATTCAAGAGCCCTACCCAGCATGAAATACCAACAGTATCTGTCCCCACCCTGCAGAGGGACTATTAACACAGTCCCACACCTTTCAAACTAAGGGTTTTTGCCAAGAAGGTAAAATCGGGGCTGGTGATGTGCCCACACTTTCTTAGGACTTCTGCTGCCAACTTTCACCCTACTACATCCTAGTTCTAGAAAGGAATATATATTTTTTAATGTTTAGAAAACATTTACCTTTACTTATTTTTTTTTAATTTTTGTCCTAGATTTATTGAGATACAACGACATATACATGATATTAGTTTAAGGTATACAACATAATGATTTGAAATGGTCACCACAATAGATTTAATTAACAACCATCCCCTCACATAGCTATGAGATTTGTTTCTTGTGAGGAGAACTTTCAAGAGCTACTCTCTTAGCAACTTTCAAATATACAGTATAATATTGTTAACTATAATCACAAGGCTCTACGTTACATTCCCAGAATTTATTTATCTTATAACCAGAAGTCTGTGCCTTTTGACCATCTTCACACATTTCCCCCAACGCCTAACCCCCGTTTCTGGTAACCAATCCACTCTCTGTTTCTATGAGTTCAGTTCTTTCAGATTCCGCATAGGAGTAAGATCATACAGCACTTGCCTTTCTCTGTCTGGCTTATTTCGCTTAGCATAATGACTTCCAGGTCCATCCATGTTGTTGCAAATGACGAATGTTGCAAAGGACTTCCTCCTTTTTTTGACTGAATAATATTCCACGGCATATATGGACACCATATTTTCTTCATCCATCCATCAATGGACACTTTGGTTGTTTACATGTCTTGGCTTTTGTGAGTAATGCTGCAAAAAACAAAATGGAGGCGCAGATTCCCTTTGAGGTAGTGATTTCATTTCCTTTGGTTATATACCCAAAAGCAAAATTGCTGGATCCCATGGTGATTATATTTTTAATATTTTGAGGAACATAAACTGTTTTTTATAGTGGCTCTACCAATTTACATTCCCACCAACCGTGTAGAAGGGTTCTATTTTCCCCACATTATCATCAATATTTGTTATTTCTTGTCTTTCAGATCATAGCCATTCTAACAGGCGTGATGTGATATTTCATTGTGATTTTGATTTGCGTTTCTAGAAAGGGGTGTTTTATATTCTGGTGGAGTTCCAGGCAGCAGAATCCCACCTTTAGACTGAGGCAATCATCTATGGAGGAGCATTGGGCAATTTCGTCCAGCAGGCTTGGCTTCCCAAGGCTGTGCCATTGCACATGAATGTTGCTGACATACTTGCTTTTAGAGATCCTGGTGACTCAGGTGACCAATGGACCAGGACCCAGACAGCTGTGCATGCAATAATGCATCAAAAGCACTTCCAGAAGTTGGCCTCTTCTACCTGAAGACCCATGACCTGACCACCATCTCAAGGATCTATTCTCCCCACTCTACTTTGAACCTCTGCTGCCAACCTTGCCAGCTCTTTCTGTAGGGTGTCCCATACCTTTCCTATGTTCCCCTCCCTGGGGTTTGGACAGACATTATCTACCAGGAAATGTTCTCAGATCTAGAAGCAAAAACACTGTCTCTCATTTCAAGTGTGACCGGAATCACTTTGGTCTCTAGAGCCTGTATTTCTGGCCATACTTCTCCCCCATGTCTAAATCCAAGGGTCTTTAAGGCCACAGGCACTGGTCTCTACAAGAATTCCCCAATCCTTCACTTACCCTACAAGAGCCCTAGAGCTCCTCCTATGTCAAAGCAGCCAGAGCCTCAGTGTCTTTACCATCTAAAAAGAAACTCACCACAATGATCCTCCAAAGACAGCAATGGAGGGAGATACCCCACCATCAGAAGAAAGGGCTGCCGGACTCGCAGCCCTAATTAACTCTGTCTTCAAGATTCACCTTCCCCGTGTGATCTTTCCGTAAGTGCTACTCTCTAGCTCCCTCCATGACAAGAGTGGAACACGACTCCATTCCCCCGGCTGAGGATGAGACAGGAGTGTTCCACAAGATTCTCCCACTTTCCAGAAATAATCAGTATGAATACAGCACTGAACTGAATCCCAACTGTGAGGCTGTGCCGTGTTCTTTTCATTTTTTTAAAGATTTTATTTATTTGTTAGAGAGACAGAGAGCACAAACAGGGGTAACGGCAGGGAGAGGGAAAAGCAGGCTCCCCACTGAGCAGGAAGCCTGATGCGGGGCTCAATCCCAGGACCCCAGGATCATGACCTGAACCAAAGGCAGATGCTTAACTGACTGAGCCACCCAGGCACCCCGTGCCTGGTTCTTTGAAATGAGTCAAAGTGAACTGGATAAAAAGATACCAAGAACATTGTTTTGTCCTATTAATTTGGATCCTCTGAAGACTATCACTGGTTTGGATTTGCAGTTCTCTACTACCTTCTTAGACCTAGTTTCTTGGATGGTGATTCCTGCTGGGCTTTGTTGTTTTCCTACCTGTAGGAAGAAAGCTGCAATCAACAGTAGACCTGAGTTTAACAGAGAGCCTGGAGTGTGCCTTTTATAAAATGCTCCCAGATGTCAGGCTCTAGAGGAAGAAACATCTCATTCAGTTTCAGAATAGATTCCTTTTGGGGGGGGGGGCTCTTAAAGGGTCCTATTAGTGAAGATATTGGACAAGTATTCATTCACACACTGTGTGGGAAACTATCTTGCGGTTCAGTAAAGACTTGGGGCCTTGATGCTTGACCATTTCCTATGCATGCAGACCCCTTCCATCTCCAGTCCAAGTCCTCGAGGGGGAAAGAAGAAAGGAGAAAAAAAATCAAATAATGAATTATCATTCTGCTCCTTACCATTCCTTTTGATTTTAAATTTTAAAGTTTTCCAACAATAGTCATCGAATTTAGAGAAACAACCTGGTTTTATTTGTCTAGCTACCATCACTAATGCTTTAATATCTGATAAATCCTGCTAAAAATCAGTTTAACGAGAACACTTTTCTATTTAAGGCAGATATAATTTGCAAGATTTCCTTGACACATTTTTTTCATTTTAGTGAATATTAAATAATCTTTTATCATGAAGGATTAGAAAAATGATATTTTTATTAAGGTATTTTTAAAAAGTCAAAAAGAACTAAAAGCCTTCCAACAACTAGCTCATCCCTCTTCTCTTTTCTCACTGTCCCCAATTCCCCTCACCAGAGGCAATTCTTTCTGACCCTTTTGTTTCTTTTTTTTAAGATTTTATTTATGTATTTAACAGAGACAGAGATCACAAGTAGACAGAGAGGCAGGCAGAGAGAGAGGAGGAAGCAGGCTCCCTGCCAAGCAGAGAGCCCGATGTGGGGCTCGATCCCAGGACCTGAGCCAAAGGCAGAGGCTTAACCCACTGAACCACCCAGGTGCACTTTTTTAAGATTTTATTTATTTATTTGACAAAGAGATAGCGAGGAAACACAAGCACAGGGAGTGGGAGAGGGAGAAGCAGGCTTCCCGTGCTGGGAGCCCAATGTGGGGCTCAATCCCAGGACCCTAGGATCATGACCTGAGCTGAAGGCAGACGCTTAACGACTGAGCCACCCAGGTGCCCGCCCCGCCAGCCTACTTTTGACTGTTTCTTCGGACACTGGCACATTTCTTTATTTCTAATATTATACAATATTGCTATCTTTTCATTCATCAGTTTCAACCTTGTCAATTGACTTCCTCTTATTACAGATGAAAATTTAGTTCTGTTGTACTACCATTCTCTTATCCTGTCTTCCCAAGTAATTATATTACCATTTGAGGTTAAATCAAAATGCAGTGTTGACATGATTTTTGTCTATGCAAATAATATCTATAGCTAAACACCATAACCTATTTGGATGCTCCTTTTTCACTTTTTGTTTTTCCTGAATTAAATAATTAGCATATATATGTGTGTGTGTGTGTATATATATATGTACATATATATAATTGCTGAATTGTCTTGGTGTTTCTTGATAATTCCTACCCCATCCACTTGTCTTTCCATCTAACTTCCCAAAAGGGAAATTTGGGGAAAAGTTTTATCAGATAACTTTTTTAGTTCCTTTTTTTTTTTTTCTTTCTTCAAGACATCCATTCTAGAGATCATAATTCTCTTTCTATCTAGGATCTTCCTCCACTCCAAAACTGCTACTTGGCTGCCTTCCTGAAATTCATTCTGTTGCTATCATAGGAGTTTACTTTGTCTTGTTCAGAGGCAGCAGATCCCCAGTAGTTTTCTGAGAAAGCGTGGGTGAATGGTAAATTTTTTGAGCCCTTTCATGTCTGAAAATGTTTTTATTCAGCCCTCATATTTGATTTGTAGTTTGCCAGGGAACATAATCTTAAAGACAGTGCCTCCTTTTCTTTCTTGAGAAATGGAGATTATAATTCACAGAGCACAAAATTCACCAATATATAGTGTACCACTCAGTAATTATTAGTATATTCACAAGGCTTTGCAACTATCACCACTACCTAATTTTAGAATATTTTCACTCCTCCAAAAAAAGAAACCCAGCACCCATTAGCAGTTACTGTTCCTGGCCCCTCTCTATCACAGCCCCTAGAAATTGCATATAAATGGAGTCATACAATACGTTGTCTTTTATATCTGGATTCTTTTGCTTAGCATTATGTTTCAGGGTTCATCTTTGGTCTATGTATCAGTACTTTATTCCTTTTCTATGGCTGAGTAATATCCCATTATATGGTTATACCAAATTTTATTCATCCACTTATCAGTTGTTGGACATATGGGTGGTTCCTACTTTCTAGCTATTGTGTATAAAATGCTGCTGTAAGCATTTGTTTTGTGGGAGTGTGTGCTTTTAGTTCTCTTGGGTGTATGAGGAGGAGTGGAATTGCTGAGTCATATGAAAACTCTCTGTTTAACTTCTAGAGGAAGTAGCTACATTGTCTGAAGAAACTTGGAAACATCCAAGATTGTCTTTGAGATGTCTAAAGCCTTTCTGAAACCTGACACTATGCATGTGACCTCTTTGTTTTTGTTTTGTTTTGTTTCTTTCTAGAAGCTGGAGAATCACTCCCCTTCCCCCTCAAGACTGAAATTTCATAAGGCTATGCTTTGATATGCAGCTGTTTGCATCCACTGTTCTGAGCATTCACTGGGCCTTTTCTCTTTTGACACTCAGGTCCTTAAGTTCTGTGTGATTTCTCCCATGGCATCCCTGTTGCAACCGAAGGCTGTGCCCTCTTTGCACTGCACAAAGGTGCCCTGCTGAGGAGGTGGCTGGGGGCTGAAATCTAACCAGGATTCCATTTCCTCAAATGTGTGCCTTAGCTTAAGACTACGTCTGCTTAAAAAAAAAAAAAAAAAAAAAAAAAGACTGTCTGCTTAAAGAAAAAAAAAAAAAAAAAAGACTATGTCTGCTTAGAGGAGGGGCATCCTTTTCTTTCCACACCTTTTTCTGTTTACCAAGCCAGGCTCACAGAGTGCATTCATCCATGCTAGGTGTCTTTTTCTCATTTACATAAAGGTGACCCAGAAGTTGGTGGTGACCCCGCCCTCCCTTTTCTGTGTTCCTTCTTTGGAACTCCTATTATTCAGACACTGGCTCTCCTAGATGAAGTCTCTCAATTCCCTATATTTTCTCTCCTATTTTCCATCTTTTTGTCCCTTTGTTTCACTTGCCAAGACATTCTGTCAAGCTGATCTTCTAGTCTTATTGAATTCTTGTTTCTGCGTGTTTTAAGGTCTAAGAGCCTTGGTTCTCTAAATATTTCCTCCTCACAACATTTTGTTCATGTTTCATAAATGCAACATCTTCTCCCTCTGAGGGCATTAATGATAATTCTTTCTGGAAGTTTTCTTTTCCCTGTCGTTTGTCCTTTCTTTCTGTTTTAGTGTTTTGGTCTCTGCATCTCATCTCTACAACACACCACTGGACAACTTCCTCTCTCCAACACTAAAAATTTGTTTCTCAGGGAGGGTAACACAGTAGGTCTCTGGGCTGGGGGACATTAGACATGGTCGAGATGGAGAGTACCAGAGTGAAAACGGGGAAAGCATGAGAATGTTTACTGAATACAGAGACCTCTGTAAGCTTTCTCCACAAAGCTCCAGACAAAAAGGAGAAAACAGAAGGAGCAAATAACTGATACCTGTACCTTTGGGTGTAAGAAAAATATCGTGGAACTTTTATTTGTATTATTTTATCCCACCATTGCCTAACTTCTATGTTTTGTTTTTAAATATTTTAAAATAGGGGCGCCTGGGTGGCTCAGTGGGTTAAGCCGCTGCCTTCGGCTCAGGTCATGATCTCGGGGTCCTGGGATCGAGTCCCGCATCGGGCTCTCTGCTCAGCAGGGAGCCCGCTTCCCTCTCTCTCTCTCTCTGCCTGCCTCTCCATCTACTTGTGATTTCTCTCTGTCAAATAAATAAATAAAATCTTTTAATAAATAAATAAATATTTTAAAATAAATAACATAAACAAACATATATCGGGGCTCATGCTCAAACTTTGTTACTGATGGAGGCACATAGTCCAAAGAGTTCAGAGGCCACTGCATTAAACTATGAATGTTTGTAAATTGCATTGATTTCAATTCCCCACATTCGATTTATAGCTGTATCATGAAAACAAGCCAATACAATATGATGTACCATACAGAAATTTTTAAACTAATACACCCGTAAGAACTCAGTGTTCCGCGTAGAACAAAATTCTACCCAACTTCAGATAATTCAAGAAAACGTGTATTTTTACCTCCCCTCTTACCAGTGAGTCCTTCCTGATAAGCTGGAAGCAGCATATCAGACCATGTTAAATGAACAATGACATATTAAGTGCCCGACTACCATGTCAAATATGAGTTTTCTGACCCACATAAAAACTGAAATATGCACACACATGCCCTTTTAAGTAGACAATGTGGCCTGGACATTTAGCTCATTGCACATGGCAGTAATGTTAAGAGGTGGCATAGGGTATATAAAACAATAGAAAGAAAGGAACGAAAACTAAGAACTGATGATAAGGAGAGGAACATTCAAGAAATACTGCTGTTCTTGGGTTACTAGTTGAAAGGAGCAGTTACACTTTAATTTGGAACTTGGTGCTTAAATACATCATTATTTTTGCTTCACCCATTTTTCTAATTGTAATTCTCCCAAAGGATTTAACTCATCTAGTGTGAAAGCAGTGATCCATACAGGGAGTTTGAATTAGAACTACCCTAGAACATCCCGATGTCTTCAGCAAAATCAATTCCTTGTGTAAGTTTGATTAAACTAAAACCTACAAAAATACCATCAAATGTTTCTGAGTTGATAGGTTCATGAACAGATTCAAAGGTTGACCCAGCCATTCTTTTAGCTGAGATGTCTTCAATTAATCTACTACAACCTTCACCAAGGCAACGCAAAAAATATATGTAGAGTTTCTTATGGTTAGGAAAGAAACAAAAGTAGTGTATCTTCTTGAAGGAGTTATCACGTCCGTGCATTCTGTCGCCGGCCAAGCTGCACAAGCTGGCGTCTCTCCACCACAAGAGGGCAGTAGCGCTCAACCGTTGTCAATGGAAACCCCCTCCAGAGCCAAGGAGGCTTCATCAGAGAAAACGGTACAGCCAGTTGTTAACACATCAATCTCTCATTGGAAAACGCGGGCAAACAGGAACCACAGCCCAGAGAGGTCCAGAGCTTCTGTCCCCGGTAACAAAAAGACAGGAAATAAGCAAAAGGGGCTTGTGAAAGGGAGAGGCCTCCCTCCCCATCCTCATGTCCTGGAATCACCGTGGAGATGGCTGACTAGCTTAATAATGACTGCAGATGCCTGTCTGTTTCATTTGGATGTTCAGATAAGAACGCTGTGACAGGCATCTGTGGAACACGGCTCTTAATGGGGATTTGGGAAGGGCAGAATAAAAACTGATGGGTGCAGCAGAGCTGATAGCTCAGAAAATGAGTTAAGATTGATTTTAGGAATGAAACCTGGGATAAACTTTAGATTCATGACATTGGAACATTAAGATCATCAAAGTAATTTTTGCAGCACATAGCATTACCTTGTAAAGGTTCTAGGAAGTTAATTAGTACAAAAAGGGATCAGTTATAACAAATGCACCTCAGTATTTTAAGTATTTGTGTTCATTGGTCTAGTATTGCCCATACCTTGAGATGGATCAGGTATTTTTAATGTGCTTTCATGACCAGCAACTGTTTTTGTTTTTATTCATAATTGTCATTTATGATACTGAGCTATTATCTGGAAAGACTTTTAACATTTGAAAAACCTAACTTAATTTTTCTGTAATTTCTTGTCTCAGCATTTTTTGAACAATTACAATTTAGAGGAAAGATGGTGTTTCTGTGAGTGTTAAAAGAATTTTTGAAAATTGGACCCCTATGTTTTTTTAAAGATTTTATTTATTATTTGACAGACAGAGATCACAAGTAGGCAGAGAGGCAGGCAGAGAGGGGGAGGCAGGCTCCCTGCTGAGCAGAGAGCCCGCTATGGGGCTAGATCCCAGGACCCTGAGATCATGACCTGAGCCGAAGGCAGAGGCTTTAACCCACTGAGCCACCCAGGTGCCCCTGGACCCCTATGTTTTAAAGTCACCCTCAAATAAAAATGGAGACGTGAATATTTCCCGCCTTTTATGTGCCTTACTGTCTCATATTGTACCTTTTGTCATGGTCAAAACTTCAAAACAATAGAAAGGGTACATCTTTTTTTTTTTTTAATAATGATTTTATTTATTTATTTGACAGACAGAGATCACAAGTAGGCAGAGAGGCAGGCAGAGAGAGAGGAAGGGAAGCAGGCTCCCTGCTGAGCAGAGAGCCCGATGCGGAGCTCCATGCGGGGCTCGATGCCAGGCTCGATGCCAGGCTCGATGCCGGGCTCAATCCCAGGACCCTGAGATCATGACCTGAGCCAAAGGCAGAGGCTTTAACCCACTGAGCCACCCAGGCGCCTCTAGAAAGGGTACATCTAATTCAGGGAATCTTGTTCCTTCGTAGAGAGAAAGGATAGAATACAGGGAAATAAAACGTGTTCTGTCATCCTAACAGATATCCAGGAGGGACACAATTGTCATTGTTGTTAATGAGCCATTGGATAGAAGATGATATTTAAAAACTCTTATTCAAATATAAGTATCATTTAATGGCTTATGCAACTCAAATTAGCAAACATTATTGAGTTAGGCACTGTGGCAGACAATAGGAGTAACAAAAATGAATAAAACGTTGAGCTGAGGATGAGAGTCACTGGAAAGAAGGAAGGTAATTAATATTTTTTAGCAACTACTCTGTAACAGATTGTTGTACATGTTTTCTCATTAATACTTGTAACAGTTCTGAGGTATCATCCCTGTTTTATGGAAGATTAATTAAGTGGACGGCTCAAAGTCACAGAACTAGTTGGTATAGAGCCACAACTGGAACCCAGATCTGTTCAACTTTTAAAGCATAGTCTCTTTTTATTTGAGTCATTCTGTCTGAATATTAGTGATTGACTCCTGGAGAAAAGTAACTTTTATATCTGGTAGTTTAATAGTTTACAGTTTAACAAATGAAGCATCATGTTGTGCAGTCACTACATATCCTAAAATATATTTTGATTAGGAAATATTTTAAACATAGAAGTTAGAGGGGCACTGGCTGGCTCAGCCCAAAGACCACACAACTCTTGACCTCGGAGTTGTGAGTCTGAGCCCTGTGTTGGGTTTAAAGTTTACTTAAAGAAGAAGTAAAAAGTTAGAAACTTGTAGAGGTTACAGAGCCATATGCTATATTTAATCTTAGTATTATGTATGAGTCAGACACTTTTAAAGAAATAAAACATTACAGACACCGTTGAGACTTTCTACCTCTCCTTGATCTCATTCTCCTTTCTTCCTCTCTAGAGATAACACTATTACGAATTTAATGTTTATCAGTTTTATGCATGATTTCTTGCTTTGACTACGTGTTTATGAATCCATAAACAATATAATTTTACAGGGTTTTAAATTGTGTGGGCGCCTGGGTGGCTCAGTGGGTTAAGCCACTGCCTTCGGCTCAGGTCATGATCTCGGGGTCCTGGGATGGAGCCCCACATCGGGCTCTCTGCTCAGCAGGGAGCCTGCTTCCCTCTCTCTCTCTCTGCCTGCCTCTCTGCCACCTTGTGATCTCTGCCTGTCAAATAAATAAAAAATATTTTAAAAAATAAATAAATTGTGTTTTAATTGTATCCAAAAGAACATTTAAAAAATATTTTGTTTATTTATTTGAGAGAGAGAGATTGTACAGGAAAGAGGGGCAGAGGGAGAGGGAGAAGCAGACTTCCCACTGAGCAGGGAGCTCATGTGGGGCTGGATCCCAGGACCCCAGGATCAGGAACAAAGCCGGAGGCAGACGCTTAACTGACTGAGCCACCCAGGTGCCCCCAAGAACACATTATTTTACAACTTAATTTTTGTGATAATATGTTTTTGAGGTTTATCCACAATGGTCTATATACCAAGATTCATTTATCTGTTTTCTGATAATTGCATAAACAAAATTCTGCTATGGTTTTGACTCAAAACATATCTGACAAACTTTCCTCATTATACTGAAATTTATATTTTAATAACAAAAGTACAAAACTATCCACACTAACTTTTTTTTTTCCTTGATACAGATCATTCTCGAATTGAAGTATGGGAATTTGGTAATACTGTTATCGAATACTTCTACCACTGGACACACATCTGTTTAGCTCTCATGGAGCTAAACAAAAAACCAAGTAGTACCCTTGTTCCCCCCTTGCCCTCCAAGACTGACTCCTGTGTGTATGCGAAGATGCCGAAGGGAAACGTGCCAGGGAAATGCTAGTGAATTAGTACTGTACTTGGGCTATTTTTGTCATGTTCAGTTTTGTTAACTCTAAAATATTTTCAACTGGAAAGGAGTGCCACATAGACATATTCTGCTCCTAGACAGTTACCTCAGCACTTTCTAAAACGAAAATGCTACCTAAGGAGAAATTTGATCTAAAAAATATCCAGTCAAGGTAGCCGTAACCAAATGTATGTTATGGAATATACTTAAAAGTTTCCTTTCAGTTTTAACTTTGCATCTGCCATGGCACTATTGTGGCTAATTGGGTAGAGTTATTTTCATTCTTTTAAGGTACAAAGTAAAGACTGAGGATTTAAGGGGGAAATGGTAGTTTTTACATTTACTACCAGATAATAAAGATTTTAAGAAATTAACTGAGAATTGTTTTTCTAATTTTTTCAGAGACTTAAGTGAGCGCCCCGCCCCCACTTTTCCCTCTCCACTTCCGACTCTTCCTCCCCACTCGTTTTGACAAGTTATTCCAATGAATAGAAATTCTTGTAGGAAGATGTCCATGACTCATGGAAAAAAGAAAACACCTTTCTTTTTATTTTTTAATAACAAAAACCTCTCAAGTTCAAGAACTGCAAAAAGAATTTATACTTATTTAAAACTTATTATTACAGCAAACTTTGCTGCTCTTTTGTGAGATTTCATCTTTGCAATAAGATATCTGATGAGAGTCTCTTTTTAATAAAAATTTGGGAAATTAAACTTCATTTTCTTTATTTGGTTGACAAAATGTGATGTGTTCCAAACATCTTATAATTTGAGATTGGAGGTCCCTTCTTAACCTTTTCTGATAAGATGGCAGTGTTATTACCAGTCCTCATCTCCTGGATGCCCAGTTTTAACCTGTAAGCCTATTTCATATTTGGAAGAGGGCTTTTGAGGGCATTTGCAACGACATTTCTAGGAACAATGTTCTTAAAGATATTAAACTGATAGCCACATATCCTGATGGCTTCAGAACAAGCTTGGCAAGTCCACTGTGCATACAAATGGCATTTTAGGCTGTGAGGAGAGAACATTTTTGCAGAAGGCTACCTTTTTAACCATTGTCGTGGGAATTAAGCAAACTAAATGGCATCTAGCTTAACTGAGAACAGATATACATTTGCCTGGATTTTAACTTGTTTGAAGTGTTTTCACACACAGTTCATTTGATCCTGTAAGGTAGTCAGTCTAATATCAGTTTAATATCATTATCTCTATAAGTTAGGACACAGGCTCAGAGTGAGTTGCTTAAGTCAAAACAGCTAGTAAGAAGCAGGGGGACCTAGCATTCATCTTTCCTAATTTTTGCCAGCACCTCAGATATGTCACTAACACCTGACAACCTTTGCCAGGCTAATAACCATGTTATCAGTCTTTTGGAAAATACTTTAAAATTAAGCAACTGTGGTACCTGGCTGGCTCAGTTGTTAAGCGTCTGCCTTCAGCTCAAGGTCCTGGGATTGAGTCCCACATTGGGCTCCCTGCTCTGCGGGAAGCCTGCTTCTCCCTCTCCTGCTCCCCCTGCTGTGTTCCCTCTCTCCCTGTGTCTCTGTCAAATAAATAAATAAAATATTTGAAAAAAAAATAAAATTAAGCAACCAACAAGAAAGACTAGTTGGATTTATTTAATAATCTTTCAAGTAACATGCTATCCCATAACACCAGAAGCTTACTTTTTTTTTTTAAACATTTTATTTATTTATTTGTCAGAGACAGAGGGAGAGAGAGCGAGCGAGCATAGGCAGACAGAGAGGCAGGCAGAGGCAGAGGGAGAAGCAGGCTCCCTGCCGAGCAAGGTGCCCGATGTGGGACTTGGTCCCAGGACCCTGGGATCATGACCTGAGCCGAAGGCAGCTGCTTAACCAACTGAGCCACCCAGGCGTCCCCAGAAGCTTACTTTTTTAGCGAAGAGGATGTTACTTATACTTGACAAAATTTAGATATAGATTTATATTTAAATATATTTATTGGATTGGCTGATTTGAATAATTTGAATAGATTGAATTACAAATAGTGATATACACTTCAGAAGGTTAGACTTGATTAGATTTTTTGTTGGCGCTCTTTCCTATAGCTTATAAGTAACGAGGACCCTGTATGGTGTCAAACATGCAGACCATTTTCTTCTTTTTTCTTCTTCTTTTTTTTTAATTTAAAGGGGATGGAAGTTTATTGAATACACTATAATGGAGCAGTAAGCAAGGAGAGACTGTCTACCGGGACATAGTAGCGGGGGCTAAACTGGTGGGGGGCATGAGAATGAGAATATATGGAGTCTTCCTTTTTGGTAACTGTGTCCAGTTTAAGTAGCCCATTGGGCAGCTAGGGCTTATGGCTGTCTTGAGGTGAGTGGCTTAATGAGCCTGTTTGCATTCAGCCCAGTGGTCACTGTGGGCCCTTTGGGCTTTCTTGGGTTTCCATTGCTCAAGCCTGTTGCCTACAAGCAGCATCGACATTCCCCCCCGACAGACCAATGATGACAAGTCTTTGGCATTTGAGCAGAAGACTCATCTTCAGTAGCAGCTTCACGTTTGACGGGGAGAGACATGCTGTCCCTACCTAAGCTTGTGGGGCTATCAGGGTTTCTATGCAGTTATAGACCAGAGCATGGTATTATACTGTGCTGATAGGAGATTTGAGTGAAATTCCCTGGTGGCTAGGTCCACGGGATTTAGAGGGAGGGGACCCTCCGACGGCATGGGCTGGAATCATCATTTGTATATATAATTGTTGGATTTACTCAGGCGCATAGGAACGTATTTTGCCTATAGATCAGGATGGCAGCTGGATCCAAGAGAACAAAGGAAAAAGGGGGTGGAGGGCAAAAGAAGCAAGGCAGCTGAGTCAGCCAGTATCAGGAAAGGGTTCCAGCCCAGTCCGTAACGTGTAGAGATTTCCCCTAGACAAGTTTTTACTGCACGCATATTAGGAACAGAGACCTCAGGGGGATGCTGTGGGAGGGGAGAGGAAAGGGGTCCTTCACCCTCACAGGCACAGGCAGTTTGACCTCTCTGCCCTCAGACCTTTAGACCAAACTGGGGAGCCATCCTGGCCAGAGATCTTCAGTTGTCTGAGAAGTACTAGGGTTTGACTGCAGAAGAGCCAAAAAGAGAAAGGAGAGGGAGAGAAGGATCCTTCCCAAGGACAAAAGGGGAAATCCCTCACCCTTTCAGCAAGGACAGGCTGGTGAGTTCCCCCGGGGGCTTCAGAGCCTCACTAAGGAATAAACTTCGCCAAGGCTGTCAGTTCCCCCAAGGAGCACTAGAGTTGGTCCACTGAGGGAAAGTCCCAAGAAATTCCAAAACAATCTGGAAAGACTCTCAACCCGGCAGAGGTTCTCCATTTTGGGCCACAAAATGTGGGGCTTCCAGATTGGGTGGAGGCTCGTGGTGCGGCAATGAAAGAATTCCCCCAAGGCAAAACAAAGGAGCTAGAGCTTTATTAAATAGACTGCAAGGGAGGAGCAGCCAGGACAGCAAAGGAGAGACTGTCTGTCTGGACCATTTTCCTTTTTAATTATAGCTTTCCTTTTTAATTATGGTCTAGGAAAAACAATCAGCTCTCAGGACAATGAAATCTTGGGAATCTTAGAAATCTTAGAAATTCTAAGATTCTTAGAATCTTAGAAATTCTTTCAGGAATCTTAGAAAAGTTCCTGTTGCCTCTTTTAACAGCTTTATTGAAATACAACTTAACATAAAATATAATGCCCCCACTTAACATGTTCAGTGCAATGGTTTTTAGTGTATTCACAGAACTTGCAACCATTATAAAATCAATTTAAGAGCATTTTCATCACCCCCTTAAGAAACCCCATACTCATTAGTAGTCACTCTCCATTTTCCTCCACTCAAGCCCTAGGCAACTATTCATCTTCCTTTCTCTGTGGGTGTGCTTATTCCCGACATTTTATATAAATGGAATCATACAGTATGTGGTTTCTTGTGATTGACTTCCCATTCCCCATTAATCTAAGTATGATTAAGCTACCAGCTACCCTTAACTTCCATAGACATCTCCAATCCACTGACTCCGAAGATCTTTGCAAGTAATTTAGGGAATTTTCATTCTTTTCGTGTGAGGTTTAGGTAATGCTACTCCCACCTAACCCCACTCTACATCATTAACTCTGTGTTCTTACTCTCCCCTATATGATTTTATTATAAAGACTTCCCTTAATAGATAATATCAATAAATTAAATATTGCCTATTTCTTTGTCCGTAGACATGGTAATTATCCTCAGAGGGTGTTCTGTCTCCTAGTCATTAACTCAATAACTCTATCTTACCATCCCTCAGTTTACTGCCTGGGCTTAGACTGTCTTGCCCATAGACCACAACTAGTAAGGCACCTCTTGGTGGCCATATCTTGTTCTCTGTGGCCCTGACTCTCCAGCCACAGCTTTTTGAATTAGGGTTGACCCCTGGTCAAAGGGAAACCAATTTGTGAAATGGTCTAATATTGAAAGTAACTAAACCCTTGATAGTAATAGGAGCAGTGGTTAGAAGGGGGTAAGTATTTAGAGAGGCCAAAAAGTGTCACACCAGGCCCTAAACAATTAAAGCAAACTGCCTTCCAGACAGTAAAAATTAGCAGAAATTGCTGGTAGACAACAAGTTTAGAGAATGGGTAGTTTGGTTTGGGACAAGAATGCACAAAAAGGCAGAGAGGGCACAAAAAGCAGAGACTGAAAGAGTAAGGAAGTAACATAAGTAATATTAATGTCAAAAGACTAAATGGAACATCCATTATCTTGGATGCTAAGGACCCTGCAGTTACCCTGGATCCAATTCTAGTCAACTGCTTTATTCTTGAGGTCTTATTTCTGAAAGTCTAAGATAGTCAGAATTCTCTGTTGTGTAACAGTCAGGAGTATGGTAGTGATGATACCATCTCTTATTGGCTTTACCCTGCTTCTGTCCTTTCAGCACCTTCAATTAAAGTTCCCAAACTTGGGTTCAAAACGTTAGGAGGCTTCTCTGTGTCTCTGATTCACTGCTGCAGGTACCACCATTGCTGCAAACTCTGCCAAGTGTTTGAAGAACTTGAACTCTCTGAAACACTGCATCTGAGAAATCAGTGTTCTACCTTTGGGAAAAATCTCACAATTGCTTCACTGCAACATCCCAAAGGCCAGGGGAGAGTACAGGATTCAATACAGCAATTCAAAAGCTCACATTATATATAGCATATTGAGCTGGGTAATTTTGTGTAACTAATTCTGCATTCAGTCTCTTTAAGCAAGAGGCAGACAGTCTTGGCAGGGGGGCTTTATTTTTACCCTTTATTGATTCTTTTTTATTTTAAGCAAAATAACATATACTTATAGTTTGAAGAGTCATCCTATTATACCTTTTAAGACCAGAGCATTTCTCAATCCCTCTTCACCCCTATTTTTCTTATTTCTGAGTCGACTATTTTCAATTCCTTTAGCTCAGGAATTAATACACAGCCCACAGGCTAAATCCGGCCAGTTGCCTATTACAATAAAGTTTTATTAGAAAAGCCATGCCCAGAGGTGCCTGGCTAGCTCAGTCAGTGGACCCTGAGAACAAGAGTCCTGAGTTCAAGCCCCACATGTAGTGTAGAGTTTATTTAATAGATAGCTAGGTAAGAAGGAAGGAAGGAAGGAAGGAAGAGAGGAAGGGAGGGCGGGGAAAGGGAAAGTTATGGTGGAGGGAAGGAAAGGCCATGCCCAATTGTTTATGACTGCCTTCGCACTACAAGGGCATAAATGAATACCTGCCACAGGTACTAAGACCCTAAGACCCATAAAACCAAAATATTTACTATCTGACCCTTGGCATAAAAAGTTTCCCAACCTCTGGGGTGCCTGGGTGGCTCAGTGAGTTAAGCCTCTGCCTTTGGCTCAGGTCATGATCCCAGGGTCCTGGGATGGAGACCCTCATCGGACTCTCTGCTCAGCAGGGAGCCTGCTTCCTCCTCTCTCTCTACCTGCCTCTCTGCCTACTAGTGATCTCTGTCTGTCAAATAAATAAATAAAACCTAAAAAAAATAAAAAATAAAAATAAATAAATAAAATTATTAAAATGTTTCCCAACCTCTATTTTGGCTTTTGTTTTGACATGTACCTCCACAGTGTGAAATAACATACAGTGTGGCTACACTTTTTTTTTTCCTGACTTAAGCAATATTTATTAGCCTCCCAGTTTGCATTACAAAGATTTAGCTTCTTCCCCAGTATGTGTGTCCACACACACACACAAACACATAAACATTTCCCATTCCTCCATTTTCTTTCCAATATATTACATTGTAATTTAAATTAGAATATGTTGATCTTCAGCGTTTGCATTATTGTGATTATGTATGCTATTTAGGGCTTAGCCATGTAGTAAATTACAACTATTTTCCTTTTCTGAACATCTTTTGATTTTCCCAGTAGTTAATGTCAAAAGAGTGGCAGAGTGACCAGAATAATAGCAACCAAAGTAGATTTCAGAGCAAAGAATATTACCATGATAAAGAAGGTCATTTCATAATGAAATATAGGTCTCCATTAATTAAGAAGTCATAACAATCTTAAGTATTTATACATCTAATACGAGTTTCAAGGTACATGGAGCAAAAACGGATTAGGACTACAATTCCAAAGAGACAGAAGTAGATTACTGGTTACCTAGGGTCAAAGGGTATAGGGTAAAATGACTGACTGATAGATACATGCTTTCTTTCTTGGGCATTAAAAGTATTCTAAAATTGATTGTGGTGATGGTAGCATAACTCCCTGAATGTATTACAAACCATATCCCAAAAAAGCTGTTTGAGAAAGAATGCCTGGGGGGGTTACGTGGGGGGCCCAGTCAGTTAAGCATCTGACTCTTGATATTGGCTCAGGTCATGATCTCAGGCTGTAACTGAAACCATAATGGGCTTCACTTCACTGGGTTGTGTAGCCTACTTAAGAGTCTCTCGCTTTCCCTCCACCAGACCCTACCCAATGAAAAAAAAAAAGAAAAAAAAGAATGGCTATACTATGAAGAAATCCCACCTACACATAAATGGTAAATATGTGGCTAAACATAATATTTTTTTTAAGATTTTTTATTTATTTATTTGACAGAGAGAGAGATCACAGGTAGGCAGAGAGGCTGGCAGAGAGAGCGAGAGAGAGAGAGAGAGAGAGAGAGAGAAGCAGGCTCCCTGCTGAGCAGAGAGCCCGATGTGGGACTCGATCCCAGGACCCTGAGATCATGACCCGAGCCGAAGGCAGCGGCTTAACCCACTGAGCCACCCAGGTGCCCCAACATACTATTTTTTTATTTTAAAAATGTTTTTGAAAGATAATTGCTTAAAGCTAAAATAATTTATATGTTTATAACACAGGTAGCAATAAAATGTGTGCAAACAGTAACACAAAGTATAAGAGGAAAATACTTTTGTAAGGTTTTTTAAATTATACATAGAGTCATCATTGAAGACAGACTGAGATAAATTAAAGATGTATATGAGAAACTCCAAAGCAACACCTAAAAAATTAAGTATGGCCAATAAGCCAACAAAGAGGTTGCATCATAAAAATCTTAAGCTAAATCATAAAAATTCCTTGATTAATCCAAAAGATGGCAAAAAAAAAAGCAGGGAGGCTTAGAGAACAAAGAACAGATGGGGAAATAGAAAAACTGCAACCATACTCCTATCGCTTTAAGGAAAATGTTCTAAACACCCTAATAAAAGAAATCATCCTATTAGACAAAAAAAGCAAGACCCAAATATATACTATCAACATGAGATCCACTTTGAATATAAAGACACAAATTGATTAAAATAAGTTAAAAGTAAAAGAATGGAAAAAGATGTACTATGCTAACAAAGCTGACTGTATAAATATCAGATAAAGTACGTTGAGAGAAATAAGAGAGTCATTTCTTAACGATATAGAGATCAATGCAAGAAGACCTAACAATCCTAAATGTTTATATACCTAATAACAGAACTTCAAAACACAAGAGAATTAAAAGGAGAAATAGATCTACAATTATAGTTAGAGATTTTAACATCCTTCTGTCAGTAATTGAAAAGATACCTTTGGCTGCTGTAAGACTAGTTTGGAATGGGCCAAGTGCTAGTGAATGAACAGACGGAGTGTGACTGGATTTAAAAATGTACATAGATCCTATATGGTTTTGATTTCTATATCCAGCATTACCACCAATCATTTCGTCCAATGAGCATATGCCCAGTATTCACGTATAGGTTTTTATCTTCTGCCAAGTTACCCTGAGCCAGGTATACTCACACTAAATACCTCGGCGGGGGGAAAAAAAATCGATAGCCTTAGGGCAGTGTTTTTTTCAAACTTGATTATCACAGTTCCCTGGAGGGTTCGTTAAAATTCAGATTGCTGGGCCCCATCCCGGATGGGGATGCATCTGATGCAGTAGGTCTGGGAAAGGGCCAGAGAATTCACATTTTTAACGAATTCCCGGGTGACGCTCCACAGTTCGGGAGCTACTAGCCTAGAATTGTCATTCCTTTCCTCGCATTAATTTGAGACAGCCAGTTGGTTTCCAAACAAAGACGAAGACCGTAGGACTGGGTCCCCTACGGTGCGGAAGCAACTCGAAAGCCGAACTTTCAGCCGCTCCAAGTAGTCCAGACCTCCCAAATCCGCGCGAGAGTTTACGTGACGACGTCGGCGTCTGCGTCTCCGTGACGTCGGCGTCGGCCACGTTCAGCGGAGACGGGAGCAAGATGGCGATTCCGGGCAGGCAGTGAGTGATCCGGGAGTTAGGGTCAGGCTGGGAATGGAAAATCACGGCGATTTTGTCTGGCCGAGGAGAAAAAGTGCGCTGGAAGTGAAGGGGCTTGTGCCGTCAGTGATAGAGACGGGGAGAAGCGAGAGATCCTGAGGAACATATTCCCCTCCCCCACACATTTTCCAGGATGGAAGCCCGAAGTTTGAGGGAGAAACTTGTGAGGAAATAAAGGAAGTTAGGCTGAGGGGCAGAGAGCGAGACTTTTCTATTTTCCAAAAGCTCGGTCTGAGGCCCCTCAGTCTTGCTTCCTACCCCGCGCTTGAGTTTCTCCCTGGTTGGATGCTTTCATGGGCAATGAGAAGAGAGACCATTCCTGGCTTCCTTAGAGGGCCTTGTTCTCCTTGGCTGCTCAAGTCCTGATTCCCGCCCTCCCTTCTTGTTTTAGGAATGTTGTGCAGAGAAGCCTCAGAAAAGGGTAGGCATATAGGGAATTGGGGTATACATTGCCGCAAGAGAGACAAATATTGTGTGTTCTTGGAAGTTTTACCTTTGATGTATAATCCTTACTTCCCGTGATCTCGGCATTTTAAAGCCAAAACGTGAGAAGCTAAATGGGTTGGATCTGATGGCATGGTTCTCTGAGATGCTCATGAGTTCGATAGAGTGTAATGGGCATCTGTCCATGGCTACTTGGGTTTCTCAGTTAATCTTTTAAAAATTTCTCGTGGGTGACATTATCCAATAACTTATTTAAAACTATGTAAGTATCCAGTAGGGAAAAACAAAACAAGACTAGATACTTTGTTTGATAACGTGGATAATTTAGAGTGTTTTCTAATTTTTAGTGGGCATAAACTGAGCTTTCCACTAACGTGTTCTTTCTGAAACATTACTGTTACTTCACCGTCTAAAACATTTCTGAAGTCATCAATTAATTCTCTTTGATTAATATGGTATTTGAATTTGGTCTTTACCTGCAAATAATTGCTTAAAAGCAATACTTAGAAAATCTTAATGGACATTAGAATTTTGAGAAAAGCAGACAAAATCTTATGTGTTCATAAGCTATTTGACATGTTTTGACTTGGTAGCTTCATCTGGAAGAGGTAGTGGATGTATTATTTTTTAACATTTAAGTATAATGGTGTAATTTCTATTTCAAAAAAAAAAAAATGCAGGTATGGGCTTATTTTGCCAAAGAAAGCACAGCAGTTGCACCCTGTTTTGCAAAAACCATCAGTGTTTGGAAATGATTCTGATGATGATGAGGAGGTAAGGGAACATATGTTTTTCTATTGCATTGTTAGAAATATAATTTTTTAAATTGAACTTGTGAATTTGATGTCTTTTTTCTTGCCTTAGGTATTTACAGAATAATCAAATAATTTACAGAATTCTCAAAGGGAATATTTAAAGAAAGACTTCTCACTGATTTTTTTTTCTTCATGAGTGGTACATGGATAATCTAAGATTTTTTTAAAGTGGTGAATTTCAGTTATTTCTAAGCAGTCATACAAAATTGTTTTAGACAGCTAATACTGATGTGACAAATTGTTAGTGTAAAGATCCCTGGAAATGAGCTATTAAGATGTCACCAATTGCCTAGAAATTTTTATTTGCGAAGTAGTTTCTTCTAAGACTACTTTTGTGGTTATTAATTGTCTGCTAAATGTAATTGCTCAGGTATAATTATGGTAGTTCTTGAAAGTACCACTGGTAGTACCACAATAATATCTGAGTATTTTTTATTGTAGCAGCCAGAACAGTGTTTTCCTGTGAAATCCACAGCTTATACAGAAACAACCCCATGTATATGCTTATCTAATACTTGAGTCATTTTCTGTATTTCTAAAGACTTTTCAGTCCGTTAATCTTGTTCTTCCTTTGTTCTGGTAGAAAGATAGCTTCTCTTTCAGTTTTTATTATTTTATAAGGCATAGGTAGGTAATTGAATGTATTTGATACTTCTTTGTTTATTGCTTTCCTTCTGTTGAAGAAACTGGCTCCAGATGCAGTCTACTTCCCTACATTATGCCCTAAACAACGATCACATTATGATTTTGATTTGCATTTCCCCGATGGCCAGTGATACTGGCCATTTATTTATCATGTTTGGAGAAATGTCTGTTCATATCATTTACCTATTTTAAAATTGGAGTATTTGTGCTTTTACGAGTTGTAAAATTTCTTTATATATTCTAGATATAAGTCCCTTATTAGATACAGTTTATTAATATTTTGTCCTGTTCTGTGGGTTGTCTTTCCACTTTCTTGGTAGTATCCTTTAAAGCACAAAAGTTCAGTTTTGAGAAAGTCCAATTTAGTTTTTTTAATAGGTTTCTACGCTTTGGTGTCTTACCTAAGAAATCACTCTTTAATCCTGTGTCACAAAGATTTATGCCTGTATTGTAGTTCTACTTCTTAAATTTAGGTCTGTGATCCATTTTGAGTTAATTTTTGTATAGGGTGTGAGGTAGGGGTTCTACTTTATTATTTGCATAAGGTATCCAGTTGTCCCAGCATCATTTGTGGAAGACTGTTCTCCATTGAATTGACTGTACCCTTGTCATTGTTTAAAAAAAACAATGTTTTTGTTTTTTTAAGTCATCAGTCATGGACATGCCTATTCTGTAGTTTCATATCCTGGCATATCATGTAATACAAAGCAAAATATTTGAGAAGGATGGGTGTACACAAGCGGTCTAGAAAGTTTTTACGCACATTGTTGCTCTTCCTTTTGCATTGCGAAATGAGGCTGGTGGGCAGTGGGTATACTAGAACCAGAAAAGCTAGGGCTAGGCCAGTTTGCTCTTCTTTTCTCCGTCTATCCCTCCTTCCCTTCTTTCTTCCCTTCTTTTTCCTAGGGGGATTTCTTGCAGATAATTGGGTACATAAGTAATAAAAGACTTAAGAAACCAAAAAGAGGATGGTGAAGCATCCCAGAGATCAGCAGCAGTAAGAGCAAGTAATGATAAAGGGAAGGATACAGGTAGGATATAGGTCCTGGAAGCCAAGGGCTAGGGTTACCTGGGAACTAGAGTCTTCCAGAAGGAGCTGAAGCCACTATGGAGATTAATGTCTTAGGTAGAGAAAAAGGCAGAGAGGAATACTTGGTTTTTCTCCCACCTTCCAGTATATCATCTTTGTTTTCCATTGGTAGAGCTCAGCCAGAAGCCAACTGACAAGAAAGTTGCAGCTTTGTTCTTAGTGAACAAATATAAAAGTTTTTCATTTTAACATCTTTTTTTTTTTTTAAAGATTTTGTTTATTTATTTGACAGAGATCACAAGTAGGCAGAGAAGCAGGCAGAGAGAGAGGAGGGGAAGCAGGCCCTCTCGAGCAGAGAGCCCGATACGGTGCTTGAACCCAGGACCCTGGAATCATGACCTGAGCTGAAAGCTGAGGCTTTAACCCACTGAGCCACCCAGGCTCCCCCTCATAACATCTTATCAATAAACAGATGAGTCTGATGAATTCCAGCATTGAGAAGTAAATTTCTTAGTTAAGTATATTTAAATATTTGATATCTGAATACCAGAATTCTTATCTAAAATTTAACAATTTAAACAACAATAAAGTTAAAGTGCTTTGGAAAATATAGAGAAAGATATTTTATGGTTTTCTTCCAAAAGAGGGCATTATATACCTGGAGAAGAGCTGCTGCAAAGCAAATCCCTTGTTATTTACAGCAATTCAGAAGCATTTAAGAATCCAAATTTAAGATCAGACTTTCCTTCCAGAGGTCCAGCAGATGGGGCCCTAGCAAATGACTTCAATTTTAATATGTGCTTATATTCAGAGTTAGTTTAAACGTGGGAAAGTGGTATTTAAGTGGTTCCTCTTTTGAAAATTATCAGAACTAATTAGGAATAATTAGTTTGTTCAGAGGCAGAGGAGATGGGAGTTTTTACTGTGTATGAGTAAGAGATTAATATTGTTTCCAGATGGTATTGTCTGATCATAAGTGTTTGAGTGGTTCTGCTGTGATAGTAATGTGTTTATTCCATTTTTTTCAAGTGTATCCTCTTCCAGTGTCATGGCCACCATCTTCCTCACTTAGATTATTTTAATAGCTTTGTAACTAGTTTCCTTATCACCTGTCTCCTTAAATTAATTTGAAATAGTATGGACAGATTGATCCTTTTAAAGCACAGTTCTATTCACTTGTAACTATCTTGCTTTTGAGCCTAATTATATTTAAAATCTAAACTGCTAGTCCTCACATTGAAATCCTTCACTAGCTTTGGCTTCAAAATGCTTATTAGCATTTGTTCCCTAACTGTGCTTCTCTGTGCAGAGTGTAGTTTTTTTGCAACTCTGCTTTTCATCACACTAGAAGTCTTTCTGTCCTTTAAAACCCATTGCAAAAGTGCTTCCTTCATTTTCCCCAGTGGAAGCAATCTTTTTTTTTTTTTTTTTTAATGATTTTATTTACTTATTTGACAGAGAGAGAGAGGGAACACAAGCAGGGGGAGTGAGAGAGGGAGAAGCAGGCGCCTCGCTGAGTAGGCACCCCAATGCGGGGCTCGATCCCAGAACCCTGGGATCATGGCCTGAGCTGAAGGCAGACGCTTAATGACTTGAGCCACCCAGGTGCCCCACCAGTGGAAGCAATCTTACCCATTTTCTCTTACTCTCCTTTTCTTAGCATTTAGCTTTTTATACCTTGTGATGTAAGTTCTTTGCATACAAGTCTTGTCACTCTACTAGTGTATGAGCTCCATAAGTTAGGATCTGGATATCTATGCTGATACAAGTACTACAAGTAAAATTATTCACTTGGATATTTTAGTTGTCTGTATTGTAAAGAGCCAGGCAGTAGGTGTTTGGGCTTTGCCAGGCCAACAATTGAACTTTGCTCTTGTGTGAAAGCAGCCATTAGACAATATGTAAATGAATGATCATGAATAATTAACATATTCTAATAAAACTTCATTTACAAAAGGAGAGGTGGCTGGATTTGGCTATAACTTGCTGACCCTTGGTCTACACAGTTCTCAGAAGCACTTGTGATAACCAGTAGTATTTCGCAAATGTTACAGGATGGTCAGTGACTAAAATAGGTGTTGCTTGACAGGTTAAACAAGAAACTTCCTTTTAGTTTTTTCTTACTACTAAATACTTGCTCATTTTGCAGAGCACAGTGACTTTTCCTTTTAATCTTGGCAATTGAAATAATTATTTCTAGACAGTGTTCTTGTAGGATCCTGTTTTGCACAGTAATTCATAATGCCATGAAGAAGTATGATCAGTACAACCTGAAAGTTGTTGCAGTTTGTGTCTTTATCCAAAAGCAACAATTTTCAGGTTGGATGAAGATACAGAACTTTTTGATCTCTTCACAGAAGTATTAAGTTAAAAGAGGTATTAAGTTAAGCTAGATAGCAAATGTTTATTAACTTAGTTTTTCATAAATGTATCAAAAATGTCAAAAAGTAGTGAATGATAACAATAACTTGTACTTTGAGTCTCTCAGAAGCCATGGTATAGTCCTTTCATAGGTTAAGCATTCATTTTCATAAGATGTAAAGCATTTATAAAAAACACTAATACTTCAGAAAAATGAGGAAAACACATTTATAGACATATACAGAAGAAAGAGAAATATCTGATACACACTAAAGATATTTCATCATAGTATAAGTAAGAAATGTAAATTGGGACAACAGTAAGCTGCTGTTTTTTTCTGTATTAGCAAATACTTTTAGAAAATGTAATGGGGTGCCTGGGTGGCTCAGTCATCCCTTTGGCTCAGGTCATGATCTCAGGGTCCAGGGATCCATTCAGCATTGGGCTGTCTGCTCCGTGGGGAGCCTGCTTCCCCCCCTCTCTCTGCCTACTTGTTCTCTCTCTCTCTCTCTGTCAAATAAATAAGTAGAACCTTAAAAAAAGAAAGAAAGAAAGAAAACTGTAATGGGTGGGGTGCCTGGGTGGCTCAGTCCGTTAAGCGTCTGCCTTTGGCTCAGGTCATGATCCCAGGGTCCTGGGATCGAGCCGCGTATTGGGCTCCCTGACCAGTATGCAGGGAGCATATATCCTGCCAATAAGCAGGAAAGCCTGCTTCTCCCTCTCCTTCTGCCTGCTGCTCTACTTGTGCTCTCTCTGTATCTCTCTGTTAAATAAATAAAAATCTATTAAAAAATGGTAATGGCAAGGTTTTGGTGAAGTGGGTGCTCACACTTGTGTTAGTATAAATTGATGCCCCTTTTTGGAAAGCAGTTTTACAAATTAGTGTCAACTTTAAAAGTCAAGTTAACCCTTAAAAAAAAAAAAAAAAAGAATAAATGAAACCTGTTATTTTTTGGATGACAGCATGTGGTTATTTTACTTTTGAAAAAAATTATACATATTATTATTGTAATTTTGAAGAATAGAAGGAAGTGAATGTTTAAAAAAGATATCCATAATTGTATATTCTTGAAGTTAGAAACATTTAAAAGCTTGCATTTTGTATCAAAGACAAACTGCCTGTATTTTCCCTTCTAAAATTCTCTCTTGAAGAAATTATCAGAAATTTGTGTTATGATTTATGGGTATTCAAAAATCTTTGTTTATGATAGCAAAAACTTAGAACTGGTCTACCCTTCCATAGGAAAAGTATGATTAAGTTTGGTGCTATATATATAGATAAAATCAAAGGAAAAAAGAAAGTAAAGCATTTCAGAATTTTTTCTTAAATTTTATTAAATTTTTTATTAACATATAATGTATTATTTGTTTCAGGCGTACAGGTCTATGATTCAGCAATCTTACACAATTCAAAGCACTTACCATAGCACATACCCTCTCCAGTGTCCATCACCCAGCCACCACATCCCTCCGACCCTCCTCCACTCCAGCAACCCTCAGTTTGTTTCCCTCTGGTTTTATCCCTTTTCATTTTTTCCTCTCTTCCCCCATGATCTTCTGCCTTGTTTCCCAAATTCCACGTATCAGTGAGATCATATGGTAATTATCTTTCTCTGATTGACTTATTTGGGTTAGTATAATACACTGTAGTTCTATCCATGTCTTTGCAAATGGCAAGAGTTCCCTTTTTGATGGCTGCATAATAATCCATTGTATGTGTATATGTCTGTGTATGTGTGTATACCACATCTCTTATTTTTTTATTTTTTTTTGGTAAAGATTTTATTTATTTGACAGATCACAAGTAGGCAGAAAGGAAGGGAACAGGCTTCCTACTGAGCAGAGAGCCTGATGTGGGGCTCAGTCCCAGGAGCCTGAGATCATGACCTGAGCCAAAGGCAGAGGCTTAACCCACTGAGCCACCCAGGCGCCCCTACCACATCTTTATCCATTCATCTGTTGCTGGACATCTAGACTCTAGATGTCCATAGTTTAGGTATTGTGGACATTACTGTTATAAACATTGGGGTGCGTGTACCCCTTTGTATCACTACATTTGTATCTTTAGGGTAAAGACCCAGTAGTGCAATTGCTGGGTCATAGGGTAGCTCTATTTTCAACTTCTTGAGGAACCTCCATACTGTTTTCCAGAGTGACTGCAGCAGCTTGCATTCCCACCAAAAGGGTAGGAGGGTTCCCCTTTCTCCACATCCTCACCAACATCTTTTGTTTCCTGACTTGTTAATTTTAGCCATTCTGACTGGTTTGAGGTGGTATCTCACTGTGTTTTGATTTATATTTCCCTTGATGCCGAGTGATGTTGAGCACTTTTTCATGTGTCTGTTGGCCATTTGTATGTCTTCTTGGGAGAAAATGTCTGTTCATGTCTTCTGCCCATTTCTTGATTGGATTATTTGTTCTTTGGGTGTTGAGTGTGACAAGTTCTTTATAGATTTTGGATACTAGCCCTTTATCTGATATGTTATTTGCAAATATCTTCTCCCATTCTGTTAGTTGCCTTTTGGTTTTGTAAGCATTTCAGGATATTAATGTTAGTTGTCTTTGTGTAGTGTACCGATGAGTGGTGATTTTTTATATTTTTATGTAATTTCCAAATTTTCCACAATAGTTTTATAATTGAAAAAATATTTTTTAAGAAAAATTAATGGTGAATTTGATAAGCATTTTCCTTAAGATACTTAGATTTTAAATCATGGTAAAATATAAAAGGAAATAACGCATTTTATCCGATAGAAGACATAATGACAGTACTGGAACTACTTAAAAGCATGAAGTAAGGTGAAATAAGCAGAATACAAAACTGAACATGTAGGGTTGTAGAAAGCTATATGTGTATGTATAAACAGAAAAATAAATGAGGGGCACCTGGGTGGCTTAGTTGGTGCTTGGGATCAAGCCGTGCATCATTGGGCTCCCTGCTCAGCAGGGAGTCTGCTTCACCCTCTTCTCTCTCTTCCCCCCTGCTCATGCTCTGTCTCTCTCTCAAATAAATAATAAAATTTTTTTAAAAAGAAAAAAAATGAAACCCGTTATTTTTTTGGATGATAGTGTGTGGTATTTATTTATTTATTTACTTACTTATTTTTAAAGGATTTTTAAATTTATTTGACAGAGGAAGATCAGGGAACACAAGCAGGGGGAATGGGAGAGGGAGGAGCAGGTTTCCCGCAGAGCAGGAAGCACAATGTGGGGCTTGATCCTGGGACTCCAGGATCATGACCTGAGTGAGCCAAAGGCAGACGCCCAACGACTGAACCACCTAGGCACCCCATGTGGCTTTTTAAAAAAATTATATATATTATTGTAATTTTGAAGAATAGAAGGAAATGAGTGCTTTAAAAAAAGGGTAACCATAATTGTATATTCTTGAAGTTAGAAACATTAGTAACTGGGTTACATGATATACTTTCAGTGTTTTCATTGTTTTTTAATCTTTCTCCACTTTAATTCCAGTCTTTTAAAAGCATTTTCTAGTGAAGTAGTCTTCATAGGTCTGTTTTTCCTAATGAAGAAACTAATCCTATTTTAGTTGAAAGCCGGTTTGGTTTGCTAATGGTAAGGAAAAGTTAAAATATTAATCCATCTCAACATAATAGTACATCTGAACCAATAAAGTTTCAGTTGTGGTTTTTCATCAGTTATAATCATACAATTTTCTGTTTTTCTAGATATAGTCTGATACAGCTAAAAGGACAGTTTCATATAAATATAACAGCATATATTATGTATAGAACTGGCAGAAAATTTATATTATTTTAATGATCACTAAGAATTTTTTTTACACTTTTCTCATACTATTAAGATGAATTCCTGATAAATTCATGATAGTGAATATATTTAGCAGCAGTATAGGCAATGAGGGATTTAAAGTAGTTGTACAATTTTGCTAAAAATGCATCCCTAGACTTGCTATACACGAGTGAAACAGAAGCATAAGAAAATGGAAGAAGACGGAGTACCTGGGTGGCTCAGTTGGTTAAGCATCTGCCTTTGGCTTAAGTCATGATCCCAGGGTCCTGTGATCAAGCCCCCTCTTCTTCCCTGCAGAGCAGGGAGCCTACTTCTCCCTCTCCTTCCCACTTGTGCTCTCTCTTGCTTCTCTATAGCTATCTCTGTCTCTCTCTCAAATAAATAGGATCTTGTAAAAAAAAAAAAATGCAAGAGGAGAGAAGACAGTACTAAATAATAGAATTCTGCTAACATTGGGGAGATGACAAGAAAATTCTGTACATACTTAGTTTTTAAGTAAGCTCTACCCCTAGTATGGGCTTAGATCAAGAGTCACATGCTCTACTGACTGAGCCAGCCAGGTGCCCTGAGAATTTTCTATTCTTATTTCATCTTCCAATAGAATGAGAACATTAAAGAAGTAGTTGAGAGAACCCAGATAATGGATGAGATGAAGTAGGAATTTTTTATCTTTTTTAGGAAGGAAATGATGGTGTTAATCATGAGTCCTTGTAGTTGTGTAAAATTAATTTATGAATACTATGTTTAAATCTACGCATTTTTAGCCAAATTTACTTACGTTGGCACATGGGTGATTTTTAAAAAGTCTTTGATCTGAAATATAATTCATAAGCATTATTTTATTTTCCAACTTCAGAGTTTTTTGTTTTATAATTTCTGTCTCTTTATTGGTATTCTCTCTTTGGTGAGACATTGTTCTCAGATTTTAGTTCTTTAGATGTAGTTTCCTTTAATTCTTTGAACACATTCTGTGTGTAGGTCATACTTGTTTCTTTGCATGGCTCTTAATTTTTGGTTGGGAACTGAAGTTTAAAATACTGTAATGTGGCATCTCTGGAAACCAGAGTCTTTCGTCTTTCCAGGGTTTTTTTGCTGTTTTTGTTTTTTATGTAGTGATTTTTCTGAAGTAATTCTTGAAGTCTATGTATTTTTTTGTTATGTATGGCCACTAGAGTTGTTGCTTGGTTAGCTTATTGGTTAGCTAATGATTTGAAAGAGATTTCTTTAAATACTTGTAACTTATAAGTCTCCAGTCTGCCAAGGGGGCTCTGTATGCATATTGGGTATATCTACAGTACACCACTAGGCATTTTACAACTTTGCCTTAGCCTTTACTTTTTGCTTCTGCAGAGCCTTAGGGTCAGTTGTGAGAGCTTAGGACTGTTTCAGGTCTTTCCTGATCTGGTACAGATGTCTTGTATGCATGTGGACTTCATGATCCCATGGATATGGGAAGCTTTCAAAGCTTCTTGAATATCTTATTTCTCAACTTTTCTTTTTAAGCTTTTTGATTAGCCTGTTGTTTTCCCCTTTAAAACTGTTATGCACTGCCGCAGGCAGCCCTGATGTGCAGCAGTTGTCTATGATTGTTTTTGACAGACACCCCCAGGGAAAAGTCTCTTTTACTTTGGCACTCTGTCAAGTCAAATAAAGGCAGCCCTGTGAGTGGTGTGTCTTAAGGGAACCACCAGACACATCCAGTAATTCTCTGGGATAGGAGTTTTGAAGGATCTCTAACCCCATTCTGCCTTCTCTAGTGGCTGCTAGATTGCTGGATTCTGCCATGATTGTGGGTTGTTGTTTTTAGGCTATCATGGCACTAGGGAGGGGATGATGGAAATCTGGAAAGTTAAAAATGTCACAGAGTTCTTACTGAGATTCAGCTGTTCTTGAATAAATGCTCCCTAGACTTAAAGCTTTAAGCCATTAGTTAATTTCCAGAGTTCTAAAAAAAAAAACTGATTCTGACAATTTTTTGCCAGTATGAAAAAGAAGTTTTATTGGTCCATGCTTTGCCATTTTGAGTGACTTCCCAGGTTATCTTTTAAGTGTCTCCAGTGCATTTTTGCACACTCCAGATAGAGTCATCTTACTGGTTTTATAAACACTATTGACTTCCCATTGCTCCTAGGATGGAGACTAGAATTCTTATTTTTGACCTACAAAGTCATCCATTGTTTTACTATTCTTTTCATTCTCTTTTCCACTACCCTGTCCTATTTGGTTCTTTAAAATTGCCTTAGGTTGGGGCGCCTGGGTTGCTCAGCCAATTGAACATTTTCAGCTCAGGTCATGATCTCAGAGTCTTGGGATCGACCTGCCTTTACCCCTTCCCCCAGCTCATGCTCTTTCTCTTTCTCTCTCTCAAATAAATAAATAAATAAATAAATGCCTTAGGTCATGCAAGTGCATTTTAGTATCACTTTCAGGTACATATTGAAAAAATTAGGAATTTTGATTGGACTTGCATTGGTTTTATAGGTCAGCTTAGAAGAGAATTGATAGTCTGGTATTTTAGTCTTCATTTATGAAGATGGCATATGTCTTTATTTGTTCAGGTATTTTATATGTCCTTGAGTACAGTCTGAAAATTTCTTAGTTGAGGTCACACACATCTTTGATTTATCTAGGTACTTTTATAGCCCTTGTTGCTGTTGTGTAAGGGAATTTTTTGTGAGTTATGATTACTAGTACCTGTGACAGCTTCTGGTTTTTTGGTTGATTTAATTCTAGTTCCTTTATAGATCTCATAGCTTGATGATTTCTTTTGAGTTTGTCTCTTTTTAGTTCTTTTCATTGATATGTCTTACTCTTCTGTGATTATGTGTGTCCCTGTTACTGCATTCTATGAAAACTACAGTATAGTGCTAAATAGAAAACAATGATAGAAACATTCTTGTTATACATCTGACTTTAATGGGAGTTGCTTATAAAGTTTTATAATTAAATGTGTGTGTGAGCTGTAAGGTTTTGGTACTAAGAATTATTATAAATAAGTATTAAATTTTAATCTTTTTAACATCCATCAGCATAAATTTATTTTTTGTTTAGTTTTTTGAAGGTAAGCCATTGCCATCCCTTTATTTCTATAATATTTGATTTGTTTTTAAATCTGATTTGGTGCACTCAGTAGTCTCTTTACCAGTGCTTTCCACTGTTGTTGTCGAGTAGTTTTTTAGCAAGTGCTCATAAGGACATTGTTTCTTAAGTTCTTAATTTTAAGGAATAATTGCTTATTGCTTTTATTACCTAAATATCTATTTGAGTAGGTGTACTACTTCTAGAATAACAATTTATTTCAAAACCTTATAGATATTAGTCATTGAGAGGAGAAGTACAATACTGTATTTTAAGACTTACCTTTTTATTGGCTTGGACAACTAGTGGATATTTTCTTTTTATTCTTTTAAGTTTAGTGTGTTTTGGTGCAAATTATTTTGAATAATTTTTTTCTTGGAATGAATTGTTGCTTTTTATCTAAATATCTAATTTTTTTCTTCATTGCACAGAAATTTGCTGTCACCATATCTATACTTTTTCTGATCCATTTAGTAGACTCTTTTGGAGGATCATCTTTCATATCGTTGTGCATTTATTCTTTATTTCACTCAACAAATACTTAGTGATTCCTGTTCTGTGCCAGTGAACAAAACACATCCATGGCCCGCATGGAGCTTAAATTCTTGTGGGAGGAAGAAGGTAATAGTTAATCTAACAGATAAGTAAATTACATGTTAATTTATAAGGTGACAAGAACCAAGAAAAAGTAAAGCCAGGTAGGATAAGAGAGTTAAACAGATATTTGGGGAAAACTCAATTTTTGTCTTTTTTCTCTGAATTAACCGTTATTATCTTAAACCTTTGTTGAGTTATGTCTTTCCTGGTTTTTGCTGTTTCTAGTTTATTTATTATCTCTAATAATTGTTTCAGTTCTCAATAACTTTTTTTAGCTCTGCAGTCTCCCTTTCCATCCCTTTTATTGTTTTATTATCTGACTGTTAACTCATTTGATTGATCAATTGATTTTTTTATTTTATTTTATTTTTTTCAGTGTTCCAAGATTCATTGTTTATGCACCAGGCCCAGTAACTCATTCAATTTAATTTGATGGTCTTATTTTGAAGAAATTTGACAGGAAAGAGAGAGAAGAGATAGAGATGATAACTTTAAGGAATAATAGTGGAGTTGGTGGAATCTTCTTTTTTGTTGTTTTCTTAGGGTAGTGATGATTTATGCATGTTTAAGCTGGAAGGGAAGAAGCTAAAGGAAAAGAAGAGTTTATATAGCTAAGATGTCAAAGGGTAAATTGGTCTGTATCACACAGAGTACCTAGATAATAATAAGAATTTTGAAATTAGAAGAGCTGTCTGATTCCAGAGTCTATGCTTCTAAACATTATAATGTACTCCCTCTGAGAGGTAGGTTGTTTATAATGGGATTTTCAAAGGAAGAGAGAATGGATTTCAGAAGCAACAGAAAAAGGGTCAGTTGGGAGACTGGCCAGAGATAAGACAGACTTCAAAGACTCCATCCTGTTTACTAGTTGGGAAAGGAACACAAATAGAAGTTATGTTGAGACATGGTTTTTACCATATGAAATTACACAGCTCTGTCTTGCGGTGACTTAGGAATATATTGAGTAGATGGGGCTATTAATTGTCAACAAAGTTGGTATCCAGTTGTCGAGAATTTTTTTTTTAGAGTTTTTATTTATTTATTTGACAGAGATCACAAGTATGCAGAGAGGCAGGCAGAGAGAGAGGAGGAAGCAGGCTCCCTGCTGAGCAGAGACACTACCCCCACCCCATGCAGGGCTGGATCCTAGGACCCTGGGATCATGACCAGAGCCAAAGGCAGAGGCTTTAACCCACTGAGCCACCCAGGCACCCCTAGAATATTTTTTTTTGAAGATTCTATTCCAAGGGTTTTCAGTGGAGGAGTCACTACTTGCAGAGGGGCATTAGGAAGTTTTTGGAGTGACTTTTGCTCATTGAAGTTTTTGAGAGTATTACTGACACCAGTTTTTGGGCCAGAGAATGTAGATACTCTGTATCTCATGACCCCATCCATATAGGTAAGATCCCTCTGAACCTTTATATAGATGAAAAACTAAAATTTTATTAGGCTAGACTGAAGTTCTTTTTGCACATAAACACAAAATATGTTTTGTACATTTTATTTTTATTAAATAGATTTTAATAAAATAAAAATTTAAATACTTTTAGAAAGTATTATTTTTGCATGGCAAAATGTATGCTAAAATTTCCTCTAATTTGACAGCCTTGTAGATGGAGGGAAGATTGTATCTTATTTTGTTTAGAATTTTACTGGGGATGGAGGGTGGGGAGAACTTTTACAAAGGGTTAACCGTTTAAGAAAATCCAGTCACTGTCACCAGTGTCACTTGGCGGTATTTGTGCCATTAGTTCTGTAGTCAGCATTTGTTTTTGTTTTTGTTTTTGTTTTTGTTTTAAGATTTTATTTATTTATCAGAGAGAGAGTGGGAGAGAGCGAGCACAGGCAGACAGAATGGCAGGCAGAGGCAGAGGGAGAAGCAGGCTCCCTGCCGAGCAAGGAGCCTGATGTGGGACTCGATCCCAGGACGCTGGGATTATGACCCGAGCCGAAGGCAGCTGCTTAACCAACTGAGCCACCCAGGCGTCCCTGTAGTCAGCATTTGTATCTGTAACATTAATAGTGATTACAGTGAGTCTGCATGGTAGAATGATACTTTGATCCTGTCTTCTGATGTGCTTATGCATTTACATATATAAAAAATTTATATTCCATTATAAGTTACTTTCCTTTATTCTTTATAGCTCTTTATGGGTGTATATATGTGTGTATCCAAAATTTCATGAAAAAGAATGAATGTGTATATAATTTTTAAAAATTGTGTGTAGAAAGTTTATTTTCTGTGTATTTCATTTCAATATAGATAAAAGGGCCCTATAAAAGAAGGGTATTGAGTGTAATAGAACTGAGAACTGCCGCTCTGTGCCTTTCCCAGTGATGTAAAATGGCTCATTTATTGTATTTTAAATTCCCGTAAATATGTGGGTCTGTTTCTCTAGACTGTTCTATTCCATTGATTCCTTTCTCTAATCCTGTTCCAGTGCAGTTTTATTTCAGTTACTTTAGCATTATAATGGGGTTTGATATAAAGTAGAACAAAGAATGAGAAAAAATAGTATTTATTGAGTACTTGCTGTTAGCCATTGCCCTAAGTGTTGTATATTAATTAGTTCATGTAATCATCACAGTAACACTAAATATTACCACGTTTTGTTAAACCTAAGATGCTTTGTTATTGATGCTTTCTTGATGGTATCAGAAAGTGTCAGTGAAAGGTTTTCATTTGGCACATCATTATTGACTCCTGGGTGATAATTGTTATTTTTAAGACGTCACCAATCTCTGAGACATTAAAATATGAAAAAATATGTTGTAGAATCATTGAAGTAGGATGTTGTCATCTTCGTTTTACAGTTGAGGAAGTAAATGGGTAGAGAGTTTAACCTTCCTAAGATCACATAGTTAATTGACTTCATAGCTCATATGCTTGGTTGGGATCTTTTAAATTTATTGTTGTATTTTTCTCAGTGTTTATTTCTGATATATTGCAAAAGTTATGTGTGCTCTAGGTTCATGGTAAATACCCTTTTTCAAATAGGAGAAGTTGCCCTCTATTGTAGGTGTATAATTTCTAAATATTCTTGCCTGCCTACTGGGTCCATCTCTACGGAGTTCTCCTAACAGATAATCCTCTGTGTGAGAGAATACACTTTGCCCTTGATACTATGCTTATCCATGAGACTTGTATAACCAGTGGAATGTGAGTGAAACTGATAAGCTATATTAGAGCAGAAGCTTTCAGAGCCATCTTGTGATTTAGCTGTTGCTTTTCCGCTCTGCTGTATGAACAGATTGTTGCAGATAGAGACTACCTTCAACCTGGAATGAAGACAGTATGGGCCTACAAGCCATCTGTAATGGACACATAGCATGAGCAAGAAATAAATCTTTATGCTATAAACCATGAGATTTTGATGTTGTTTGTTAACACAGGATAAATTAGTAGAAGTTGACCAATCTAGAATGCTAAAAATTTTTATTAGGCATTTGGATTGAATTTTACATTTTCTCAACATCTATTACTATGGTGAATTACATTGATAGATTTTTCTAAAGTGAAACCATGCTTTACTAGAATAAACGTCTTGGTCTTGATGTATTTATTCTTTTATATGTGCAGCTGGGTTTTGTTTGCTATTTTTTTGTTGTGGCAAAATATACATAACATAAAATTTCTCATTTAACCTTTTATAGGTGTGGCATTAGGTACTTTCACATTGTGCAATCATCACCACTCTCCAGCACTTTTTAAGTTGTAATATTGAGTTTCCTAGGGATCCCCACGATCCTTTCATGAGGTCTGCAAAGTCAGACTGTTTTCATAATAACAAGACTTTATTTGTTTTTACTGTTGTCTTTCTCACAAGTGTACAGTGGGGTTTTCCAGAGGCTGCATTACAGATGAATTGCAACAAATTGAACACAGCAAATTTGAGCGATCTTCTGTTAAAGAGATGCACCAAAATATAAAACATGCTACTCCTCTAAATGTATTTGTAAAGTACATTTATTTTAATAAGAGTGTTGTTAGCATGAATGAATTTATAGTTGTTTTTCAGTGACTTAATAATAAAATTTTGTGGGCACCTGGGTGGCTCAGTGGGTTAAAGCCTCTGCCTTCAGCTCGGGTCATGATCTCTCAGGGTCCTGGGATCAAGCCCCGCATCGGGCTCTCTGCTCAGTGGGGAGCCTGCCCCCCCCACCTGCCTCTCTGCCTACTTGTGGTCTCTCCCTGTCAAATAAATAAAATCTTTTAAACAATTTTAAAAATTAATAAAATTTTGTTTTAATATCTAATATGGTAAATATTGATAGGATGACCCATAGAAGCAAAAGTCTTCTGGGTCCTCAGTAATTTTTAAAAATATTTTAAAAGGTCCTGAGACCAAACTATTTACGAATCTCTGCCTCAGTTAACAGAAAATATGTTCCTTTAAACTGCAAAGTGATATATTGCATTTTGCCCTTAACTATTCAGATTTCTACTTTTCAGCTAATGTTGGCCATTTATATTTTCTGAAATAATCACTCGTTTTTTTCCCCTAGGATTCAAATCATATTTGTAGAGAATTTCTATATTAGTTAAAATGTTTTCTAAAAATCTCTTCTGAATTTGTAATTCTGTCTCATTTTTATTCCTGAGTTTGTTTTCTCTCCTTTTTCTTGGTCAGGCCTGACAAAAGTTTGCCTAAATCACTTACTACATTTTGAAGAATCAGCTTTTTGATTACTGGTCATCTACTCTTTTAGTTTTCTATTATATTACTTTTTTCTTTGTTATTACCTTGTAATCTTTTTTTTTTTTTTTTTAAAGATTTTATTTCTGAGTGACCTCTACACCCAGCATGGGGCTTGAACTTAAAACCCTGAGATCAAGAGTTAACACTCTCTGCTGACTGAGCCAGCCACGGGTCCCCTTGTAACCTTTCTTTATTCTTAATTTGTTTTCTTTTAAATTCTTCGACTGAGAAGTCTTTTTTCTTTCCTAAGAAACTTGTTAATGGCTATAAATGTTTCCACAGTTCTGCGTTGCATGTCACAAGCTTTGTTTTTTTAGTGACCTCATTTTTTTCTTTTTTAAGATTTTATTTATTTAATTTGACAGACAGAGGTCACAATTAGGCAGAGGCACAGGCAGAGAGAAAGGAAGGGAAGCAGGCTCCCCTCTCAGCAGAGAGCGGGATGTGGGGCTCGATCCCAGCACCGTGGGATCATGACCTGAGCCGAAGGCAGTGGCTTTAACCTGCTGAGCCACCCAGGCGCCCTGACCTCACTTTTTCTAAAAAAGTAGTTCATAACTTTTGTTTTGAATCTCTTTTTTTAATGCAAGAATCATTTAAAATTTATTGGTTTCTTTGATATTGTTTACTTCATGCTACTTGTACTTGCGTAAGTATATTCTCAAGTAATTCTTTTGGAGTATATTTCTGGGTAATAATTGAATCCTTGCAGACCTGCATATGTCTTTATTTTGCCTTCACACTTGAAAGATAGTTTGGGGGATGCCTAGGTGGCTCAGTCGGTTAAGCCACTGCCTCTGACTCAGGTCATAATACCAGGGTCCTGAGATCAAGTCCCGCTTCTCTCTCTGCCTCTGCCTGCCACTCTGCCTGCTTGTGGGCGCTCTCTATTTTTCCTCTGATAAATAAATAAATAAAATCTTTTTTTTTTTAAAGATAGTTTGGTTACATATAGAAACTTTAAAGTATCATACTTTGTTTTATTTTTATATCCACTCTTTGCAAATAGTAGTGTGTGGTATCTGTCTAATTCTTTGTGAGTAATCCACTTTCTCAACTTCCTTTCTCATATGTTTTAGGATTTTTCTCTTTATTTATCCTTGGTATTCTAAAATTTTACCAGGCTTACTCAAGTTTCTGTGTTCACCCTTTCCAACTAAGGGCAGAAATGAAATCTCTGTTATTTGCCTTTTCCAAAAAAGGCAGTATATAGAGATCTACCCGTATTGCTGCTTTTAATGCAGAAACTGCAGTTAATCTGTCTTCTGTCTTTTCCTATTTTCTCTCCCTTACCTCAGAATTTGTAGCACCCTGGGAACTGTTCCCACCTTTTCTAGCATTCAGTCTCTGTGGGCAGTTTGGTTTCTTGCCTTATATCTTCCTCAGGTTTCCAGTACATTAAAAGTACACCTTCTTGTTTTCTGGCATAATTGTGGATTTCCTGTCATTTTGAGGGTTTGGATTAGCAGGAGAAGAAGCAGGAGAAGGAGGCTGCAGCATGTATTAATTTGCCACCTTAAACAGAAGCTTGCATTGTTTTCCTAGCTTAAGATCTTGGGCAGATTGTTTAATCTCTCAGTTTCAGTTCCACATTAAAAACAACAACAACAACAAACTTTCTATTTTATAATATGATCCAAAAGTTTATTTTAAGGATTAGAGAGAGCATACCTCAAATACCTAGTACAGTGTGGGGCGTAGAGTAGCTGGGTAATAAATAGTACCTGTATTGCTATGATATTAAATGCCTACTACAGTGCATGGCATAGAATGGAAGTGTAATGAATGGTGCCCAGATTGCTACAATGAAACTGGCATCTTCTGTGTGTGCAGTAAAACTAAATCATCATTAATCATTGGTCATCTGAAATTTTCTTGTGCTATCTCCATGTTAGGTTGTGTTTGACAGTCATAATTTTGGTAGCCTGCTTTTTTAATAGAATCTTGATCTTCATGTTGGGTTGTGGCCATTAGGGAAGAGCCATTGTATTAGAAAAAAATTCCATTAAGAAGGAAGTAATAACCATAGTTATATTTTTGAATTATGTTTGATTGTTTGCAATCTTATTGTACCTTTTTTACTCATTTTTTAATAGTTTCTAATTAGAAGATAATAAAGGCTTTACTTCCAAATATGCTGTTAAATAACAAAATTAGCTTTTTATTTTTCTAAAACCATACCCATCTTCCTCATCTATTGGCAGGCTTTGCTGTCGCCTATTCCAACTTTACCATAAAAAAATCATTTAAAATTTGTTTTCCTTTATTTTCATGTTGTGTTTCAGTGTGTATAGTGAGACAAAAAGTAATAATCCTCCATCTCATTCTTGAATTTATCAAAAGCTGAAAATAAAATAGATCAGATCACTTTCTGGAACAAAATTACTTTATTAGTTTAGTAATAATTTGAGGTTACTTTAAAGATAAGAAGTAGCTTTGGGGAGAAGATTCATTTCCTGCCTTTGGGCTTTATCTGCAAGAACTACATCTTCAGTGTCAAGAGATTGTGTATTTATAACTGAACTCTAATAAAGTCTGTACTGGGGATGCTGCACACCTGACTTGGTCATTGTGATTATATATTAGGTGCCAAACTGTTGCTTGTCTTTAAAAAAAAATTGCCAGGTGTATTTCATTAAAATCGGCCTGTGTGGGGGCAACAAGACCTTGACTTACTTTATTTATTTGACAGAGACACAGCGAGGGAGGGAACACAAGCAGGGGGAGTGGGAGAGGGAGAAGCAGGCTTCCTGCTGAGCAGGATCCTGGGATCATGACCCTGGCTGAAGGCAGATGCTAAACGACTGAGCCACCCAGGTGCCCCACAACCTTGAGTTGATTATAAGTGTGCTAGTTATTACCAACATAGTTAATGTCCCTTTGGAAAATAAGTTTGTGTTTCTAAGTGGAATAAATTGTAGTTTTTCCTTTTATTAGTGAGTCAAGCAATAATAGGAAGAGGTCATTAATTATAGTAAATATGTTTTCACTAAATCTTATAAAATGTTTTCTTCAACTTTTTGATGCAGCATAGGATATTAAAAACCATGTTCTGGGTTTGTTTTCCTTAACTCTGTATCTTGCACAGTGTTAAAGAACTATACCTTTTTTTATGAGCAGTCTAAAATTACACTCCTTTAAGCACTCCTTTTATGCTTCTCCCACTTCTTGCTGTCTTTTCATCATAGACAAATTGTCATACAAAAACAAGATTATTTCAGAACTGCATCTTTCATATTTTTATGTCTGTGTGTGTTTGTCTTTCTGGAACTGAGACATCTCTTTAGCAATGGAAAGAACTGTTACTTACTGAGTAAACTTTTTAAACATGCAGGGAATTTAGTCATAGTCCTCATTTTGGGGTACAATTACATTATCAGCCTGATAAGGCTCTTTTCCTGTTGATTAGTTTTCCTCTTCATCCCTAATCCCCTCTTCCATTCCCCTTCAAACATACCCTGATTTGATAGGTATGCTTGAGGATGTGTCCTTTTATATTGTGTTGTTTTGAGTATGTTTTATATATGTAAATACCATTGTATTACAGATCTTTTATATATGTGTGTGTGTATATATATATATATATATATATCAACTTTATCTGATCCTATTCCCTTAAGAAATAAACATTTAAATTACCCTGTGTTCCTCCTACCACAACAATACTGTAAAGAAAAAGACATTCTCATACCTGTCCCACAAAAGAGTTTCTTTGGGGAATATATCCAGGAGTGAGATTTCTGAACTGGGGAGTATATAAATGAATTTTTCACTAAGGAAGAAGATTAGGATTAGAGAGAGCATGGCAAATTGGTTTCTGGAATACATATACCAGTTTACATTCAATTTCATTTTGTTGGTGGTCACTATTTATCCATTTACTCATCAACACCTTATAGTTTTTCCAATTCTTAGTTGTTTATTTTGTACTTCATTGATTTTTATGAAGCTGAGTTATCTCTTCATGTGTTTTTTAGGCATTCCTTATTCTTCAAGTTTCTCATTCATGTCCACTGACCACTTCTCTGTATTTCCTGTCTCTATTTTTTAATGATTTGTAAGAGTCCCTTATATATTTTAGATATTAATCCCTTGTTGTTTTAGACGTAAGTCTGTTACACTTTTTGTGTCCTTATGGTGAAGACTGCTAATAATTCACCAAAGTCTATTCTTAGCTTTACAGACAGTTTAAGCTGGACACATAGCTGCTCAATTAGGGATTATATTTTTTAACTTTATCATTAGCTAAATTGAGGCCATGTGACTAATTTTGTCAATCAGATATGGGCAAAAGTGTTATGTGCATTTCTACTTCAATAGCTTAAAAGAAATTATGTGGTCTTTTTTTCCTTGTTATAGATTGGAAGATGGATAGGTTTGTTATTTTAGGCCATGACCTAACTTTCTCCATACCCTAGCAAATAGCAGAGCAGCAAGCCAGAAAGAGCTTAGGTTTCTGAATGACCATGTGTACTAAACAGTGGTCTTGCCAAACTGAATTGCCTCATGAAACAGTTATTAAAGAGATATATAAACTCAAGTCCAGTATTAGAGTGCTAACTTGTTATTAAGCTTAGAGTTGACTATAATGTGTCCTTTATGGAGCATAAATTCGCTCTTAAATATAGTCAAATCAATTTCCCCTATATAGTTTCTGCTTTAGAAGTCTTGTCTAAGTAGATATTTGCTGCTCTGAAGCTGTTCTCCAAGATGTTCTCCTCTCTACTATTGGCTTTGTAATACCTTTTATATATAGGTCATGTTGAGTTCACCTTTATACATGTTGTGAGGTAGGGATCCAACATTATTTTTCTTTAGATTGGCACAGGTGTTTGCCAGTACCATCTGTAAATAATGCATGCTTTTCCTTCTGATTTATTGGCCACTTTTATCATGTCAAGTTACCATATATTCATAAATCTGCTAAGCTCTCTTGTTTATTATTTTTGCTATGGCAGTTAGACAGTTTTTTATTATGTCTTAGTAGTAAATCATACTATCTAGTAGGGTGAGTCCCTTTATACGTCTCTTTAAATTTGATTGAATTATTTTTAGACATTTATTATATAGACGTTTTAGAATAAGTTTGTGAAATTTCTTGAAAACTAGAACAAAACCTTCCTGATTTATACTGGAACTGTCTTGGGTTTATAGACTAATCTTTAAGGAACTACCGGTAAATGTGGTATAGTTCTTCATGTAGACATTTTTCTGAGGTGATTTTTCACCCATCAGTGTCCTCTACCCTATCTTCAAGTTAATTCCTAGATAGTCCATATAACTATTTTGAGTGGTACTTTATTTTCCATATGACTATTCTGGTACAGAGCAACGTTATTGATTTTTTTAAGTTGATTTCTTGTATTTGGCAGTCTTTCTAAACTCATTTATGATGATAATTTGTCTACACCATCTGCTTCGTCTCTTCTAATCCTTATTCCTTGGTTTTTTTCCCCCTTCCCCCCGTTTTATTATATTAGCCATATCCTCCAGTAATATGTTGAACAAAGCCTCAATAGGCATCTTTTCTTATCTATATCTTAAATGGAATGATCCTGAAGTTTTCCATTAAGTTTGATGTATATTAGCTTTTAGTATGTAGACTTTATCAAGTTCAGGAATTTTTCCTTCTGTTCATAGTTTACTGGCAATTTTTTAATAAATCGTTAAAACTATCAGATGCCTGGGGCGCCTGGGTGGCTCAGTGGTTTGGGCTGCTGCCTTCGGCTCGGGTCATGATCTCAGGGTCCTGGGATCGAGCCCTGCATCGGGCTCTCTCTCTCTCTCTCTCTCTCTCTCTCTCTCTGCCTGCCTCTGCCTACTTGTGATCTCTGTCTGTCAAATAAATAAATAAAATCTTTAAAAAAAAAAAAAAAACTATCAGATGCCTTTTCCCTGAATCTATTGAAATACTCATTTTCTCCTGTAGTCCATAATGTGATTACATTGATAGATTTTCAAATATTAAACCATTTTTGAATTTCTTTTTTTTGTCAAAGATTTTTAAAATTTATTTGACACAGAGAGAGAGAGAGAGACAGTGAGAGAGGGAACACAAGCAGAGAGAATGGGAGAGAGAGAAGCAGGCTTCCTGCCAAGCGGGGAGCCTGATGCGGGGCTCGATCCCAGGACCTTAGAATCATGACCTGAGCCCAAGGCGCCACCCAGGTGCCCCCATTCTTGAATTTTTTGTGTTAATTGTTTTTGAGCAGTATGTGTTATTTTTAATATACTAACAGATTCAATTCACTAATTCATCATTTAGGATTTTCAGACATCTAATGTTCATAAATGAAATGGGCTTTAGTTATTAACTGAAAATGTGCCTGCAGATTTTAATTTATGGGGGTGACACTGACATGGAGAGAATGCATTGAAAGATTATTACTGTTCACAAGAGAAGGGAGCATGCTACTCCACTCAAGGACATGGGAAGTACCAGATGTAGTCAGGAAGCAAAAGCAAGAGCAAGGGGTAAGGCAAGGAAGGGGGAAACACTAGAATTGGCTAGTTTGAATAATGTTGGCAGGCTCTGGACTTAAAGAGGTGCTCTCCAATTGCTAATATCTGACCTTTAGTGCTTAGGGCAGAGGAATAATGCCTCCTGAAGTAGAACATACAGGTAAAGGAGATGATTTGAAGTTTGGGCTCTTCAGTTTACATAGGAAAAATACATTCTTGGACTAACCTTGGCTATCTCTCAGGAATTGACCAACCCTGGGAGAGGTAGTTTCTCCCTAGTCAGCGAGGTCACAAATGCTGGAGCATCAAGAATACAGGAAATAAGAACATACAGTTAATGTTATTGGCCTTCTGGTGGATGGATGCCAAGTAGACAAAAATTCTAAGAAAACACAAACAGCTATCTGTTCTTTTCTTACTACTATCTGGTTTTGAAATCAAAATGATGTCAGCCATATAAAGCATTTTAGGTATTTCTCTTTGTATTCTATTATCTGTAACAAATTGTAGAAAATGAATTATTTGCTCCTTGAAATTTTTAGGAGAATTCAGCTTCTATAACTATCAGGGTTTATGGCTGTTTGGGAGACAATGTCTTTGTGGTTATTGGTCTTTACAGGTTTTTTTTTTTTTAAGATTTTATTTAAGTATTTATGACCTTTTGTAATGTAATATTGTAAACGTAAATATTATAGTATTATGATAGTACTTTTAAATCTCATCTATCATCACCTGTATCTCTTCACTTTTCTTGATGGTCTTGCCAGAAGTTTGTCTGCTTACTAATCTTTTCAAAGAATCAGCATTTGATTTTATTCATCTTTCCATTTTATTTCTTCTCTGATTTCTGCCCATATCTTTGTTTCCTTTGTTCTTTTGAGTTATTCTATAGATACTTTTTCTTTTTTCTTTTCTTTTTTTTTTTTTTTAAAGATTTTATTTATTTATTTGACAGAGAGAAATCACAAGTAGATGGAGAGGCAGGCAGAGAGAGAGAGAGAGGGAAGCAGGCTCTCTGCTGAGCAGAGAGCCCGATGCGGGACTCGATCCCAGGACCCTGAGATCATGACCTGAGCCGAAGGCAGGGGCTCAACCCACTGAGCCACCCAGGCGCCCCTATAGATACTTTTTCAACTTGAGTTGAACTTTGATATTTCTTATATAAGCACATAAATCTATAGTTTTTTAAAATATTGTTTTAGTTGTCTCACAAACTTTGTTACATGGTATTTTTATTGTTGTACTTATCTAATTATCCTTTAATTTCCTTTATAATTTCTTCTTTGACCTGAGGATTTAGAACTATGGTTTTTGAGTTTCTAGACATATGGGTGGAGGTTGTTTTTTGTTTGTTTTTGGTTGCTTTTGTTGTTATGGATTTCTAGTTTTATTGTTAAAACCAAAGAACATCCATTATATAGTGTTTGCTTTGTGGCCAGCACATAGTTTTTGCTCCTTATGTCTTTGAAAAGCATGTTTATTTTTCATAGTATGTGAGTTGTCTATATATTTGTTAGTTTGAACTTACTTGTATTTTCTATAATTAATCTTTTCCTGTTCTGTTAGTTTCAGAGAAGAGTAAGTTAAAATTGCCATCTAAAATTGTTGATGTCTCTCTAAAATTGTTGCTTTGTGTGTATGTGTTTGTAACATTATTGCAAAGAAATTCACATGCCATAAAATGCAATGGTTTTTAATATATCCACAGAGTTGTGCAGTCATTATTATTACCTAATTTTAGAACAGTCTTTTTTTTTTTTTTTTTAAGATTTATTTATTTATTTGACAGAGAGAGATTACAAGTAGGCAGAGAGGCAGGCAGAGAGAGAGGAGGAAGCAGGCTCCCTGCTGAGCAGAGAGCCCGATGCAGGACTCGATCCCAGGACCCTGAGATCATGACCTGAGCTGAAGGCAGCGGCTTAACCCACTGAGCCACCCAGGCGCCCCAGAACAGTCTTTTTTAAAAAGCCCAAAAAGACACTTGTGCCCATTAGCAGTCACTCCCCTCTCTCCCTTTCCCCAAACCCTGGAAACTACTTATTGACTTTCTGTCTCTTATTCAGTGGGTTTCAAGTAAGTGGAATCATATAATATGTGGCCTTTGCAGTCACAAAACATGGCTTCTTTCACATAGCATAATGCTTTCAGGTTCATCTGTGTTGTAGCCTTTATCAATACTTCATTCCTTCTTATGGCCAAATGATACTCTATTGTATGGATATACATACCATATTTCGTTTACCCATTCATCTTGATGGGCATTTGGGTTGTTTCCATTTTTTGGTTATTAAGAATAATGCTGCTATGAACATTCATGTATAGCCTTTTTTATAGAGATGTTTTCATTTTTCTTGAGTATATGCCTAGGAATGGAACTGCTGGGTTTTATGTGGCTCTGTGTTTACCTTTTGAAGTACTACCAGACTATTTTCCAAAGTTGCTACACCATTTTACAGTTCCACCAGCAACATTTAAGGATTCCATTTTCTCCATGATTCATCAACACTTAATATTTTTTATTTCAGTCATTCTGCTGGGTGTGAAATGACATCTCATAATGGTTTTGATTTGTATTTCTTTAATGACTTAATGATACTGAGCATCTTCTCAAGTGCTTGTTGGCCATTTATATATCTTTGGAGAATTGTCTATCCAAGTTTGCAAGTCCATTGTTCATTTTTAAATTGGTCTTTATTGTTGAATTGTAAGAACTATTTATTCAGGATACAAATCCCTTACCATATATATGATTTCCAAATATTTTCTTCTGTTCAGTGGGCTTTCACTTTCTTGATGCTGTCCTCTGAAATAGTTATTTCTAATTTTGTTGAAATGTAATTTGTGCCTTTTTTTCGATTGTTGCTTGTACTCTTGGTTTGGTAAGTTACAAATTTTGTCATGTAGTATGTAGCCGTGATCACAAAGATTTATTCCTGTGTTTTCTAAGTTTTGTAGTTTTAGTGCTTACTTTTATGTTATGATCCATTTGAGTTTTTTCTATATGGTGTGAGGTAAGTACCCAACTTCATTCTTTTGCATGTGGGTATCTAGTTGTTTCAGCACTATTTATTAAGAAGACTATTCTTTCCCCCGTTGAATTGTCTTGGTGTTTTATTTATTGTAAAAGCATAAATGTTTATGTTTGCCAGTTCTTAATCTGTTTTTCCTTCAATATATAATACAGTACCCTACTTTTCCTTTATATATATTTTTAAAGATTTTATTTATTTATTTGATAGAGAGAGACCACAAGTAGGCAGAGAGGCAGGCAGAGAGAGAGAGGAGGAAGCAGGCTCCCTGTTGAGCAGGGAGCCTGATGCGGGACTTGATCCCAGGACCCAAGATCATGACCTGAGCCGAAGGCAGAGGCTTAACCCACTGAGCCACCCAGGCGCCCCTTTATATTTGTTTTTGCTTTCTATTTTGTGCTTTGTTTTTTTTTTAATTTTCTAATTACTGTGAAGCTCTTGGTTCACAGTTGTCCTTCGTATTTCCCAGCCATTTATTTTCAGCGTTTCTGTACCTTTTTGGACTTAGGCTATCCCTATTGATCTCCTATTCCTACGTCTTTTTTTTTTTTTCCTGTTATTTTTTTTGACAGAAATCACAAGTAGGCAGAGAGGCAGGCAGAGACGGGGAAGCAGGCTCCCTGCTGAGCAGACAGCCCCTTGTGGGCCTCTGTCCCAGGACCCTGAGACCATGACCTGAGCTGAAGGCAGAGGCTTAACCCACTGAGCCACCCAGGCGCCCATTACTACATCTTTTAAAAATCCAATCTTAAGAATCTTCCTTTAGATCAGTGAGTTTAACTCATTTACATGTATGTATTGGAACATTGTATTAGAACTTTCCTGTCATGTTATATTATATTTTTTATTTACCATACTTCTTGGCTTTTTTCCTTTTCCCATTTAATAGATTGAATTTTCGTTTTTGTTTTTGTTTTTGTTTTTGTTTTTTTCAGTTTGAAAGCTCCACATTTTGCTCTGTTTTAGTTAGAATTTTGGTCATTGTATGGTAACAGGTGGTAACGACACTTACCAGGGTGAGTGTAATGTAACATAAAGAATTGTTGAATCACTGTTCTGCACCTAAAACTAAAACAATGTTCTGCGTCAACTGTTCTTCAGTAATAAAAAATTTTTTAAAAAAGAAAAATATTTTTGGTCATTGCCCAGATAAGTCCAGACTTTCATTTATGGGTGTTTGTTTGTTTGTTTGTTTGTTTTAAGTATTTTTATCTACATCACCATTCTCCCTTTAGCAAGTACTGTGGCAAAGTTTGGTGTCCTTTTCTCATCACTATATTTATATCACCTAGTAGGTGAGATGTTGGCAAACTATGGCCTATGTGCCAGCAACCGGTTTTTAAGTAAAGTTTTGTTGGAACATGCTAAGATCCATGCTATCCTATATAGCACCCACTAGTTGTAGAGGGTTTAACTTTAAGCTTAAAATTTAAAAGTTCCTCAGTCACACTAGCCACATTCATGTTATCCATAGCCACATGTGACTAATGGCTACCATATTGGACAACACAGATAAAGGTAGAACACTTTAGTTATCCCAGAAAGTTCTGTTATACAGAGCTTCCCTAGATTTTTGGCTCTAGAATGTTTTGGTTATATGTTTTGTTCCTTTTTGAAGGTAATAGTAAGTTTTACTAAATTATTTGTTCACTTTTTTTTTTTTTTTTAAGATTTTATTTATTTGACAGAGCACAAACATTGCAAGGGGGTTGGGGAGAAGCAGGCTCCCCACTGAGCAAAGAGCCCAATGCTAAGCTCAGTCCTAGGACTTTGGGATCATGACCTGAGCCAAGGACAGACGCTTAACCAAGTGAGCCACCTAGGTGCCCGTATTTATTCACTTTCATGTATCTTTTATAACATCATTCTTGTTGGCAATGGTTCCTTTAATGAGTATTTTCAAAGAGGGCCTTTAATGTAGGAAATATTCTAAGACTTTGTGTGCTTAAGATCGCTTTACTTTTGATGATAGTTTATCTGGACATAAACTTTTTGGTTCAAAATTCTGTCAACGTTTTAAAATTACTCTGCATAGTAATTTTAAGAATTACTTTAAATCTTGTGTTTCTAATGAGGTATCTGATGTCATTTTGATCCTATTCCTTTCTAGGTAAACTACTCTTGTTAGAAGCTCTTAGATTTTTTTTTTTTTTTTTTTTTTGGTCTTTGATTCTCTTAAATTTTATTGTATCAAGGTGTTGTTTATGTATATGTATATGTGTGTGTTTTATTTATCCTCTGGCACTCATAAGCTGTTCAATTTGGCATTTTTTTAATTCTGGAAAATTCTCAGTCATTCATATACTTCTGGGAATCAGTTTAATTTATACACTTCTGTATCTTCTGTTTTTACAAAGTTAATACTCTATCATGTCTTTGTACCTTTAAAAAATCTTTCTTATCCCTTCCTCTTAATGTTTCAGAAGTGTTTCTTAGTGTAATAATTCCAACTCACTAAAACATTTTTCAGCTATACCCGTTAATCCATTCACCCATCTCTTGATATTTTCATTTTAACTGTTTTCTGTATACATTATTTCAAATTGTTTCTTTTTTAAATTAAATCTCAAATCACCTTTATTTATTTATGTATTTATTATTTTTTTAAAGATTTTATTCATTTATTCAACCGAGAATGAGAGAGCATAAGCAGGAGCAGCAGCAGGCAGAGGGAAAGGGAGAAGCAGACTCCCCACTGGGCAGAGACCTCTACACGGGCCAGATCCCAGGATGCTGGGATCATGACCCAAGCCTAAGGCAGATGCTTAACTGACTGAGCCACTCAGGCGCCCCTCAGATGGTTTCTTTTTTAAAAACAATTTCTACTTCATATTAACCCACATCCTCTCATATCTGAGGATGTGTATTATGGTCATATAAAATTTATAGTCTGACTAGCTCATTAATTTTTTTTAATGTATATACAGTTTTCTAAATTGTTATAATATTTTTTTAAAATTTTATTATTTAAATTCAATTAACATATAATGTATTTTTAATCTTTAAAAAGATTTTGATAGTTCTTATACTTCAGTGCTTTCTTGCTTGATCAATGGATTGATTTTTTTCCATGAACACATTTTCCTTTGAGATTTTCAGCCACATTAAGTTAGCTGGTACTGTGTTTGAAAGGAGTGTTCAGGTTGTCTGGAGAAAGGAAGAAGAACCCCAGAGCAGAGAGCCTACGGTATTTTGGATCATAGGATATCTGGACTTCCCAGTTGCATCATCCATCAAGAAACCCTTCCTTTTAACTCCATCAGAGATTTGCTCTTTATTGAGATTAAGGTTCCGTGGAATTTTGTTCAGCGAACAGAGAGAACATTGGGGTTGCCACCCCACCTAAACTGGAGTGCTGTTCTGAGATTACCTCAGAGCAATTGTGCTTTTTTGCCCAAGGTGATTGGAGAGAGATATTTTGGAAAAGCTCGCCATCATCCAGCCCCCCAGTTGTGTGCCATATACTCTTTAGTTCTGGGTTGCTACTCTTCCCTCCCTCTGTCCAGTCAAGCCAGCATTTGTTTTCCAAGAGATTTTTCACCGCTTTTTTGTTTGTTTCTTATATCCAACCTCTCACTTGTAGAACAATTTCAAGGGGAGCTTGTCTTAATATCTTATCAAGAATGTAACCCAAAGTACGACTAATTTAAAAAATTATACATATTTGGCTTTTGATTGGATGAGATTTTTTTTGTCCTCAAATTAATTTTTCTAACTATCTCTAATTACTAATTTAAGTTTTTACTAGCTGTTTTCCATTTAAGGATCACATATGCTTTTTTTTTTTTTTTTTAAAGATTTTATTTTATTTTTTTAACAGAGAGAGAGAGAGACCACAAGTAGTCGGAAAGGCAGGCAGAGGGGAGTGGAAGAAGGCTCCCTGCCGAGCAGAGAGCCCTATGCGGGACTCGATCCCAGGACCCTGAGATCATGACCTGAGCCGAAGGCAGTGGCTTAACCCACTGAGCCACCCAGGCGCCCCCACATATGCTCTTGACAGTAGGAAAGGAACAAAGGGAGGTCCTGGGCAATGGAAGGAAACTGGTCTAGAAATAATTTGTTTTCATTTGTTTATTTATTAGAGAGAGAGAGAGACAGTACAAGCAGGGGGACCAGCAGCCAGAAGAGGGACCTGAGCGGGGAGCCTGATGTAGGGCTCCATCCCAGGACCCTGAGATCACAACTTGAGCCAAAGATCGAAGCTTAACCAACTGAGCCACGACCCAGGCGCCCCGGTCTAGGAATATTATTAAGTGTTAATTCAGAAAAAGAATAATGTAGATTTCAGTGCACTTTTTTTTTTTTTTTTGATGGTTCTTGTTCAGAACTTTTAAGTATCATTATTTAAGAATCTGATATGTAGAAGACATTGTACTGGGCACTACTGATAGAAGTTTGAATAAGATAAGATCTCTGCTTTCAAGGAGCTCTTTTCAATACTTTATGAAAGTGAATTTATATATAATTCAGGTTAAAACTAAAATATCTTCACTTCTGAGAGAAGTTAAAATTTCAGAAGCTACTAAGGGTGTTTTGTTGGAATTAAGGACATTTCTCTTTGAGCAACCAGGGATAAAAGCCAGATGGACTAGCCCGCCTTACTTTGAGAAGAATTTTTTTGTGGGCTCCTTTTCCTTTGCACAGCTTTTGTTCGTTCTGCAGTCTGTTTGACTATGGCCTGGTTTTGGCTACACATTTTCACAGCTTCATATGATGTGGGCTACCCTGCTTTCTGTTCTTAAAATCAGCCTCGTATCTTAGTGTTTTCGTGCATTCCAGGAATGATTTGCTTTGTATACTTGGACCATGCTCTTTAGCTTGTCTCTTGTCAGTCTGTTCATCTGTTGCATAATAATTTGCCTCTGCTACTAGATTCCTGTCTCTGAATTTGCTCTGTACCTGTCCTTATATGTAGTTGGTTTGACATATTTTGGCTCTTGGCTTTAATTTCTAAATATGCCCTTTTGTTCTTCCTGAGGTAATTCATTGAGGCTGTGTTGCAACTGATTTTCTAAAATACTGGTCAGCCCTGTCACTGGTTCAAATCCTCTCTTCTTCCTCTTCCAAATTTCTGTGTTGTAATAGCCACAGCTCATTTTATTTTTAAATTGTTATTATTACATAGTTTTTTATTTAAAATTACCCACTATAGATAAAAAGTCTACAGTTTTTTGTGTATGGCCTGATGCTATATTACTTTTTCAAAACACCTTTATTGAGGTATAATTGATGTATACATGCACCTATTTACAATATACAGTTTGCTAAATTTTGACATAAGTATATACCATGAACTATCACTGCAATAAAGATAACATCTTTATTATAACATCACACTGCAAAATTTCTTTATGTCCCTTTGTAGTTCCTCCCTCTTGCCCCTTCCGGTCCCCTCTACAACCCCTAGGCAACTACTGATCTAAATTCTACAAGTATAGTTTTCATTTGAGGAATTTATATAAATGGAACCGTGCAGTATATACTTTGGTTGAGGGGTGTGGGTGGCCTCTTTCAGCATAATTACTTTGAGATTAATTCACACTGTGTGTTTCAGTAGTCCACTCTTTCTAGTTGCTGAGTAGTATTCTGTTGTATAAGTATACCACAGTTCATCTGTTCACCTGTTGTTAGTTATTTGGATTGTTTCCAGTTTTTGGCTGTTAAAAGGAAAATGGCTGTGAACATTTGTATACAGTCTATACTTTCATTTCTCTTGGATGAATACTTGGGCATGGAATGGCTGGATTGCATGGTAGGTGCATATTTAACTCTAAGAAACTGCTAAATTCTTTTCCATAGTTGGTGCATCATTTTACATTTCCACTACTGATACATGAGAGTCCTAGTTGCTCTAAGTCCTTTGTATGGCTATGTTGTCATTTTACTTTTTAATAAAACATTTTATTCTTTGCAACTTGTGTTTACATTTAAATGTTTAATAATGCCTAGAATGTGTTTTGGTGTTTGCTAAAAGGAATGAGGTATGGTAAGAAATCAGTTTTAATATTTCGTTCAAAAGACAGTTGTTTCTGCATCGTTTTATTAAATAGTCTATTATATTTGTATGGATTTAAAACTTGCCTTCCTAAGGAATTGTTTCAGGTGAATACATTTTTAGGTTCTTTGCCTATTCTTCAAAACCTAAATGTTTAGATATTAGAAAAAAATGTACAATAAATCAGAAAGTTCTCCACTTACTTTAAGGAAGTGAAATTATGAGGCTCATGTTCTATATATGAGATGAATTGAGTTCTCAATGAAGAATTATTATCATAAGATATCAAAAATGTACATTCATATCTTTTGGATAAGTATGACTTTTTGTCCAATCTGTAATCATTCTAAAAACACAGCTCTGGGGACACCTGGATGCCTCAGTGGGTTAAAGCCTCTGCCTTCAGCTGGGGTCATGGTCCCAGGGTCCTGGGATCGAACCCCGCATCAGGCTCTCTGCTCAGCGGGGAGCCTGCTTCCTCCTCTCTCTTTGCCTGCCTCTCTGCCTACTTGTGATCTCTGTCTGTCAAATAAATAAAATCTAAATAAATAAATCTTTAAAAAATAATAATAAATAAAAACACAGCTCTGGATGAAATGATCTCTGCAGGCCATGTATGATTCTACCTCTGATTACTATTTCTGCAGTCCCCAAGCTTAGAAACTTTAATACCATGTTTGGTCCTGTTTTCTGCATTCCTTCAGTCCATCTGCTTCCAAGTTCTGTTTCTTTTAGAGCATCACCTGGTTTATCCCATTTATCCATTCCCATGTGCCATAGTCTTAAAACCTCAGTGCCCTTTGTCTAATTCGCTGTTATCCATATTACATTGGTTCCAGATCATTTTTCTAAATGACTTTTTTATGAAGTTTTAAAAAGTTAATTCTTTTTTGTCTTCACATCACATTTAGGGTTCTATTTTACATAATGTAGTCTGAGTCCAGTTTTAGTTCTTAGCACCCATACAGAAGTCATTTGCTTTTAATCATATTGATTCTTCCTTCTTGCCATGTTTATGTCATTGTATTTTTTTTTTTAAGACTCCATTTAGGGGTGCCTGGGTGGCTCAGTGGGTTAAAGCCTCTGCTTTCAGCTCGGGTTATGATCTCAGGGTCCTGGGATCGAGCCCCGCATCGGACTCTACTCAGGGGGGAGCCTGCTTCCTCCTCTCTGTCTCTCTGCCTGCCTCTCTGACTACTTGTGATCTCTGCCTGCCAAATAAATAAATAAAATCTTTAAAAAAAAATAAATAAAGACTCCATTTATTTTGAGAGAGAGTGCATGAGTTGGGGAAGGGGAAGAGGGAGAGACAATCCCAAGCAGACTGCACACCGAGCCCAAACCCTGTGTGGGGCTTGATCCCATGACCTCGGGTGACCCAGCTGAAATCAAGAGTCAGATGCTGAGCCACCTAGGCACCCCTCTGTCATTGTATTTCTTTATCGGGTTTCCTTTGTATAATACAACTTTTTTTCCTATGTTACCTTTCTTTCTAAATTTAGCTTAGATCTTCCTCCCCCATAGATACTTCTTTGACTCTCTCAGACTATGATTTCCCCTCTGAATACCTGCAGTAAGTGTCTCCATTCATTCTCTTTGTTCCATGTCCACTTCCTTGGACATGTTAGCCATGCCCTTGTCAATTCTCTGTGCCTGAAAAAATGTTCTTTATATCTCATTGTGACTTAACTTACAGTTTATATCTCATTGTGACTTAACAAACAGTTTTCTTAACTGTTTGCAGGTCCTGGTCCAAATGACACTTTCTCATTGAGACCTTCCTTGAATGTCTTATTTTAAATTCAGTCTGCTCCTTAGTCTCTGTACCTTTTCTTGATTGTTTTGTTTGTTTTTTTTTTTTTTTTTTGCATAGAGTGCAGTACATCTGACATATATTTTGCTTGTCTGTTTTTGTGCCCTTATAAGTTCATTGACGGCAAAGGTTTTTGTTTATTGTTTTTTGGCCAGTACCTTGAATAGTGTATTGCACATGGCATATGCCCAGTAAGTACATAAGTGAATGAATAAATGCTTTAAGTTGGTGTTAATTGTTCTTTAGTTAAATAAAGGCATTATTTTGGGTGCCTGGATGGCTCAGTGGGTTAAAGCCTCTGCCTTTGGCTCAGGTCATGGTCCCAGGGTCCTGGGATCGAGCTCTGCATCGGGCTCTCTGCTCTGCAGGGAGCCTGCTTCCTCCCCTCTCTCTCTGCCTGCCTCTCTGCCTACTTGCGATCTCTCTCTCTGTCAAATAAATAAATAAAATCTTTAAAAATAAATAAATAGGGCATTAGTTTAATTTGTTTAGTTCTTTGAAGGTTGGCATGGAGTGACCTGGCAACATTAAGTACTAATTGACGGAAGGTGTAGAATTAGAAACTTTGACCACCCGAAGGCAGGTGGCACTTTATATTCCACAGCCAGTCAAGATACTAAGCATAATTAACTTTCAGTTCTGAGTAGGATCTTAAAGTTACTTAATAAATTTGTTACTTAGTAAATTAGAATAATTTCTGGTTACTTAATTATAGTAACCTCCTGGGTATATAAAAAATACATATTTCTTTAGGCCATTTAGAAAATATAAAAAAGGAGCACCTGGGTGGCTCACATGGTGGAGTGTCTGCCTTCAGCTCAGGTGGTGATCCCAGGGTGCTGACTGAGCCCTGCATCAGGCTCCCTGCTTGGTGGGGAGCCTGCTTGCTTCTTCTCCTGCAGTTGCTGCTCCTGCTTATGCTCTTTTGCTCTCTCTGTTAAATAAATAAAACCTTAGAAAAAAATACAGAAAAGTATGGACTGTATAAAATGGCCACAAGAATTAAGTAATGGAAATTTATACACTGTAGTTGGGAGTAGAAATTAGACCACTTTGGAGAACAGTTGGTCAGTATTTAGTGAAGTTAAAGATCGATGTTCTACAACATAGCAGTTCTAAATGGTTACACATGTGTATCAGGACATAGGGACAATGTTTATAGCTGCTTTCTTTGGGGGAAAAAGAAAAGGAAATAACCCAAATAAATATTCATTAGTGGAAGTATGTATAAAAGTTCAGATCATGCAAAATTAACATCATTTAGAGACCTAAAATAAGGGAGGTAAACTGTTCCTCCATCATCACAGAGTCTCTGACTGGGAGTGACATAAGACAAAATAACAGGAGAAAAGCAAAGCTCATTTTATATTTACATGGGAGTCCTTGCTAGAATAATGAAGACCCAAAGAAGTGACTAGACCTAAGTGCTTATATACGAGGTTGAACAGCAGAAATTGTGGGAAAGTGAAATACATGTGTAGACTAAGGAAGATAGTTATTTTAACAAGGTGTTTCGATTTCTCTTGGCCGTGACTCCCTATGTTCAGTGATAAGTTTGTTTCTTCCTTCTGGTATCGGGAAGGCACCTTTCACATGGGAATTTTCGTGTCTTCAGTTCAAAATAATCAGTATGCCCATGGAGCATATTTTGGGGTGGCCATGTCCGGAAGTCCTTTAATACATATGTAGCAAAACTAACCAAAAACAAGGAGATTATATAAACAAAATTTAGGGTTGAAAGGGTGGAAGATGAGACTTAGGGACGGATATATTTTGACTTCATCTCTATTGATAATGTTCCATTTCTTAGTCTGAGTAATGAATTCACAGGTACTATGTTATTTTTTTTTACCCTTTTTGTAGATAATTTTTCATAATAATTTTTAAAGGTAGTGGTAATGTCATGTGTAGGGAAAGTTGACAGGGTGTAGGAGGTTTACAAAGAGAGGAGACCTGAATATAGTTGGTAGAGAAAAAAAGAGAGACTTGATTAGTATAAGAGGAGATTTGATAAATACCATTAGGACCCAGTTACAGTTGGAAGCTAAGAAATAATATTTTCTAGGAGTGTTTAGCTGCCTACTATAAACAGCAGGTGGTTGCATGGATTCAGGACTCATGTTTATCAAATAGGTATAAAAGATGGGCAATGGGGGTTTAGATTATTGGCAAGAGTAGTTGAAGATTCACTACTTTAAAGATTAAAAAATAGGGGCGCCTGGGTGGCTTAGTGGGGTAAAGCCTCTGCCTTTGGCTCGGGTCATGATCCCAGGGTCCTGGGATCGAGCCCCACATTGGGCTCTCTGCTGGGCAGGGAGCCTGCTTCCCCCTCTCTCTCTGCCTACTTGTGATCTCTCTCTGTGTCAAATAAATTTTTTTTAAAAGATTAGTTAAAAATAGCGGGACGCCTGGGTGGCTCAGTTGGTTAAGCAGCTGCCTTCGGCTCAGGTCATGATCCCAGCGTCCTGGGATCGAGTCCCACATCGGGCTCCTTGCTCAGCAGGGAGTCTGCTTCTCCCTCTGCCTCTGCCTGCCATTCTGTCTGCCTGTGCTTGCTCTCTGCCCCCCCTCTGATAAATAAATAAAATCTTTAAAAAAAAAAAAGATTAGTTAAAAATAGAAAAATCAAGGGATTGCTGGCATCTGTAAGAGCAAAGAAAAGATAATGGAAATAAATGAGCAGGAGAACTATATATTCTGTTGAAGTCAGAAGCATTGTAAGTTGCACTGTTACTTTATGCATCATTAACAAAACACCAATTAAACTATAATATTCTTACAAGTTAGAATTCTAATTATATATTTACTATACAATATTGAAAGTTCTTTTAGACTTAATAATATGTAAATTTTTACCTTTGGTTACTCTTACATATATATTAAAAAGCAAAATGTGAATAAAAATAATTAGTTAAGGGTTCCTAAAACTTTTTCAAATCTGGAGGTTTTTTGTTGTTTGTTTGTTTTCTTGATTGTAGTGAATTCTCACTCATTTTGTTCAGATTTTCCAAGGAATGCATATGAGGGAGTCATGATCAATCAGTCTTTTTTGAACTTATTTCTTCACTCAGATTCATTGATGACTGCATTTTTCTAAATTTATCATTCTTTCTCGGGGCACCTGGGTGGCTCAGTGGGTTAAGCCACTGCCTTCGGCTCAGGTCATGATCTCAGGGTCCTGGGATCGAGTCCCGCATGGGTCTCTCTGCCAGCAGGGAGCCTGCTTCCCTCTCTCTCTCTCTCTGCCTGCCTCTCTGCCTACTTGTGATCTCTCTCTGTCAAATAAATAAATAAAATCTTTAAAAAAAAATTTTATCATTCTTTCTGACATCAAGCTTAAGTATGGTCATAAGGAGGGTATTTGTAGGTAATGAACTAGGCATGTTAAGTAGTAAGCCCAAGTAGGACTCCAGAGTAAATTATCTCTATGTAATTGCATAATTTGAGAAATATTATGTTACCAACACTTGATGATACTCATTCTGCAGGTTTTTGGTGCTGATGCTGTTTTAGTATTTACACACACGCAGGTAGAACCAACTACTAAGAATACCTCTTGCTCAATAGCGGTTAGATGATGCCTGCTGATTATAAAGTGTATCCTGATTTCATCAATACAAGTATATGAGATAATGTACATCTTCTATACAGTGAAATTTGGTGGGAAAGTAGTGGTTGTTGTTGGTTTGGTTGTCCAGATTTATAGTTTCAGAGCTGGAGCAGTCACAGATAATGACAAGGGTGACAGTGATAGGGTAGCTACTTGGAGAGGAAACCATCATAACTACTACTGAGGAAAACAATGTCAGGTCATTGTGTTGTACGGATTATCTGTGATGATGATGGCATAATAGAAAGCAGAGAGGAAAACTGAGATCAAGGTGTCAGAGATAGTAGTAAAGGATTCATAAAATGAGAGTAAAAAGGGATAAAGGTAACAGTTACATATAAAGCAAGAACTTCAAAGGAGTAGAGGTTTTACTTTTACCCACAGTGTATGACACTAGAATCAGGAGGAGACACAGTGTCCTCCTAATGTGAAGTATGTAAGCCATGAGCAGCCTCAGAAGAAAGGATATCTTTGGTGAAGAGACAGTTTCAGTCAAGGAAATAAAGGTTCATCAAAGAGGATGAGAATCCAGGGATTATAGAGGACATCATGGGAAGGTTTTAATCAAGGTCAAAGACACAAGAAGCAGTGTAGCCATAGTATGAGAGGGCTTGATTAGTAGTGAACATGGACTAACATGGATATAGCATTAAAATTTGCCCATACCATTAAATGATGTTGAAAACAGGGTTTTAAATGGCTGCAGAACTTTGTGTTGAAGGGTATACAGCTCACTTAACTGATCTTCTGATGTTGAAACGTTGCTTCAAGTTTTTCACTAATGTGAATGAATATCCCATTATATAATACAGTAACTATAATAGCTCCTAAATATTTTTGTATATCTTTTTTTTTTAAAAATCTATACAACAAACTCCTGAAAGTGGAATAATTACTGGTTCAAAAGAAACATTTTTTTCAGGCTTTTAATACACTTTGCCAAATTGGAACCATTTCAAACTTTCACAATATAGGAGTGTGTACTCATTACCTTGCCAGTATTGGATGATATAACTTTAAAAATCTGTACCAATTTGATTGATGATAAAAGTTAATATTTTCATTTTCACTCCTTAGTTATTGGTAAGATTGAAAATTTTTTCATTTAGTTAATGGTCATTTATATTTTCTAAATTTTTCTGTTTATAGCCATGTCCATTTTTTCATTCTGAGCTTATATAATAAAAATTTTGTGTATTTTTGGCAGCTCTTTAAACAAGCTTTGTACTTAAATGAGAATCATGTGAATGTGGACAAACAAAGCTTATAATAGAGACTGCTGAGTTGTAGGACCTTTAGTAAATGATCTGTTGCTAAGTTAAGAAAAATAATAAAGAGCAGGAAGTTTTCATTTCTGAGTTCTCAGAGCACAACCAAAAATTATAGCCATAAGCCATTTGAGGAAGGACTGATTCCTTAACTGTTTTTTCTTTAGTTGAGAACTGTTTTAGATAAAAGGATAGGTAAATGTCTTATTTAATAAAGAAGGCTATATATGATTTTTTTAAAAATTTGTGACTTATTAGTTATGGGAAAAGATTTATTTCTGCAAAAAAAAGAATATTCAGAACCCTTTTCTGAATTTTTATTTTTTAAAAAAATTTTGTTTCATTTTGTAAAAAAAAATTTTGTGACTAAAGAAAGGTAATATATAAATTAATGGCCCAGTATCTTTTTTCTTTCCTGGTGTCATTAAACTATATTCCATGTATTAGTAAAGGAGCTCTAGTAATACATATAAAGCTATTTCTCTTCTAGCAGTTATCAAAAGCCCAGGAGTCAACCCATCTAAACATGTGTAGTGATGTAAGAAATGCAAAATCAGGGGCGCCTGGGTGGCTTAGTGGATTAAAGCCTCTGCCTTCGGCTCAGGTCATGATCCCAGGGTCCTGGGATCGAGCCCCACATTGGGCTGGATCCTAGGGTCCTGGGATTGAGCCCCGCATCGGGTTCTCTGCTCAGCAGGGAGCCTGCTTCCTCTCTGACTGCCTCTCTGCGTACTTGTAATCTCTGTCTGTCAAATAAATAAAATTTTTAAAACAATGCAAAATCATGTGGTTTCTCTTGCATTTATCTGAACTAATTGTGAAGGTTTTAAAAACCATTTCCCTTTTAATTAGATCATGTTTGTCCAACTGTATCCCAATAAAACATGAAATTGATTAAATAATTTTTTTATTTTTAGATTTTATTTATTTGTGAGAGAGTGTAGGTTGAGAGAGAGCACAGGTTGGTGGTTGGGGTAGAGGGAGAGGGAGAAGCAGACCCCCCACTGATGCAGGGCTCTATCCCAGGGCCCTGGGATCATGACCTGAGCCAAAAGCAGCCATTTAATCCGACTGAGCCACCCAGGTACCCAGTTAAATAATTCTTATTCTCTACACAAAACAAACTACCAGGGGAGGTAGTAAAGACTAAGAACCGCCAGTTACGGTGTTTTTCCTACTTCTGCAGTTTATATACTTGATAACCGTGTGTGTGTGTGGAGAGAGGGTATTGTTATAATTAGTATCTGTAAAATGGACCTAGCATTTTATCTCTTCATGTTGATTTCTTATTTGGAAATTAAGCTAAAAGAAGCCTACCAACTCTTAGACATAAAAAATTAAGATGTTGATCAGATATGGCTCTTTTCCCATTTTCAGTGCTATACACATAGTAGACTCTCAAAACATGTTTGTTGAATCAAGTTGAAATATTTGCAAGGAACTACTACTTCAGGTTTTATAAAAGGTTATTTCCCTGAGGTTTTGGTATAAAACCTATTTTGAAAGATTCGTGTGGTACAATAGCAGTTCTTGCACTCTTAGGACAGTTGGAATGTTTACATAAGAGCCAATTTATAACTTGAATTGTGTTTTTTTTTTAAGATATATGCCTGGGTCACCTGGGTGGCTCAGTCACTTAAGCGGCTGACTCTTGGTTTTGGCTCAGGTCATGATCTCAGGGTGGTGAGATCAAGTTCCTGGTAGGGCTTTGCGCTGGGTGTGGAGACTACTTAAGGTCTTAAGAGTCTTTCTCTCCCTCTCCTCCCTCTGCCCTTTCCTGCTACACTTGAGCTTGCTCTCTTGCATGCTCTCTTTTTAAAAAAAAAAAAAAAAAAAGGGTAAAGGCCCTTACAGGGAGTAATTTTTATCTTCCTACATTTGAAACTAATGATAATTTGTAGTTTTATTAGAAGGCACTATTAATAAATACTCCCTTCTATTATTATGTGAACAACTGGTCTTCAAACATAAAATTAGAATAATTGCAGGTTTGCTAATTTTTTTAACCATTTTTTAATTAAATTTTTTATTTTTTATCAACATAAAATGTATTATTAGCCGTAGGGGTACAGGTCTGTGAATCGCCAGGTTTACACACTTCACAGCACTCACCATAGCACATACCTTCCCCAGTGTGCATAACCCAACCACCCCCTTCCTACCCGCCTCCATCCAGCAACCCTCAGTTTGTTTTGTGAGATTAAGAATCTCTTACGGTTCATCTTCCTCCCAATCCCATCTTGTTTCATTTTTTCCTTCCCTACCCTCCAAACCCCCCACTTTGTCTCTCAACTTCCTCATATCAGGGAGATCATATGATAATTGTCTTTCTCTGATTGACTTATTTTGTTCAGCATAATACTCTAGTTCCATCCACATAATCGCAAATGGCAAGATTTCATTTCTTTTGATGACTGCATAGTATTCCATTGTATATACCACATCATCTTTATCCATTCATCTGTTGGTGGACATATAGGTTCTTTCCATAGTTTGGCTCTTGTAGACATTGCTGCTATAAACATTCGGATACACATGCCTCTTCAGATCACTACATTCTTATCTTTAGGGTAAATACCCAGTAGTGCAATTGCTGGGTCGTAGGGTAGCTCTGTTTTCAACTTTTTGAGGGAACTCCATGCTGTTTTCCAGAGTGGCTGCACCAGTTTGCATTCCCACCAACAGTGTAGGAGGGCTCCCCTTTCTCCCCATCCTTGCCAGCATCCGTCATTTCCTGACTTGTTAATTGTAACCATTCTGACTGGCATGAGGTGGTATCTCATTGTGGTTTTGATTTGTATTTCCCTGATGCTGAGTGAGGTGGAGTACTTTTTCATGTGTCTGTTGGCCATCTGGATGTCTTCTTTGCAGAAATGTCTGTTCAGGTCCTCTGCCCGTTTCTTGATTGGATTATTTGTTCTTTGGGTGTTGAGTTTGATAAGTTCTTTAAAGATTTTGGATACTAGCCCTTTATCTGATATGTTGTTTGCAAATATCTTCTCCCATTCTGTAGGTTGTCTTGGTTTTGTTGACTGTTTCCTTTGCTGTGCAAAAGCTTTTGATGTTGATGAAGTCCTAACAGTTCACTTTTGCCCATTCTTCTCTTGCCTTTGGCGGTGTTTCTAGGAAGAATTTGCTGCATCTGAGGTCGAAGAGGTTGCTGCCTGTGTTCTCCTCAAGGATTTTGGTGGATTCCTGTCTCACATTAAAGTCTTTCATCCATTTGGAGTCTATTTTTGTGTGTGGTGTAAGGAAATGGTCCAGTTTCATTTTTCTGCATGTGGCTGTCCACAATTTTCCCAACACCATTTGTTGAAGAGACTCTCTTTTCTCTTGGACATTCTTTCCTGCTTTGTGGAAGATTAGTTGACCATAGAGTTGAGGGTCTATTTCTGGGCACTCTATTCTGTTCCACTGATCTATGTGTCTGTTTTTGAGCCAGTACCATGCTGTTTTGATGATGACAGCTTTGTACTAGAGCTTGAAGTCTGGAATGGTGATGCCGCCAAGATTGGCTTTCTTTTTTAACATTCCTCTGGCTATTTGAGGTCTTTTCTGGTTCAGTATAAATTTTAGGATTATTTTTTCCATTTCTTTGAAAAAACTGGATGGTATTTTGATAGGGATTGCATTAAATATGTAGATTGCTTTAGGTGGCGTAGACATTTTCACAATGTTTGTTCTTCCAATCCATAAGCATGGAATATTTTTCCATTTCTTTGTGTTTCCTCAGTTTCTTTTATGAGTACTTTATAGTTTTCGGAGTACTGGTTCTTTGCCTCTTTGGTTAGGTTTATTCCTAGGTATCTTATGATTTGGGGTACAGTTGTAAATGGGATTGACTCCTTAATTTCCCTTTTATCTGTCTTATTGTTGGTGTAAAGAAATGCAACTGATTGTTATGCATTGATTTTGTATCCTGACACTTTACTGAATTCCTGTACAAGTTCTAGCAGATTTGGAGTGGAGTCTTTTGAGTTTTCCACATGAAGTATCATATCATCTGCAAAGAGTGAGAGTTTGACTTCTTTGCCGATTTGAATGCCTTTAAATTTCTTTTTGTTGTCTGATTTCTGAGGCTTGGAATTCTAGTACTATGTTGAGTAGCAGTGGTGGATAATGGACATCCCTGCCGTGTTTCTGACCTTAGGCAGAAAAGCTCTCAGTTTTTCTCCATTAAGAATGATATTCGCAGTGGGTTTTGTTTTTTTTTTTTAAGATTTTATTTATTTATCTGACAGAGAGAAACCACAAGTGCACTGAGAGGCAGGCAGAGAGAGAGAGAAGGAAGCAGGCTCCCTGCTGAGCAGAGAGCCCGATGTGGGACTCGATCGCAGGACCCTGAGATCATGCCCCAAGCCGAAGGCAGCGTCTTAACCCACTGAGCCACCCAGGCGCCCCTCGCAGTGGGTTTTTTAATAGATGGCTTTGATGATATTGAGATATGTACCCTCTATCCCTACACTTTGAAGAGTTTTGATCAAGAAAGGATGTTGTCCTTTGTCAGATGCTTTTTCAGCATCTATTGAGAGTATCCTCCGGATCTTATTCTTTCTTTTATTAATGTATTGTATCACATTTATTGATTTGCAGATGTTAAACCAACTTTGCAGCCCTGGAATAAATCCCACTTGGTCATGGTGAATAATCCTTTTAATGTACAGTTGGATCCTATTGGCTAGTATTTTTGTGAGAATTTTCGTATCAGTGTTTATTAAGGATATTGGTCTGTGATTCTCTTTTTTGATGGGGTCTTTTTCTGGTTTTGGGATCAAGGTAATGCTGGCCTCATAAAATGATTTTGGAAGTTTTCATTTCTGTTTTTTGGAACAGTTTCGGGAGAATAGGAATTAATTCTTCTTTAAATGCTTGGTAGATGGGGTGCCTGGGTGGCTCAGTGGATTAAAGCCTCTGCCTTTGGCTCAGGTAATGATCCCAGGGTCCTGGGATCAAGACCCACATCGGGCTCTCTGTTTACCAGGGAGCCTGCTTCCCCCGCCCCTCTCTCTCTCTGCCTGCCTCTCTACCTACTTATGATCTCTATCAAATAAATAAATATTTTTTCTTTAAATGCTTGATAGAATTCCCCTGGGAAGCTATCTGGCTCTGGGCTCTTGTTGGTTGGGAGATTTTTGATGACTGCTTCAATCTCCTTACTGGTTATGGGTCTGTTAAGGTTGTCTGTTTCATCCTGGTTCAGTTTTGGTAGTTTATATGTCTTTAGGAATGCCTCCATTTCTTCCAGATTACCAAATTTGCTGGCATATAGTCGCTTATAATATGTTCTTATAATTGTTTGTATTTCTTGGGTGTTGGTTGTGATTTCTTCTCTTTCATTCATGATTTTGTGTATTTGGGTCCTTTCTCTTTTCTTTTTGATAAGTCTGCAGGCCTGCTAATTTTGAAAGTAATCAAGTAATGACATATTTTATGGTTAGGTCACTCACATTCATCCTTAATCATAATATGTTACAGCTACTTTTCCTTAGGCCATTTGTAGGCTAGAATATTTTGTGGCGAGAACTAAAGTGTTTTGTGATACCTGGGGCTTGAACTCGTGATTCTAAGGTCACAGGCTGCATGCAGTACCAACTGAGCCAGTCAGGGGTTCCTCCTTCCTTTTTATAGAAACCATAGATGGTCCCCGACCTAGAATACTTTGACCTAGGATTTTTCAGCTTTACAGTAGTGCAGAAGTGATATGCATTCAGTGGAAATTGTACTTCAAATTTTGAATTCCGATCTTACCCTGGGTTAGTGACGTGCAGTACTCTTTTTGTCATGATGCAGGGCATTGGTGGTGAACCACATCTCAGTCAGCCATGTGTTCATGAGGGTGAACACTCCATTCACTTACTACTATTCTGTGGCCATTTAACCATTCTGTTACTAACTTTCAATACAGTATTCAGTAAATTACATTAGATATTCAGCCCTATATTACAAAGTAGGCTTTGTGTTAGATAATTTTACTCCACTGTAGCTAATGTGAGTGATTTGAACATGTTTAAGGTAGGTTGGGCTAAGATATGATGTTGGGTAGGTCAGGTGTATTAAATGCATTTCAACTTAAAATATTTTCAATTTTTTAAAAGATTTTATGTATTTATTTGAGAGTGAGTATATGCAAGAGACACAGCAAGCACAAGAGGGGAGGGGGACAGAGGGAGAGTGAGAAGCAGGTTCCCCATTGACCCTGGGATCATGACCTGAGCTGAAGGCAGACACTTAACCCACTAAGCCACCCAGGTGCCCAAATATTTTCAATTTGTTGGGATTTTAGTGAAAACTTTAAACTTTTTTTTTAAGATATTTTTTATTTATTTGACAGAAAGATCACAAGTAGGCAGAGAAGCAGGCGGGGGCAGGGGGGTTGGGAGCAGGCTCCCCACCAAGCAGAGAGTCCGACATGGGGCTCGATCCCAGGACCCCTAGACCATGACCCAAGCCAAAGGCAGAGGCCCAACACACTGAACCACCCAGGCGCCCTGAAAACTTTAATAGTCATTGTCAGAGTTCCTTTAGTTAGAAAACTGAGAATCAAATGAGCTCCAAAAGGAGGTAATCTTCCTTTTTCAGCTTAGGTTCGCCTTTTTATACACTACCTCTTTATCCACTGATGATGCTGTTAGAATTCCGGGAATACAAGTCCTTGAATAGAATTTGTAAAATTACTCCCTCCATTATGTTATCACCCTGTAAGTAATAACTGATTTTTTCAAAGGTCACACAAACAGACAACATCCTTAAACATTTATAAACAAGGAGACAAAACCTCTTATGTCTCAAAGTATATATACTTTACATTGGAAAGGCCCTTCCCAATCTTGTTTATTCTGTATTATATGAGTCTAAAAAGTACTAGTTGTGTTTTATTTTTCTAAGTTCAGTAGTTTAGGTTGAAGCAACCAATTTGAAAGTGACAGCAGGTAAACTATGACTGACTAGAGGAGAGATAGGAAAAAATAATAAAAGCAAGTAGAAGTCCATGTTTGGGGACTTATTCTTCTAGTCAGTCCTTAAAACATAACTATGTCAGTGATCAAAAAATACTTAATTTATGCTGATTAGAAAGACTGAGACATTAAAAATAGATTGGAAAGAATTCATGAGATATGCTTATTAGAATATTTAATATTTTAATATTATTTTAATGTTTAATATAATAATATTTTAATGTTTAAAATTGATATTCTAATGGGAAATTTATCACATGACAGGAATTTGTATTAAATGAGTAATAAATATAATATACAAGTAATACACTTAGCATACCACCTGGCTCAATAAATCTTAGCTCTTGTTGTTTTTTTAATCAGTAGCTTTTTGTCTAGTTGTAGTCCATTTACTGTCACCTAACATGTCCTTAGTTCTTTGCCTATCGACTTCCTTTAATTTATTAAGTATGTGTTCTATTACTTGTATGCCCTTTGTAAATTAACTTTATCTCCATGGTCATAGGGAACTAGAATTGGGTTTATTTATTTTGTTCTGTTTGTTGCCATGGAAAATAAAGGAAGCACCAGTTCATACTGTACAGCTGAAAGCAGCAAATATCAATAGGCTAGAGAACTATAGTCTTACGACTGAGGATTATATTTTTCAATAAAAGAGAAATTCATCAGTAGACTTAATTTAAGATAAAATTCACCCTTTTAAAGTATACTTTTCAGTGTTAGTATATTTACAAAACCCTATACTTCTAAGAGAAAGCATTTTTTTAAGTAGCTTAATTCTATATTTTTTTCTTAGCTGTGAATTTACTTTTGGCCTTGTGGTTACCACTTCCTAAACACCTCTTGCCTTGTCTTAAATTTTTTTGATTAAAGTCTAATATATCTCTTTTAGGAAGGCCATCTTGATTCTTTGCTCCCACAGCCCCTTTTTTTTAAATTCCTTTATTATATAGCTTATCACATCTATATTATAATTATCTGTTTAGTTACTTGTCTTCCCTCTCAGGCCATTTATCTCTCAGGGATAGAGATTGTTCTTATTTTCCCTACTGCCTAGAGGAACTAGAACAATGCCTTAATACATATTTATTGAATGATTATAACCCCAGATAGTTCTGGCTGCCCCTAAGCCTTAAGCATATACTAAGAATTTGATATACTATATTTAATGGTGAATGTTTTTTTAAAAACGTGCTTTTTTTTTTTTTTTTTTTTTAATTAAAAAAATGTGCTTTTTGTTGCTGGGAATCATACCGTTAAATATGGTGGAAGGAACCAGTGCTTTCCCACCCAGTCAGTACATACACATTCACATTCACATGTGCATACAAAATAATTGAAATCCATAGAGACTGAGTGCTTTAGTGGTAAAGTTGGGAATAAAAAGCCATGTTACCTTATTGTTTCCTATACCATTCTATTTTCTCTGACACCTTACAGACTATGCTCTTGATTTACCAAAAAATTCATTTGTTTCCTTGGGTTTCGGTAAAAGACCTTGAAAATGTTAATTTAATTATAATATTTTTTTCCTAATACTTTTCTGTTTTTTTCGTATAAGTAAGAAACTAGTTGCCAACAGAATACTGGAAAAGAAGTTTTAAATTGTCTTAAACAGTAACAACATTTTTATGTTTTATAGACCTCCGTGAGTGAAAGCCTTCAGAGGGAAGCTGCTAAGAAACAAGCAATGAAACAGGTAAGGTGGCTGAATGAATTAAATGTATTTGGTGAGATAATTATTTCAGTATGAGTTTTGGCATCTATGTCCTAAGACTGAGCAGAGTAGTTGTGTATAAAGAAATAATTTTATCTTGACCCTTCTTTTCTGAAAATGTTTAAGATGTTTCTTGATTTACATATATTTCAATTTTTTGTGATAAATTTTCAAGGAAAAAGCACAATGAAGAATTAACTCTTCACTGCTGTGTTGTAGATTAAACACATTTCTCTTTTCAGATGACTCAGGAGTCTTAACAGTGGATTATATGGTTTAATAATTCTTACTAGAGAGCCTACTTGCTTAAAAAAAAGTCTCTTCACACCAAAGTGGTTTCATAATTTTATATTTGAAATTCATCTACTAAGAATGGGGAATATCTGATAATTTTCAATAGATTTGCCTCATACTTTATATTTGTATAGTGCTCTGGTCATATTTGCAAGCACTTTTTTGTACACACATTACATTTTTAAAATTCTCACAAACCTGCCCATGGTCCTGATTAAGAAATCTGAAACTTCAAAAGGATACATTACCCCTCATGATCACACAACTAATTACAGAACTAGGCCTGAACTTCTACTGATTTTTCTACTATGCCATTGTATCTTAGATTTAGCTGCTACAATGTCATGGTACCTTTCTTTTTAATTTTAATTTTCCCCCCTCCACTTTCTTTAACTTTTGACATCTGTTTCTCCCTTCTCTACCTTGAATCCTGCATAAGGATAAATTTGTTAAATGCTTTCTAATGTGCCAGATTTTATAGCAACTACTTTTTTTTTAATGAAGCTGATACAATTTATATAAAGCTGATAACAATAGCACATCATAGAGTACATTATATAGAGCCATATACATATATGGGGGAAAAGGGGAGAGAAAATAAGCATTCAATTTTGAATGTTATTTAATTCTGTAGTAGGCACAAGGAACCATGGAGGAACACATAGATAACTTTGAAGATAGTTGTAATATTCTAGTTCTTAAGCTGGGTGACACATTCATGAGTGTGCATTTTATTGCGTGGGTGTGTGTATATGCTATATTTTCTATTAGAAATGCTATATAACAAAAATAATTTTTATTTAAATTTTTAAAATTTAATTTCATTTAATTAACATATAATGTATTATTGGTTTCTGAGGTGGAGGCCAGTGATTCCTTAATCTTATAGAATACCTAGATGGCAACTACTTTTTAATACTCTTACAGTCTTCATTTTGTAGTTGAGGACATGGAGGCAAAGGATTTATGTGACTTTTATGAGGTCTTGTAGTTCAACCCAAGCAGTTCAGTTGCAAAGTGCACGCTTTTAGCCATTATGTTTACTGCCACCCTGGAGAACGGGCACAGAATTACGTAGTTTAGTAATGTTAAGATAATATCTTTGTTTCATACTGGAATATAACGTGTAACTCAACAGTCTCAAATGATTTAATGCACACATTTCTAAAATTGATTTATTTTTTTATTTTTTATAATTTTTTTATAAACATATACTGTATTATTAGCCTCAGGGGTGCAGCTCTGTGAATCACCAGGTTTACATACTTCACAGCACTCACCATAGCACATAACCTCCCCAGTGTTCATAACCCCACCACCCACCCTCTACCCCCTCCCCCGGCCACCCTCAGTTTGTTTTGTGACCTTAAGAGTCTCTTATGGTTTGTCTCCCTCCAGATCCCATCTTGTTTTATTTATTCTTTTCCTACCCCCAGGCTCCCCACGTTGCCTCTCAACTTCCTCATATCAGGGAGATCATATAATTGTCTTTCTCTGATTAACTTATTTCACTAAGCATAATATCCTCTAGTTCCATCCACATCATTGCAAATGGCAAGATTTCATTTCTTTTGATGGCTGCATAGTATTCCATTGTATATATATATATACCACATCTCTTTATCCATTCATCTGTTGATGGACATCTAGGTTCTTTCCATAGTTTGGACTAAGAGTCTTATGGTTTGTCTTCCTCCGTGATTTTGTCTTGTGTTATTTTTCCCTCCCTTCCCCCATGCTTCTCTGGTTAGTTTCTTAAATTTCACTTTTTTTTTTTTTTAATATTTTATCCATTTATTTGACAGAGATCACAAATAGGCAGAGAGTCAGGCAGAGAGAGAGAGGGAAGCAGGCTCCCCGCCAAGCAGGGAGCCCGAAGTGGGGCTCGATCCCAGGACCCCCAGATCATGACCCAAGCCGAAGGCAGAGGCTCAACCCAGGCGCCCCTCCACATATTCTTTTTTAAAGATTTTATCAGTTGAGAGAGAGCAGAGTGAGAGAGAAAGAGCACATGTAGCAGGAGGGGCAGAAGGAGAGGAAGAAGATGACTCCCAGTTGAGCAGAGATCCCAACTCAGGACTCCATTCCAGTACCCTGGGATCATGACCTGAGCTGAAGGCAGGTGCTGAACTGACTGAACCACCCAGGTGTCCCTTCAATTCCACATGTGAGTGAAGTCATATAATTCTTTCTCTGACTTATTTCACTTAACCTAATTCCCTCTAATTCTATCCATGTTGTTGTAAATGGCAAGATTTCAGTGGCTATCTGGACTCTTTCCATAGTTTGGCTATTGTGGACATTGCTGCTATAATCTTTGGGGTGCATGTGCCCCTTCAGATCATTACATTTGTATCTTTGGGGTAAATACCCAGTAGTGCTATTGCTGGTTCGTAGGGTAGCTCTATTTTCAACTTTTTGAGGAACCTCCATGCTGTTTTCCAGAGTGGCTGCAATAGCTTGCATTCCCACCAGCAGTGTGGGAGGGTTCCCCTTTCTCCGCATCCTCACCAACATCTGTTGTTTCCTGACTTCTTAATTTTAGCCATTCTGACTAGTGTGAGGTGGTATCTCATTGTGGTCTTGATTTGTATTTCCCTGATGCTGAGTGATGTTGAGAATTTTTTTAATGTGTTGGCCACTTGTATGTCTTTTTTGGAGAAAATGTCTTTTCATGTCTTCTGCCCATTTCTTGACTGGATTATTTATTCTTAGGGTCTTGAGTTTGGTAAGTTCTTTATAGATTTTGGATACTAGCCCTTTATCTCACATGTCATTTGCAAATATCTTCTCCCATTTGTAGGTTGCCTTTTGGTTTTGTTGACTGTTTCCTTTGCTGTGCAGAAGCTTTTTATCTTGCTGGAGTCCCAGTAGTTCATTTTTGCCTTTGTTTCCCTTGCCTTTGGCAGCAAGAAGATGCTGTAGCTGAAGTCAGAGAGGTTGCTGCCTGTGTTCTCCTCAAGGATTTTGATGGATTCCTGTCTCACGTTGAGGTCTTTCATTCATTTTGAGTCTGTTTTTGTGTGTGGTGTAAGAAAATGGTCCAGTTTCATTCTTTTGCATGTGGCTGTCCAGTTTTCCCAGCACCATTTTTTGAAGAGACTGTTTTCCATTGGACATTCTTTCCTGCTTTGTCGAAGATTAGTTGGCCGTAGAGTTGAGGATCTATTTCTGGGTTCTCTTATTGTGTTCCGTAGATCTTTGTGTCTGTTTTTGTGCCAGTACCATACTGTCTTGATGATTACAGCCTTGTAATAGCCTGAAGTCCAGAGTTGTGATGCCACCAGCTTTGGTTTTCTTTTTCTTCATTCCTTTGACTATTATACAAGGTCTTTTCTGGCTGCATAATTTTAGCATTATGTGTTCCAGCTCTGTGAAAAATGCTGGTTGTTATTTTGATAGAAATTGCATTGAATGTATAATTGCTCTAGGTAGCATTGACTTTTAAATGATATTTGTTCTTCCAGTCCATCAGCATGGAATGTTTTTCCATTTCTTTATGTTTTCCTCAGGAGCTTTCATGAGGGCTCTGTAGTTTTCAGATCCTTTGCCTCTTTGGCTAGGTTTATTCCTAGGTACCTTACAGTTTTTGGTGCAGTTGTAAATGGAGTCGATTCCTTTTCTCTTTTTCTCTTACTTTTAGTGTATAAAAATGCAGCTATTTCTTTGCATTCATTTTATACCCTGCCACTTTGCCAAATTCCTATATGAGTTCTAACAATTTTGGTGTGGAGTCTTTCGGGTTTTCCACAGAGCATATCACATCATCTGCGAAGAGTGAGAGTGTAACTTCTTTGCTGATTCAGATTCCTTTTAAGGAATGGGTTATTTTAATAGCCAGACAACATTTTTTTTCCTTCTGTTCTTTTATCTGGTCTTCAAGTGCACAGAACCGATGATGGCAACATTATCCGACTCCCTGTTTCACTGGAAAACCTATTAAATGTCTTCCTTAGCTGTAATATTTGCATTAGGTCATTGGTAAATAAATATTGTGAAGCCAAGTTCAGAAGTTCTCTGCTCTTGGTTTGAGGTGTTTGTTGCTTGTTTTTAAAAATCATATATGAATGAACTGTATAAAGCAGATAATACAACAACTTAGAAGGTGGATACAATTATTTTCCTAATTTTTTTAGATGAAAACTGAGGCAAGAAAAGATGTTTCACAAACTTACTTAGAATAGCCTATAAGTTATAGAGCCAGGATTCAAACCCAGGCAGTCTGGCTCCAGACTGATGTTTATATTTTTAGTCTAAAATGTAATTGAATTTTGTAATATATATCTGATTCATGATCCTCTCTCAGAAAAGTTAACCAAGAATTTTTATGGTATGTTTCAGCCAGCTTATATTTTTTTAGACATGTTTGTTTGTTTGCTTGTTTTAGACCAAACTAGAAATCCAGAAGGCCCTTGCAGAAGATTCCACTGTATATGAATATGACAGTATTTATGATGAAATGCAGAAGAAAAAGGAAGAAAATAATCCCAAATTGCTTTTGGGAAAAGACCGGAAGGTTTGTAGCTGAAAATACAAATTTCTTTGACCTCAAAGATTTATTTAATTGTTTTAGAGACAGTAAGAGCGTGAATGTGCAAGTGGGGGGAGGGTAGAGGGACAGAATCTCAAGCAGACTCCCCACTGACTGTGGAGCCTGACATGGGGCTTGATCTCACTAAACCCTGAGATCATGACCCAAGCCAAAATTAAGAGTTGGACACTTAACTGACTGAGCCACCCAGGTACCCCTTGACCTGTATTTTATATCTAATCTTAGCATGAGGAATGATCTAAGGAAAACCTTTTATAAGGGTATTTGAAGTGTGAAGAGCTCCTAGTTCCTGATAACATAGATTTGATTTAGAACTCCCGAAGCCCTACATTTGGTATCCTAATAAGAATGAGTAAATTATCTAACAATAAAAACAGTTAAGTTTTGATTTTTTATTTTATTACCACAAATAAATTATTTTTTTAAACAGAGTTTTATGTTTTGTCTTGTTTTTAAATATTTTATTTATTTATTTGACAGAGAGAGACACAGTGAGAGAGGGAACACAAGCAGGGTGAGTGGGAAAGGGAGAAGCAGGCTTCCCTTTGAGCAGGCAGCGTGATGGCGGGGCTCCATCCCAGGACCCTGGGATCATGATCTGAGCTGAAGGCAGACACTTAATGCCTGAGCCATGCAGGCGCCCCACAAATAAATTTTTGAAATTTTTTCTTAGAAAGTCTTTGTTTACTAACTCCTCTTCCTGTTCATATTTTGTGTTTTATCATCTTCTCATTTCTTTATTGCTTTCAGGCTGACAGCTAAATCATCTGCACATAGCATATTTTTAGTTTCAAAAAAATGATTGGTCTTAATATAAGTCCAAATTGTCTAAAATTCTATTTCTTTCACAAGCACAGACTGATTGTTAAAGATCTTTACATTTTATAGTAGTACGAGTAGGGTGGTGGTGTAAAATTGCAGCTTTTTTAAAAAATAGGCTCCATGTAGAGCCCATTGGTGGGCTTGAACTCACAATCACGAGATCAAGACCTGAGCTGACTGAGCCACTCAGGCACCCCCATCTATTCTTTTAAAAAACCGTATTTCAACTAATGTGAAAAACTAATAAGAACCTTTCTGATTTACTTTCTGTTGAAGTATTGAGACAATACCTGTAAAAAGGGTGAAAACATAGTGGAAAAATTAGTTTGAGATTTTTAAAAAAGTAAAATAGCATTTTGAATAATTTGTCTTTACACTTAAATTTTTATTGAAAAGAATTTTAGTTTCAGTCTTGCTAATAAATTTATATTTTTTGAGAGGATGACAGTCCCACTTATTTGGACTAGCCATTGTTATCTTAATAAATTCATGATAAAAACAGAATATTCCTAATTTTTATCTTTGCTTCTTCTCTGAATTATCTTGTTTTTTCCTCTAGCCCAAATATATTCACAACTTACTAAAAGCAGTTGAGATCAGAAAAAAGGAACAGGAAAAGAGAATGGAAAAGAAAATACAGAGAGAACGAGAAATGGAGAAGGGAGAGTTTGATGATAAGGAGGCATTTGTGACATCTGCCTATAAGAAAAAACTTCAAGAGAGAGCTGAAGAGGAAGAAAGAGAAAAAAGGGCTGCTGCACTTGAAGGTGAACTGGAAGAGGGAAGAGGGGAGGAGGAAGCAGAAGCAGCAAAATTCTGCCCTGTGGTTTCACCATTTGCTCTGTCCCTGAACTTCTAGATTCTAGATGTTGTGGTCCTCATTTATATGAATTCAAGGTGTAGATACAATAGTCTGTGACTTTATAATAAACGGAGAAAAGATGATGACTAAAACCTTAGCTGTACTTTTAGTAACTGTTATTTCTACTGGAATTCACATCTCTCATTTTGTTGCTTAAAACTATAGCCATTACAAGTCATTGCCTTAGGAAATAATTCCAAATGTAAAAACCTTTATTACAAGTCGTAACACCACAATATTTGTCAGAAGGACTATAAATCAAGATTTAAATCCTAGTTATGTTTTCTGGGTTTAAGAAACTAAAGTAACATCACTCGGGGAACTGGGTAGGCATTTAGAAAAATAGTAACGTTAATTCAAGAAAGAGAAAAGATGTGCAGGAGCCAGAGAATGTCTTAATGATTTACTTCAGTATTTCGTACACATGGTCATTTCCCAAGACCTAAGTGCATTGTATATTTATAAATAGCTTAATTAGCAGATGCTCATCAATTTTAAGTAGAAGAAAATTAAATCTATAATATTCTAAGCATGTATTATGTGTTTATATAGAATATCAGTTGGCAGATTTTCTGTGAAGGACTAGATAAGTAAATATTTTAGGCTTTGTGTACCATATGATCTCTGCTGAAGCTACTCAGTTCTGCCTTTTTAATGCAAAAGCAGCCTTGAACAATAAGTGAACAAGTCTACATTCCAATAAAAATTTATTTACAAAAACAGTAAGCCACATTTGGTCTGCAGGCTATAGTTTGCTAACTAGCTCTAGAGAGTAGTTTATACACTATGTATGTTACATTGTCTGTATGAAAAACTGAACTGTGTTATGCCTTGTTGAATATATTTCTCTCACTTTGCTTGCCTCCTCTTAGCACGTTTGGATGTAACCAAGCAGAAAGATCTCAGTGGATTTTATAGACACTTGTTAAATCAAGCAGTTGGTGAAGAGGAAGTACCTACATGCAGCTTTCGTGAAGCCAGGTAAGACGTGGCATATGGAATAGTAGAAGAAAGATTCCATTCATGATCTGTGATTATGGGATCACTTTAACCCTCTGAAAGATAAAAGAATGCAGTATTGCATATTGTGTTGTCAGCCAAACCTGACCTAATGAAATTGTTAGGGATTTACACTTTCTTAATAAAAACCCACAGATTACTTATTTCTGTTCTGCAGTAATCCTACATGTATATTCAAATAGTATATAAGGGAAGTGGTTTATTTTCGTAAATAGAACTTGGCCTCTATAAAACAGAAGATTGACATATCAAGGGCTAGAAACGTACTACCTAATATGTAGCTACATTACAAATACTCAATTGTCACAATTGGGTAATGGCAACCATATTAGATGGCACAGATATGAACATTACTATTCTGTAGATACATCCATTAGCACTGGCATAGAAAATAAGGATTGAAGGGGTTTTTTGATAAAATCATAAGGTATCGTAGGAATGGTGAAATGACTATCATACATATAAAGCTGAAGTTAAAAAGGAGAATTTGTCCTAAGCTTGTACCTGAGTAAATGGTTTTTTGGAAGAAAAACATTGAGATTAGAGGATCTAAGTCTGTGTTGCTAGGAAAAGGAAAGAGTAGAATTAGGGCTGAAGAGCCAGAATTAGATTTATACTCCACCTTCCCTCCCCCTGCCAAATTCTGGGTTTGATTACAAAACTGATGAAAATTAGGAGTCTAAGGAAGTGTATTTGAAGAGAAATTTTTGAGTAGAAAATTAGAATTTCTATTAGAGTCTGGAATAGTTGTGAGGCCAGCCATGAAATTCCATAATGTCATTTTTTAGTTGTACTTTTTACAGAGTCTAATAATGGAATTCCTAGCTATTAAATGATCCTTTAGCCAAGACAGTTCTGCCAGCAATTCCCAGAGAACCACAGTTCTGTTAGTACGATCACTATGTAATCAGTAAGAATAAATGTGTGGCTAATGTAAATAAATTAGCCACACTTACCAGTTGGGAAAATGTAGGTGATGTAAATAATTTTTGGTGGTTTTTATTGTAATCAGATGAATTCACGTATTCCTATTTTGTTGTGATAGGTGCCAGGGGTTATATTAGGATGCTCATGCCTTTTTTTTTTTTTTTTAATATTTTATTTATTTATTTGACAGACAGAGATCATAGATAGGCAGAGAGACAGGCATAGAGAGAAGGGGGAAGCAGGCTCCCTGCTGAGCAGAGAGCCCAACGTGGGGCTTGATCCCCAACGTGGGGCTTGATCCCAGGACCCTGAGATCATGACCTGAGTGAAGGCAGAGGCTTAACCCACTGAGCCACCCAGGGACCCCTCACGCCTTTTTAATCATAAGAAATTATGTAGTGATATTTAGAATTAGATTTTGCTACCATTTTGCTGTGAAAATATCTTCAGCTATTTCCAAGACTATGCTTGAATTTTTTGAAAAGAGAGGAATAAGAATCTGTCAAAGCTGCAACTTGAACTTCATGTTGTGAAAATAGCACTTAGATCCAGAATGTATCTTACTATTCCCAATTATTCTTTATCATGCTGAACAAAAATGAAGGCCTTAAACAGACTTATGCTTGAAGGTTCTAGTGGTCCAATATAGAAAGGCTAATTTGCTCTATTTTACTTCTAAATTTTTCTGAAAATACTCTGAATGGTTGGAAAATAATAGTTCGTAGATGTTTACAGGGTAAATAGCACCTTTTTGCATTTAGTCGTTACATTGGTTTAAGTATTGAGAAAAATTACGTGACCACTTCATGTGCTTACTCTAGTGATAATGTGGCATTTTGTGTTATATTATCTGTTTTAAGATCTGGGATAAAGGAAGAGAAATCAAGAGGTTATTCGGATGAAGTAAGTTCAGACCACAGAATACCACCTGAGAAAAGCAATGTCCAAACTGTTAGGCAAGCAGAGGAAAACCCAGATGCAGACAGTGACTTTGATGCTAATAGGGAGAATGATGAAATGGAAGAAAATAATAAAGTGAACTGCAGGAGGAAAAAGGTCACAGAGACCTCTGAGGGTGACTCCAAGCATCAGAGAAATCAAACACACTCACGGTCTTCTAGTGAAGAAAGAGAGCATGATACCAAATGCCACACAAAAAGGTCCAAGTCAAGAGTTCATGAGAAAAGGGAAGATCAGCACCAAGAGAGACAGTCCAGGGATCATGAAAACTATTACATTGACCGTGATTACCGAAAAGAAAAGAAGGATTCTCACAGGCACAGAGAGGCCAGTCATAGAGATTCTCACTGGAAGAGGCATGAATATGAAGAGAAACTGAGGGGAAGAGACCAAAGAGAAAGAAATGACAGAGATTGGAAAAGGGAGAAAGACAGGGAGAAATACTCCCCAAGAGAACAAGACCGAGATAGACAACGAAATGATCACAACCGACACAGTGAGAGAGGAGGAGAGAAGGAGGAGAAAAGCAAAGAAAAGGAAGAGCATATGAAACCTAGGAAAGAAAGATACGAAAGCAGCGATAGGTACAGAGATAGAGAACAACGGGAAGTGAGTGTTCAACCTTCTGAAAGAAGCCGAGACAAAAAAGAAAGCAGCCCAAATTCTAGGGCAAAGGATAGGTTTCTTGACCGGGAAGGATCCAGTAAAATGAGAAATATGGAAAAGGGCAAAGAAAGAAACCCAGAGAAACTCTCCAGTTCTGAAACATCCCTAGGAGCAAAACACAGACTCACAGAGGGAAGCCAAGAGATGGGCAAAGAACAAGAGAAACCACCTGAGGTGGGGAACAAGTTTGCAAAGCGAAGCAATGCAGAAACTGTAATGTCGGCTAGAGACAGGTACCTGGCCAGGCAAATGGCACGGGTTAATGCAAAGACATATATTGAGAAAGAAGATGACTGATAACTGCCCAAATAGAAAGAACTGTGGAAGCACAAAAATTGTAACTCCTGGACCATACTTTGTGAAGGCATAAAGGAGTGTGTTAACAGTGGTTGGGATGGCATTTTTAAATATATTTTCAAAATTCATTTTTGGTTTAAGTAAAAAAGTAAGTCCTTTTATCTTGAATGTTTGAATGAATTGATACATATTTAATTATCAGTACCACATTCTTGTTTGTATTCAAGCAACTTAAAGAATGTTAAATCCCTATATTTACTTAATGAGGACAGTGGGCTCTACTATAGCCATTAAAAAATAATTCAAACAACCCCCTAATAATGTTGGTTTTGTTGCAGGAGCTATTTTATAAATACTGTATTCTGGATAAAAATATGTGGATTTGAACAATAAAGTAGAAACTATTGTTATACTTTACGTTCTGAAATTTGTGTTAATGGATAAAATATGGATCAGATATCCTAAGTAACTATCCCACAGCGCATTTGGCTTAAATGCAAATAAAAATAGTGAAGTGTTTGTACATTTAATTCATGCACATAGTTTATTTTAAAAGTATGTCACCCATTTATGCCGCAATTCCTCTTTTTTTTCCATTTAAAAAAAAATCACTTTAATTGGGGCGCCTGGGTGGCTCAGTTGTTAAGCGTCTGTCTGCGTTCGGCTCAGGTCATCGTCCCAGGATCCTGGCATTGAGCCCTGCATCCGGCTGTCTGCTCAGCGGGAAGCCTGCTTCTCCCTCTTCTACTCTCCCTGTTTGTGATCCCTCTCTCGCTGTCTCTCTGTCAAGTAAATAAATCTTTAAAAAAAAATCACTTTAATTCCGAAACCCTGTCAAGTTAATTGGTTATGTTGTTTCAGTTTTAGGTAAAGGTGAAAAGATGGAGGAGATTCAGGTAGCCGATTTAAGAGCCTGTCTTATTTTATATATTAATAAACTTAACATTTGGGGGCATCTGCATGAGTCAGTGGGTTAAGTGCCTGACTTGATGTCAGCTCAGGTTATGATCTCAGGGTTGTGAGATCAAACCCCATATCAGGCTCCTGTGCTGGATGTGGAGCCTGCTTAAGATTCGCCTTCTCTGCCCCTCCCCCTGCTCTCTCTCTTTTTTTTTTTTAAAAAAAAAAAAAGGACTTTTAGAAAAGACATGATATTAAGGATCAAATTCAGCATTCATAAATCATTTTATTATACCTTTAAATCCAAGAAGGGAAACTAACAAATCAAATGCCCATATCTCTTGACTGACACATTAAACATCAGTTGCATCCTAATAATTTAAAAAGACCAGTGATGGGGCACCTGGGTGGTTTTCAGTTAACTGTGTGCCTTCAGCTTAGGGTCCTGGGATTGAGCTCCAAGTCAGGCTCTGTGCTCAGCCGGGAATCTGTTGCTTTCTCTGCCTGTGTGTGTGTGCTTGCTCACTCTCTCTCTTAGATAAATAAAATCTTTAAATAAAAATAAAAGATCAGTAACAAACAGTTAAAAAGCACTGAATACGTGTACACAAGGGGAGTCATATCGTAACTATGAAAAAGTTCAGGTGAAATGATGGAAGACCATGAGTGACCGGCTAAAAATCTTCACCCTCTGTAGGGAATATGGTTCCTTTGTTGTAGTTACTATAAGGAGCCATAGATTAGATTAGTTTAACCATAGTATGTAAGATACAGTCAAGGAGGGAGAGACGAGTCAGATCTGATAAACTTGATTTCTTTCCCGCAGTAGTTTAGAGACTTTTCACAAAGCAGCTTGGATGCTTTGGATAGGAAAAGCTATATATTACTTTTATTAACAAAATTTGACATAATTCAGGGACAAACTACAAATTAAATACAAATGTTGTTTTGATCTCCGGATACATGGGTGTTTTTGCCTCTGGCATTCATGTTACCCTTTTCTTGACTTGGGTGGTAATTACTTGGCTGTTCTTTTCATTGTAAATACGTTTTATAGATTCTCTATGTGTAATATATCCCACAACATTTTTATAATCTTAAAATTTCTAATACATGTGTCAGAGGAACAACATTGGCCATCCTGGTTAATCTTAGTCATTTCTACAGGAAGAATCTACAGAGATGTTGATTAATAGAATGGCTTACACATAGGGCAGCAGTCATTTGAGAAGTATGATTTGGGCTAGTATGAGTAAGAAATTCATTAGATTTGTTGGTGATGTGTGGTTTTTTTTTGGGGGGGGGGGTTAGATTTCATTTATTTGAGCACCTAAGCATCTGCCTTTAGCTCAGATCATGATCTCAGGGTCCTGGGATCGAATCCTGCATCAGGCTCCCCTCAGTAGGTAGTCTGCTTCTCCCTCTCCCTTCTGCCCCTCCCCCTTCTTTTGCCCTCTCTCTCAGACAAATAAAATCCTAAAAAAAGGGGGGGGGGATTTTTATTTATTTACTTGGAGGGAGAAAAAGACCCCACCGAGCAGCACTCTCTCGCCTTGATTCTCACTGCAATCATATCAAATACATAGTGCTGTTTCATGATAACCATGACTTCTATATACTTTACTTTGCCTAGAATGCCACCTATGTTTCAACCTAACTTCTTATTTTTAAAACTGAGCTAAAGTGATATTGCCTCCATAAAGCCTCTCTTAATAACCGTTTCAGTAGCACCCGTTTCTTTTGGATTCTGTGTGTTATAATATGACGGTATGTTGTTGGAGGGCAAAGATCCAATTTCAACTTTATATGCCTACTGTCTACTATAATGCAAAGTTTGTTTCTTTTATCTTAATATCCCTTAAGCGTTTCTTAAAATCAGAATTTTAGACTGGAATGACCTTAGAGATCATCTAACGTAACCCCTCCAATTTAAAATGTTTTTAATGCACTGTGACATCATGTTTAAGAGCTGAGACTTAGAGCTCTAGGGTCTACTAGACTAGCTGCATAACCTTAGACAAATTAAGTTCTCTAAGCTTCAGTTTCATTTGTAAAATGGGGTTAATAAAGGTGTCTTTGGGGACACCTGGCTGGCTCAGTGGAGCATGCGGCTCTTAATCTCGGTGGTAAATTTGAGCCCCACGTGGGGTCTGGAGATTACTTAAAATTCAATCTTAGAAAATAAAAAATAGAAGTGTGTCCTTCATAAGATTGATGTGAGAATTGCTTAAAACAATGCATGCGATGTTGTGCCTAACGTTAGTAAGCACCCATTAAATACCAGTATTTGTCATCAGTTATATTACTACTACCGTGAGGAGATGGGACCAGTGAAGCTGAGTGACTTATGTAAGGTTACTTAGTTTGGTAGTTGCTGAGAAAGGACTTGAGCCCTTGTCTTCTCAATCCTGTCTGGTTGTTCTTTGCATTGGTGCAGGGAACTTTTTTGCTTTTGGAAAAATATATGGCATCACTCATACTTCTGATAGAGGGAAACTAGGCCAGATGAATGACATGAAATACGATATATTTTCATGCATTTAGCCAATTGAGGGGTATGTGCCAGAGGTGTCAGATTCTTGTTCATTGTGTTAAGAAGACAAAGCCTAAAAGAAGAAATAAGGAATAGTTATCAGGAAAGATGGTGGGTTGGGAAAAAGAGTTGAGAAATACACTTAAGTTTCTCCCCTGAAAGATGTTTTCTTTGTCCAAGCTCTGCCCACCCCATTATACTACTAATCCCCTTCCTCACTTTGCCCCTTAAGAAAATATGATGGTTTTTAAGGCTATAATTATAACTATGAATGTAACCTGATCCTCTCCCCTTCTGATCATCCCTTCCTTAGCAATTCAGTCCATTAAGTGGTGCTTTGCAGGGTAAAAGCTGTCATGGCCCAGAGCTGGGTGTCACTAAAAACACCCAGTGTTTTAACTGAGTATTTAAAAACACCTAATTTTTAGTGAAGAAAAAAATTATGTAGGAGCAGCCTACACACTATCAGCCCAAATGAGGGCGGGAGGGAGGGTAATCATGCAAAGAGGAGGCCTATGCAAGACGTTGAGCGCGGTGTGGTCGAGAAGGCCTCCATAGAGTGGTGGTGTGACTGCGCAACACAGGTGGTCAGCCTGAGCAAGGTGAGAAGGGCATTCGTTCAGGAAACAATCCCAGCATGAGGTGTCAGACCCAAGTGGGATAAGGAAACCGGCAGCTGTAAAACATTGCTCACATTTCAGAGACACTGATCAAATAGGTAAATATATTCAGGATAATGGAAGTCAAGATTCTCATTGCCCTAGGAGGGGTTATATGTATAAAGGCAGAAAACTAGAGAGAACTTTGCAGTGTTGGGTTAGAATTGAAGATACTGGTATGAACTCAGTTTTCACAGTAGAGATGGAGAAATAATTATGGATGCGTGTGTGTGTGCGTGCGTGTGTGCACATGCGCGTACGGACATGCACACACACACATACTTTTGTTCTGTCCAAATGAGAGGACTTGGGATCAGTGACAGCCCAATAGCAACGATCATACCTACCCCTTAAATTTTGGTTTCTAAATACATTATTCACTAAAAGGAACCAGGGCTTCCTGGAGGGAAGGCTGTGTCAGGAAAAGTACAAAATGATCCTGGAATGTTTTACTTCAGAAAGTAAGGACGTGTTCTAACTGATGGAGACATGTCAAAGGGAGAGCTTGCCAAGACTCTCACTGACTAAATATGGGATGATTTGAGCACCAAAATTAAAGATTATAGTCCACTGAACGAAATAGGAATCCATAAAAAATAAATGAATAAAAGAGGAGGAAGGGGATATTTGCACAATCTCAGAGAAACATTCCCTACAAAACACTAATAGAAAAGAAACTTGACAGCGGAAAGCCTGGCAGACACCACCTTATTTGGGTGATTGAAGTTAACATCGATATGGGACAAAATCAGATTGTGCTCTACCAGATAGAGGAACACAGCAATATTCCCACAATAATCGCCAAAAATATGTAGCCTGAATCTAATCATGAGGAATTCATCATCAAACAAATCAAACTGAGGGACATTCTGCCAAATATCTGACTTGTAATCTTCAAAAGTAACAAGGTCGTGAAAGTCAAAGGAAGACTGGGAACCTGTTCTGGCCTGAGGGAGACAAAAGAGACATGAAACTAAATGAAACGTGTGATTCTGGACTGGATCCTTTTGCTGAAAGGACGTCATTGGGGTCTGAGATTAATGGCAGTGAGGTATCAATGTCACTTTCCTGATTTTGATGGTTGTACTACGATTATGAAGGAGAACGTCCTTATTTGTCGAAAGTATTTCCATCATGATTTTCATTTTCAAATTTAGGATCTGTGTATTTAGGCTCTGATGGGTAATGATTTTAAAGACCGCATGCAAGTAAATAACCTTTGCCGTGAATCGGAAAACCAAGGCATACATAAGTCGTGTCCTGGAACTTTTCAGCTGTGAACTTGGGCAGATTAATTGACTTCTTTGAGACTCAGGCTCCTCATTGGCAATACCACCCAGTGCTCTGATGATCATGTATGATGATACATGTGAAAACACATTATAAACTAAAGTTCTGCTCAAATTGCGAAGAATTGTAGTAATCTAGCTTTACTGAAATTTAATATTTCTAATTCTAAGTAGGTTTTTTTTTCTTTTTAAGATTTCACCCATTTATTTGACAGACAGAGACCACAAGTAGGCAGAGAGGCAGGCAGAGAGAGAGGAGAGGAAGCAGGCTACCCACTGAGAAGAGAGCCCGACGTGGGTCTCGATCCCAGGACCCTGGGATCATGACCTGAGCCGAAGGCAGAGGCTTTAACCCACTGAGCCACCCAGGCACCCCTCTAGGTAGTTTTGATACAAAGTATTTGCAAATGACATGCAGTGTTGGGGAATGGTGTAAATGTTTTGATAATATACAGTTAAGATTGAGATTTTTTATCTTAACCTTAAGAGTTTGGAAGTTTTGTTGTGAGACAGAACAAATCTATGTATCATGATGTTAAGAGTTATTACAGTTGACAGTTCACAACATAAGGCATTTGCTGAGATCACTCATCTAACCTGGACCATTTATGACTAAACTGCATAAATGAATACAGAGGCATGCTATGTGTCTTAAAGAGGGGATTCTACTTTTATACAAATAAAACTTAGTTCTGCCACTGAAGTTTAAAAATGTTTATGTAAAAAATAACAGTGAGAAATTTTATTTTACCACTGTTAACAGAAGTGAATAGAAGAAAGAATTTACATCATGTTAACTGTGGGTAATATGGAAGAAGAATGTAAGGGGAAAGAAATACCATTTATATAATTCAATTAACCATAATCCAGGATTTGAAGTACCTCACTGATATGTCCAACATACAAAGTATGCTGAAAAATTGTTTGTAAGCAAAATCCTATTTATTTATTTTTGATTTTTTAAATTTAATTTTTTTTAAGATCTTTATTTATTTTTTTATTTGAGAGAGAGACAGAGAATGAGAATGAGTGGAGAAAGGTCAGTGGGAGAAGCAGACTCCCCACCAAGCAGGGAGCCAGATGCAGAACTCGATCCGGAGACCCCAGGATCATGACCTGAGCCGAAGGCAGTCGCCCAACCGAGGCACCTAGATGCCCCAATTTTTAGATTTTTTAAAAATTTATTTATTTGACAGACAGAGATCACAAGTAGGCAGTGAGGCAGGCAGAGAGAGAGGGGGAAGCAGGCTCCCTGCTGAGCAGAGAGCCCCACATGGGGCTCGATCCCAGGACCCCGAGATCATGACCCGAGCCAAAGGCAGAGGCTTAACCCACTGAGCCACCCAGGCGCCCCAAAATCTTATTTATTTTAAAGATTTACTTATTTGAGAGAGAATGTCTGAGTCAGGGAGAAAGAGAGGGAGAAGGGAATCCCAAGCAGACTCCCCGCTGTGGGCACGGCTCAGTGGGGGGCTCAATCTCATGACCCTGAGATCATGACCTGAGTTGAAATCAAGAGTCAGACACGCAACCAACTGAGCCACTCAAGTGCCCCAATCAAATCCTATTTTATTTTTAGAGATTGTATTTATTTATTTGACACAGATAGAGATCACAAGTAGGATGGCAGGCAGAGAGACAGGAGGAAGCAATCTCCCCACTGAGCAGAGAGCCCGAAGCAGGGCTCCATCCCAGGACCCTGAGACCCAAGCCGAAGGCAGAGAGAGGCTTAATCCACTGAGCCACCCAGGCACCCCTCAAATCCTAATTTAAATTCCATTGGAGAAATAACTGCAAACTCTTAAAGTCCCTAATTTTATCTTAAAATTTTTTCCTATATCAAGTTTTCTTAACGTGCACTTCTACTGTTTGAGTTTTAATAAGATGCATCTTTCAAAATAGCTTTTTTTTTTCTTTTTAAGATTTTATTCTATAGTAATGTCTACACCCAACATGTGGCTTGAACTCAAAACTCTGAGATCAAGAATCACATGCTCTATCAACTGAGCCAGACAGACACCCCCAAAATAGCTTAAAAAAAACCCAGAAAAATGTTCTTATTTGAATATAATATTTTAGGTATTTTAGCATAAATTTGGAATAACTCCTCCTCCACAAATATTTGTTGTTTGGGCTGTCAGTGTTTACAGATTGCTAGAAATAATTATCTACTATAATTTCATTGATCAATTTGGCATGGATATTGTGATGTGTTGGTAAGAGAAATACCATCTGAAATTCCAATTGAAATATATTGTGAATTGTTTAAAAAAAAAAAAAAAAAAAGACTTCCCTTAAAAAGGTGAGTTGTTTTGAAACACCGAGTTTAGAAACAATATTAAATAGATCCCAATTATATGAAACAGAAGGACAGACATATTTAAGATTCCATCCTAAAATGTTTATCTTTTTCATGGAGGTAAATGCCCACTAAACCCAATTGATAGAAGTTTTATTTCATTCTAGCAGAGGAAATAACTTCACCTTCATTTAGAAATTTCCAGATCCTAGGAAGAGCAATTAGTTAGATCACCAGGTTTGCTCTGCCTGTAATGTAGTTATCTAAATTTTAAAATATTGTTCTAGTGTCAAAATTTAGAGAGAGTTAAGCAATGAAGGGAAAGTAAGAAAAGAAAAAAAATTTAGAGATTTGAAATATTCCATCCATGGAGCTAATCACACTGAATTTTAATAAGATAGTATATTTATCTCTGATATTGAAAAAAAAATGTCAAAACCCAGAACATTTCAAGTGGACCAGAACAGTTTTCTACAGTTTAGGGATAATCTCTTCTGTAGCATTTTTCCCCATATTTGGATTTATAAATTCTCTAACATTCCTCTCAGATAAGCACTTTATAAGCTCAACTTCCTAGTGAAAAGCCTTTTGTGTAACTCACCTTGTGTTTTAATGATGTGTGAGCTCCATGTCGACTTTATCAAGAAAGGATGCTGTACTTTATCAAATGCTTTTTCAGCATCTATTGAGAGTATCATATGGTTCTTGTTCTTGCTTTTATTAATGTATTGTATCACATTGATTGATTTGTGGATGTTGAACCAACCTTGCAGCCCTGGAATAAATCCCACTCGGTCGTGGTGAATAGTCCTTTTAATGTACTGTTGGATCCTATTGGCTAGTATTTTCATGAGAATTTTTGCATCCATGTTCATCAAGGATATTGGTCTGTAATTCTCCTTTTTTTTTTTTTTTAAGATTTTATTTATTTATTTGACAGGGATCACAAGTAGGCAGAGAGGAAGGCAGAAAGAGAGGGGGAAGCAGGCTCCCTGCTGAGCAGAGAGCCTGATGCGGGGCTTGATCCCAGGACCCTGGGATCATGACCTGAGCCGAAGGCAGAGGCTTAACCCACAT